>NC_080691.1:6141375-6441375 GCF_030445035.2 Dasypus novemcinctus
ACATATATTTTTAATTCACTTGGGTAAATTTCTAAGAGTGAGATTGCTGGGTAGTATGGTTAGTCTATGTTTAACTTTTTAAAAACTGCCAGAATATCTTCCAAAGTGGCTGTACCACTTTGAATCCCCACCAGCAGTGAGTGAGAATTGCTACCGCTCAGAAACCTTATCAGCATTGGGTGTTCTCAGATTTTTTTTTCTTTTTCTTTTAACCAATCTAATAGGATGTATTAACAGTATTATCTCAATGTTTTCATTTGCCTTTTCCTAATGACAAATGATCTTGAGCATATTTACATGTGTTTATTTTCCATCCATGTATCTTCTTGGGTCAAGTGACTGTTCAGATCTTTTGCCCATTTTTTTAAAATTGGGTTGTTTGTTTTCTTATTGTTGAGTTCTACAAGTTCTTTATATATTCTGGATATGAGTACTTTGTCAGAGAATTAATTTGCAAATATTTTCTCCCATTCTCCTTTGTCTTTTCTTTTTCTTAACTGTCTTGCACAGAGCAAAAGTGTTTTATTTTTATAAAGTCCTATTTATCAGTTTTTCTTAAGTTGGTCATGCTTTTGGTGTCATATCTAAAATCTCATTGCTACCCTCAAGCCATTAAGGCTTTATCCTATGTTTCCTTCTAGAAGCTTTATAATTTTATATTTTACAATTAGGCTGCAATCCATTTTGAGTTAATTTTTATTTAAGTTATGATGCATGTGTTGGGGTACATATGGGTGTCCAATGTCTACAACATTTGTTGCAAAGACTATCCTTTGTTCATGGAATTCTTTTTGCACCTTTATCAAAAAATCAGTGGAGGAGGTGGGGCAAGATGGTGGCAGAGTAACGAGCTCCAAGGGCCAGCTCGTCCTATAGTGCAGTTAGTAATCACCCAGAGCTATCTAAAGTACCTTTGAGGACTTCTGGGAAGATGGCGAACTAGAAAGATATGGGACTCTTTTCTCCAGAAAAATAGCTGAGGACAGGCCGAAACAGCCTAGAAAAAGATCTTCTAGGGTTTAGGACACCAGGCGAAGCCTGGACACCACCCAGAGAAGAGAGGGACAAAGGAGGAAAAGCATGACAACAGAACTGTGAGTTGAAACCAGCAGCTGCTGCTATAAGCACTATCCCCCACACTAAAGACATGAGAATTCTTGGGCCTCTGGGCCTGCAACTATAGACAAAGGGGGTTCCAGGGATCTGCCATCACAGGAAAGGGAAGAGAGAGGGACACAGCCTAAGGCTGACTCAGCTTCTGACCCACAAGTTTGGTCTTCTGTGTTCCACGAGCCCTTCCAGGGAAGGTGGGACCACACTGGTTTGCCCTGGGAACCAGGAAAGGACTGGAGAAATCCCACCCTTGCAATTTCCCTCTCTTCTAGCTGGGACTAATTATTGAGGATGCCCCAGGAAAGGGGAGAGAGAGAGACAGCCTAAGGCTGACTAAGCTTTTGACTCACAAATTTGGTCTGCTGTGTCCCAGGAGCCCTTCTAGACTGTGCCATTGTTTGCCTTGGAGCCAGCAAGGGGCTAAAGATATGCAACCCTCTCAATCTCCTCCTCTACTACCAGGGACTGATGTTGAGGACTCAGGGGAGTGAGAATATTTCCAACCTGAGAAAAGGGAGGGGGTTCAGAGAAGGCTGGAGAACTGTCTCAGAGAAAGTTTGAATTACAGGGATGCTAGCCTCCAGACAGGGAGCTCTATCACACAGATCCCATCTGCGTTGCAAGAAATACACTCAGACCAGGCATTGAACTGAGAGCTGCTGAAGAGTGTCATCTGCTGGCAGACTAAAGTACACACGAGAAAATTAAAAATAAGTAGGAGAGGCTTTTACTGGCCTCTCTAGCCTCCCTCCCCAAGGCTCTTAAGAAGTAACTCTACAACCAATTACTGGGTCCACTGCACAGTTCTGAGCAATGAGTAGGACAATCCTAACAATCCAGGTCAAGCTAAGAAGCAAAGAGCAGCGCTAACACACAGCCTCCTGCCACTAAATCCCAACAAAAGAGGAAGAAATTGAGCATTTGAGCAAACTACATCCTAATCAGAAGTCTAGATATCAGCAAAAAAATCACGAGCCATACTAAGAACATAGAAGACATGGCCCAGGAAAAGGAATATATCAAAGGCCCAGAAGAGATGCAGAATTTGAGAGAACTAATCAGCGAGTTGTACAAAAATCTCCAAAATCAAATTAATGAGCTGAGAGACAATATGACCAAAGAGATAAATGACATCAAGAAGACACTGAGCGGGAAACGGACTTTGGCCCAGTGGTTACGGCGTCCGTCTACCATATGGGAGGTCCGCGGTTCAAACCCCGGGCCTCCTTGACCCGTGTGGAGCTGGCCATGCGCACCGCTGATGCACGCAAGGAGTGCCGTGCCACGCAAGGGTATCCCCCGCGTGGGGGAGCCCCACGCGCAAGGAGTGCGCCCGTGAGGAAAGCTGCCCAGCATGAAAAGAAAGAGCAGCCTGCCCAGGAATGGCACCGCCCACACTTCCCGTGCCGCTGACGACAACAGAAGCGGACAAAGAAACAAGACGCAACAAATAGACACCAAGAACAGACAACCAGGGGAGGGGGGGAATTAAATAAATCTTTTAAAAAAAAGAAGACACTGAGCGAGCACAGAGAAGAATCTGAAATCCTGAACAGAAAAGTAACAGAGCTTATGGGAATGAAAGACGCAATAGGTGAGATCAAAAACACATTTGAGGCATACAACAGCAGACTCCAAATGTTAGAAGGGAGAATAAGTGATACCAAAGACAGAAGAGCTAAAATTGAACAGAGAAAGAACAGAGAGAGAAAAGAAAGGAAAAAATTGAGCGGGAGCTCAGAGAGTTGAACTACAACAGAAAATGCAACACCATACATGTCATGGGAGTTCCAGAAGGAGAAGAGAAGAGAAAAGGGGCAGAAGGACGATTTGAGGAAATCATAGCTGAAAATTTCCCAACTGTCATGAAAGAAAGAACTTATGTATCCAAGAAGCACACTGTTCCCCAATCAGAATAAATCCACATTGATCTACTCCAAGACACATACTACTCAGACTGTCAGATGTCAAAGATAAAGAGAAAATTCTCAGGGCAGCAAGATAGAAGCAAACCATCATGTACAAGGGATGTCCAGTAAGACTTAGTGCAGATTTCTCTTCAGAAACCATGAAGGCAAGAATAGTGATGATACAATTAGGACACTGAAAGAAAAACTGCCAGCCAAGAATTCTTTATTCAGTAAAATTGTCCTTCAAATATGAAGGTGAATATAAAATAGCCACAAACAAATAAAGCACCCTTGGTGGACCCAGGAGATCAGAAGAGCATCCTGCAACATCCTTGGAAGAATGGAAGGAGAAAACTGCCCATTTGCAGTGAAGATTTGTGAGTAAAGCACTGTGCAACATGAAGGCTGGTGCCCATTCCTTGCTGGCTGCCTGCACCACCTGAGAAGCTATTCCCTGGCTGGAGTGGGAAGGTACATTTCCCAAAAATGGGAGAGGAAAAACAATCAGCACCAACTTCAGCTACTACTTAGTAAATTTGGCTGGCTAACATCTAATCTTTTTTTTTTTTTAAAGATTTATTTATTTATTTATTTCTCTCCCCTCCCCCCCACCCCGGTTGTCTGTTCTCTGTGTCAATTTGCTGCGTCATCTTTGTCCGCTTCTGTTGTTGTCAGTGGCACGGGAATCTGTGTTTCTTTTTCCTGCGTCATTTTGTTGTGTCAGCTCTCTGTGTGTGCGGCACCATTCCTGGGCAGGCTGCACTTTCTTTCGCACTGGGCGGCTCTCCTTACGGGGCGCATTCCTTGCGCATGGGGCTCCCTTACGCGGGGGACACCCCTGTGTGGCAGGGCTCTCCTTGCGTCCATCAGCACTGCGCATGGGCCAGCTTCACATGGGTCAAGGAAGCCCGGGGTTTGAACCGCGGACCTTCCACGTGGTAGACAGATGCCCTAACCACTGGACCAAGTCCACCGCCTGATATCTAATCTTAATAACAGCTAAAGTTTGAACCTGTCCAAGTGAAAAAGAGACTGGTAGCCACCAATTTTTTTAAAAAAGATTTATTTTTTATTAATTTCTCTCCTCTCCCCCTGGATTGTCTGTTCTCTGTGTCCATTCACTGTGCGTTGTCTGTCTGTGTCCTCTTGCATTCTTATCAGGAGCACCAGGAATCTGTGTCTCTTTTTATCATGTCATGTTGCTGCATCAGCTCCCCGTGTATGCAGTGCCCACTCCTGGGCAGGCTGCGCTTTCTTTGCGCAGGGCGACTCTCCTTGTGGGGTGCACTCCTTGCGCGTGGGACCCCCCTGCACAAGGGACACACCTGTGTGACATGGCACTCCTTGCGTGCATCAGCAATGCGCATGGGTAGCCAGCATTTTAACTCTGCCCCCAGCATCAGGGGAAGCCAAGCTGACTGAAAATCACAGTGACAGTAGGGTCTGGTTTCTTTCCACCCAGATCTGATTGCAGTCATAGTGTAGGCTCAGGCCCTCTTCTGGTGGGGAGGAAGCCTCTCCCAGCAACTAGTAGATTGTAAACCATTCATATTGGATAGTTGGTCATCTGTGGCTCCATCCCTGCCCCCCAATAGGATAGGAGAGGGCAGTGTTTGCCCATCTTCTCTGTATGGACTGGATTGTTGGACATGTGTGGCTCCATCCCCACCCCTGACAGGACAGGAGAGGGGTGATGTTTCTAAGTCTCTCTGAGCAACTGCACCCAGTTTAAGGCCGTTCCAATTAAATTGTTGGACACTCCTGTGGTTTCAGTCCCCACCATTGAAAGGGCACGAGGGACAGGGCTTTTTCAGCCTCTGAGGGCAACTGCAGGCAGTTTCGACCCTCATAGATTAGATTGTTGCTCCATCCCCACCCTTGGGGAGGAGGGGGGCCAGTGCTTCATCATTCTACCTGGGCAAATTCAGTCAGTTTAGATGCACATAGTTTGCTGCTCACATCTGTGGCCGCATCCCTTCCCCTGACAGAGGAGAAAGGAGAAGTTATATCAGTTCCTTGGGCAATGCGGGCATCTTCAGCTTCCACAGCTTAGAGTACCAACTGCATCCTCAACTCCTACTGTGCCACCAACAAGGGAGAAAAGGCAAGAAACAGATAAACAAGAGCTGAAAAAAATTCAGATTAGCTATACACGAGCCACTATAAAGTTCCAAATTAAGTTGATTCAAGTATCAAAGAGGGACTGTAGCACAAAACCAATCAAATAGAAAATCATAGACTGAAGAGAAAAATTGTGTCAGAATGAATACGTCCAGTAAACTTGCTGCGAAAACGCCAACAGGGAAGCGGACTTGGCCCAGTGGTTAGGGCGTCTGTCTACCACATGGGAGGTCTGCAGTTCAAACCCCGGGCCTCCTTGACCCATGTGGAGCTGGCCCACGCGCAGTGCCGATGCATGAAAGGAGTGCCATGCCACGCAGGGGTGTCACCCGCGTAGGGGAACCCCACACGAAAGGAGTGTGCCCCGTAAGGAGAGCCGCCCAGCACGAAAGGAAGTGCAGCCTGCCCAGGAATGGCGCTGAACACATGGACAGCTGACACCACAACATGACGCAACAAAAAGTGACACAGACACTGATAAGGATAGAAGTGGTCATAGAAGAACACACTGAGAGCCGATAACGGGGAGGGGGGAGAGAAATTAATAAATAAATCTTTAAAAAAAAAAAGCCAACAAAAAATTACAATCCATACCATGAAACAGGAATATATGGCACAAAGGAACAAGCTAAGCCTTCAGATGACATAAAGGAGTTGAGACAATTATAGACATTCAAGCAAATCTCCTTAATAAATTCAATGAGATAGCTAAAAAGATTAAGGAAATTAAAAAGACACTGTGAAGGGAAACGGCTGTGGCTCAGTCAATTGGATTCCTGTCTACCATATGGGAGGCGCTGGAATCACATGCCACGGCCCCTTTGTGAAGGCAAGCTGGCCCACACCCACAGAGAGCTGATGGCCCATGCCCTGCAGAGAGCTGGTGCAGCAAGATGACACAACAAAGGGAGACAAGCAGACACAGAAGAACACGCAATGAATGGACACAGAGCAGACAGCAAGCAAGCCACAAGGGGAGGGATAAATAAATAAAAATAAATTTTTAAAAATAAGTAAAGGGGTGAATTGTGGTGTGTTTTTTTTTTTTAAAGACACTGGGGAGAGCTTATATACCTCAGTGGTTGAGCACTAGTAAGTATTGCGTGCATGAGGTCCCAGGTTCAATCCCTGGTACCTCCTAAATAAAAAAAGGAATAAAAGACACTGGGTGGGCACAAAGAAGAATTTGAAGCGTACATAGAAAAATAAATTACAGGGGCAAAAGGTACAATAAGTGAAATTTAAAATACCCTGTTGCGACAGTTTGCTCGGTCGGTAGAGGTGGGGTCTGGCTGCGGACGAGGGGTCGGTCCAGCTCTGGACGAGGGGTCGGTCCCACTTGGGACGAAGGGTCGGTCCGGCAGCAGACGAGGGATCGGTCTCACAAGGGGTTGCGCGGTTCGGCTGACGGGGTCGCCCGGCGAAGCCGGCGACGAAGGGGTCGCCCAGAAAAGCAGGCGACGAAGGGGTCGCCCCGAGAAGCAGGCGACGAACTGGGGACAAGGGAGGCCAGGCCCTTGTCGGGGGCTCTCAGGACTGGAGGGCGCACGGCAGAAGAACTACCGCGGAGACAAGGTAAACACGCAAGTCCACTTTATTGAGGGAGAGGCAACAGTTTTATAGGGGCTGGAGAAGGCTGATTGGTCGAAGCCACGCCCTGTTCTGATTGGTTGCTGGCGAAAGGTCAGTGGGCGGTACTGGACGGGGGACGGGTGGTGGTTAGGGATTGGCTGTCGCTATTGCTGGGGGAAGGGGCAGGGTTTAGGGATTGGTGGCTGCTGTTGCTGGGGTGGAGGGCAGACTTGAGTTTCCCGCCCACGCCTGGCTGTTGCTGCTGTTGGGGGAGGGGAAAAGGGCAGACTGGATTTTTCTGCCCATGCCTGGCTGTTGCTGCTGTCGGGGGAGGGGAAAGGGGCAGACTGGAATTTTCCGCCCTGCGCCTGCGCAGGGAGAAGGAAGAAGAAGGGTACTGCCCCACAGGCATCGTGTGGCGCCACCCGGGAGGAGGGGCGGCCGCGGAAGCATGGCTGCCAAGAAGGGGAGACCCGAGGGCACTCTGCGCCCATGCCGAGCTCCCTTCAGGGGTGGCGGTGAGTCAGACCAGCCACCCTATTATGGGTGCAGCGGCTTGGCCTGCCGCGGCTGCTCCCCCGCCAGGCCAGCAAACCACACTTCAGCCCGAGGGGTGACCGCATTTCCCCCTTTTCAAATAAGGACCAGGATGGCAGCAGCAACAAGTAGCTGAGGCCCAAGAGGCAGTAAGCAATGAGGGAAGCGGGGCTGAAGAGGGAGGTGAGTATGACGGGGATATAAATGTACAATTTAGGGGGTGGTATCTTGCCGTTGCAAGCAAGGGTGGCCAATGTCCAATTCTTGTTGATCTCGGCGGCTATAAGATCCATCTGTTGTTAAAAGTCCAGGATGACAGCGCGTTGCAGGTAGTTGATCTCTCCTTGGCAGCGAAGACATTGTAGGAGAGGATTACTTTTTCCTGCCAGAGGCTTACTGTCCAATTAAAAGGCTGATGGCTGGGGTTGGTGAGTGCAATGGGGAGTGTGAGGAAAAGAAGGGTGACGGTTTTGGACAAGAGGAGGCTTGGTGAAGTCATTATGGGAGGAAGATAAGGAGTAAAGCATAAAAGAGGATAATAAACAGAAAGGCGATGGAGAGTAGAATTCGTTGGCCGAGGTTCCAATCTTCTGGGGCGGTAGCAGCTAGACAGATGGTGGAAAATATTATCAAGAAAGCAAAGGTTATGAGGAAGAAATAAAGTATTAAAGGCTGTGGGGGAAGTGAGAAGATCATTTAGAGGATAGGGTTGAGAATGGTATGTTTAAGACAGAAGCTTTGTGGTTTGTAGGAGACTGCTTTATAAACGAAGGAGAATGAGGGCAGTAAATATAGTAATGATAGATAGGAAGATGACAGTGAGGAGGAGTCTTTGTTTAAGGTTCCAATCGTCCGGCGCAACAGTGGCTAGGCCGATAGCGAGGGGTGTTGCTAAATAGACAATGGCTGCAAAGACAAAATCATCTTCTGTTTCCTTCAGACTAACTTTTCTTTAAATACTTAGTAACATGCAATATTAGAAACCGTTTCCTAAAAGCAAGTTGGCAGGGGAGCTTGGTTGCTGTTAATCTTTCCTGTTATGAAATTACCTTTTATTATTATTATTTTTTTAATTAATTTTTTTTATTTACCTTTTATTATTATTATCATCAATTCGGTTTTATATATATATATTTAAGAATGACCTTTTGGAATTAGCCATTTAATACCTTAATGTAAACTATTGAAGATAAATTTTATCTTTACAGAACACATTCCCTTACGTAAAGTTATCACAATACCTTTTACACTTGCCGCATGCAAATTAAGTTTCAAGAGTTTATGAAAAATTAGCCATCCTACTTTAGGACAAAATACGTCTTTTTGCAAAACTTATTACATTTCAGTTAGCATTTTTACAAACTTTTAACCTTTTTTAATATTCATATAAGTTTTACATTCTTTATATTCTGTGAAGAAAAATAAGTTATTCATTTTAATCTAGGCAAGAACAACTTTTTATGAAGATGTACAGTTAATTTTTTTAATTAAGACTTACAATTTTTTTTAAAATTGTAGATATCTTATTAACATTTAAACTTATGTATTAATATAATAAACTTAAGTATTAATATAAGCGCTTATTTAATTTTTGGCCATTTGAATAGAGCTCTTTTAAAGATTTCTAGTAATTTATATTTACCATCCGGAGGTATCACAATATATGTTGACATTGAACGAACAGACAGACAAACACAGAACAATTACAACACATTAACAGAAATATATTATTTATTTACAGTTGACTCATAATTCTTACTTTCTGGTATAGCTGCTTTTAAATCCTTTTTTATATAGCATATCATAGATTATACCCTTCAAGATTTCTTCTGGACTTCATGTTGCCTGTAATAAGCCAGGAGGGAATCTTTTACCTTCCTGCTCCACAGCAAAAGTGACCCTATCTATAAGGCGAGTATAGGTGTCCGGGTCCCAAAGCTGACACGTGGTAAGCCACGGATTAAAGGGGAGAAGAAGGTCCCAATATACTTGGAGGTGTTTCAAAGAGATCTTACACCGGTGAGTGTCTAGGAGACCGGCGAGGGCCCGAACTTGCGGGGCTTGCTTAGCAGATAGGATGTTACCCATTGCTAATGGCCTTTTGGAGCCGATAAGAAAAGGGGCCCTTACCTTGAGAGCGCGGCGATGGGAGCCGAGGTGCGCGGTGAGACGAGGGGTCGGAGCCGATGGGACTCCGACGGTGGTCGCGGGCCAAGAGAAGGCCCCGACGAGGGGAGGGCGGGACGACGAGCAGTGGAGCAAGGCAAAGGGGAGCAAGCACGGAGGGGAGGAGGCAGAGGTGAAGGCAGGGGTGGAGGTGCTCAGGCACGTGCTCCTGAGAGTTTTATTGGCGCCTCTTAATCATAGCGGGTCGGTATAAGCCCCCGACATGGAAGGAGAAAGCCATCCAGCGATTCTCCCAGACCGCCGTGGATCATATGAGGTCACCAAGGTTCAGGAGCAGCAATGCAGAGCGAAAAGATAGGGGTGAGAAGAGAGGAGAGCGTAGGGCTATGGTAGGGTTACTTCAGACGTGCAAGCACGCGCTCCCGAGAAATCCAAGGCTCCTCTTAATCATAGCGGGTCGGTATATGCCCCCGATATGGAAGGAGAAAGCCATCCAGCGATTCTCCCAGACCGCCGTGGATCGTATGAGGTAGCCAAGGCTCAGGTAGCAGCAATGTTGCACGAGAGAAGTCTCAAGGTGAGAAGAGAGGAGGGCGTAGGGCTGTGCTAGGATTACTTCAGACGTGCAAGCGCACGCTCCCGAGAAATCCAAGGCTCCTCTTAATCATAGCGGGTCAGTATAAGCCCCCGACATGGAAGGAGAAAGCCATCCAGCGATTCTCCCAGACCGCCGTGGATCGTATGAGGTAGCCAAGGCTCAGGTAGCAGCAATGTTGCACGAGAGAAGTCCCAAGGTGAGAAGAGAGGAGAGGGGGGGGCCGCCAGGTTATGGAATGAGGCTATGGTGGGGTTGCCTTGCCCCATGTTGTGCTGTGGTGGGGTTGCCTTGCCCCACGTTGGGCGCCAACTGCGACGGTTTGCTAGGTCGGTAGAGGTGGGGTCTGGCTGCAGACGAGGGGTCGGTCCCACTTGGGACGAGGGGTCGGTCCGGCAGCAGACGAGGGATCGGTCTCACAAGGGGTTGCGCGGTTTGGCTGACGGGGTCGCCCGGCGAAGCCGGCAACGAAGGGGTCGCCCGGAGAAGCAGGCGACGAAGGGGTCGCCCCGAGAAGCAGGCGATGAACTGGGGACAAGGGAGGCCAGGCCCTTGTCGGGGGCTCTCAGGACTGGAGGGCGCACGGCAGAAGAACTACCGCGGAGACAAGGTAAACACGCAAGTCCACTTTATTGAGGGAGAGGCAACAGTTTTATAGGGGCTGGAGAAGGCTGATTGGTCGAAGCCACGCCCTGTTCTGATTGGTTGCCGGCGAAAGGTCAGTGGGCGGTACTGGACGGGGGAGGGGTGGTGGTTAGGGATTGGCTGTCGCTGTTGCTGGGGGAAGGGGCAGGGTTTAGGGATTGGTGGCTGCTGTTGCTGGGGTGGAGGGCAGACTTGAGTTTCCCGCCCACGCCTGACTGTTGCTGCTGTTGGGGGAGGGGAAAAGGGCAGACTGGATTTTTCTGCCCACGCCTGGCTGTTGCTGCTGTCGGGGGAGGGGAAAAGGGCAGACTGGAATTTTCCACCCTGCGCCTGCGCAGGGAGAAGGAAGAAGAAGGGTACTGCCCCACAGGCATCGTGTGGTGCCACCCGGGAGGAGGGGTGGCCGCGGAAGCATGGCTGCCGAGAAGGGGAGACACGAGGGCACTCTGCGCCCATGCCGAGCTCCCTTCAGGGGTGGCGGTGAGTCAGACCAGCCACCCTATTATGGGTGCAGCGGCTTGGCCTGCCGCGGCTGCTCCCCCGCCAGGCCAGCAAACCACACTTCAGCCCGAGGGGTGACCGCACCCTGTGGTATATAACAGCAAATTTGAGAAGCCATAACAAAAAATCATGAGTTTGAAGCCATGGCCTCTGGAAGCATACAAAAGAACAGGTAAAAGAAAAGAATGGAAAAAATTCACCAGGGTCTCATGGGAATAACTGATGGTAAGAGACATGCAAATATAGATGTCATTGGTAACGGTCGTCCCAAAAGGGAAAGGGGATAGAGAAATATTTGAAGAAATCATGGTAGAAAATTTCCCAACCCAATTGAAGCACCTAGATATCCATGTCCAAGAAGCAAAATGTCCTTCCTTCCAAATAAATCTGAATAGGCCTGCTCTGAGAGAGGTCAGAATGTCAAATGCCGGAGATAAAGAGATAATCCTGAGAGGAGCAAGAGAAAAGTGATGCATCACATACAAGTGATGCCCAATAAGATTAAGTGCTGATTTCTGATCAGAAATCATGGAGGCAGGCAAGCAGTGGCATGATATATTTAAGATACTGCAAGGGGAAGTGGATGTGGCTCAAGCAATTGGACTCCCATCTACCATATAGGAGGTCCAGGGTTCAAAGCCCAGGGCCTCCTGGTAAAGGCAGGCAGGCCCGTGTGGCGAGCTGGCCCACGCAGAGTGCTGGCCCATGTTGAGTGCTGCCCCGTGCAGGAGTGCTGGCCCATGGGGAGAGCTGACACAGCAAGATGATGCAACAAAAAGAAACACAGTAGGAGACTCAGACGGGGGAGCTGAGGTGGTGCAAGAGAATAATTGCCTCTCTCCCACTCCAGAAGGTCCCAGGATCAGTTCCTGGAGCCACCTAATAAGAATACAGGCAGATACAGAAGAACACACAGCTAATGGACACAGAGAGTAGACAGTGGAGGGAGGGGGGAGAAATAAAATTTTAAAGAATAAATTTTTTAAAAAGATATTGAAGTAGAAAAACTTACAGCCAAGAATCTTGTATCTGTCAAGATTGGTTTTCAAAAATGAGGGTGAGTTTAGAATATTCACAGATAAACAGAAACTGGCATTTGTAACCAAGAGGTGGGCTTTGCAGGAAATACTGAAGTGTGTACTATAGTTTGAAAAGAAAAGACAGGAGTGAGAGGTTTGGAAGAGAATCTAGAAATAAAGATTATATCAGTAAAAATGAAAAAACAGTGGAGAAAATAAGATATGTCAGATAAAACCCAAAGGTCAAAATGAGTGAAGAGCTACGTTTACAGTAATAGCATTGAACATTAATGGATTAAACTGCCCAGTCAAAACACATAGACCTATGGAATGGATAAGAAAATATGAGCTATCTGTATGCTATATTCAAGAGACTCACCTTAGACCCAAGGATGCAAATAGACTGAAAGTGAAAGCCTGGTAAAAGATATTTCCATGCATGCAGTAACCAAGAAAAAAAAATGGAGTAACTATACTTATATTGGATGAAATAGGTCTTAAAAGCAAAGCTGCTCTTAGAGACAAGGAAAGATATTATATATTAATAAAGGGGCAATACACCCAGAAGAAATGACAATCATAAATGTACATGCACGTAACCAGGATTCCCCAAATTACATGAGACAAAACACTGTCAAAATTTAAGGGCGAAATAGATGTCTCTATAAAAATATTTGGAGACTTCAGAAAACCACTCTCATCATTGGATAGAACATCTGGGCAGAGGTCTGCGAAGAAACTGTGAACTTGATTAATATGGTAAGTGGACTAAACCTAATAGACATGTACAGAAAAGTACACACCCAAGCAGCAGAATATATATTCTCAAGTACTCATGGATCTTTCTCCAGGATAGATCATACGTTGGTTTACAAAGCAGATCTCAGTAAATTTAACAAAATTGTAATTATTCAAAGCATTTTCTCTGATAGTGAAATAAACCTGGAAATCAACAGGTAGAAAGGGGGGAAATTCAAAAATATATGGAGATTAAACAACCCACTCTTAAATAATCAGAGGGTCCAAGAAGAAATTGTGAGAGAAATCTATAAATATATCAAATGAAAACAAGAGCACAAAATATCAGAACCTATGGGATGCAGTGCAGGCAGTGCTGAGAGGGAAATTTATAGCCCTCAGTACTTAAATTTTTAAAAAAGAAAACTAAAATTAATGAGCTAACTACACAGCTGGAGAAACTAGAAAAAGAACAGCAAATTATTCCCAAAGCAAGCAGAAGGAATGAAATAACAAAGATAAGAGAACAAATAAATGAGAGAAAAAAAAGAATGAACAAAACCAAAAGTTGACTCTTCAAGATTAACAAAATTGACCAACCCTTAGTTAGATTGACAAATAAAAGATGCAAAAATTAGAAATGAAAATGGGGACATTACTACTGACCCCACAGAAATTAAAAAGAAACCATAAAAGGAAACTATGAAGATCTGTATGCAACTAACTAGACAATGTAGATGAAATAGAAAAACCTACACCAATCCTAGAAGATATAGCAGACCTCAACAAACCAATCACAAGTAAAAAGATAGAAATATTCATCAAACAACTCCCCAAAATGAAAAGCCAAGTACCAGATAGCTTCACAGGTGAATCCTACCAAGCATTCAAAATGTTTAATGCCTGTCTTATTCAAACTCTTCCAAAAAGTTGAAGGATTGCTACCAAACTCATTTTATGAAGCCAATATTACCCTAATACCAAAGCCAGATAAAGATAGTATAAGAAAAGAAAATTACAGACCCATATCCCTAATGAATACGGATGCAAAAATCCTCAACAAAACACTCACTAATTGAATCCAATAATACATTAGGGATGCATATGTGGCTTAAGTGATTGAGCTCCCGAACTGGCACAATGGGCTGACATGGTGAGCTGATCAACAAGTAGACACAAAAGAAGAAACACAAGGAGAGAGGCAACATAGCAGGGAACGGGGGTGTCTCAAGTGATTGAGTGCCTCTCTCCCACATGGAAGTTCCCAGGTTTGGTTCCCAGTGCTTCCTAAAAGAGGTTAGTGGACACAGAGAACCCATAGTGAATGGACACAGAGCAGATGAGGGGAGGAATAAATAAATCTTTAAAAAAATATATTTAAAGTATTATTCATCATAATCAAGTGGGTTTTATACCTCGCATGCAAGGGTTCAACACAAAATCAATCATAATACACCGTATTAATACATCAAAGAAGAAAAATCACATGATCATCTCAATTGATGCAGAAAAAGGCATTTGACAAAATACAGCATCCTTTCTTGATAAAAATATTCCAAAAGATAGGAATTGAAGACAACTCTCTCAACATGATAAAGGCCGTGTATGAAAACCCCACATCTAACATTGTTCTCAATGGCGAAAGACTGAAAGCTTTCCTATTGAAATCAGAAATAAGACAAGGATGCCCACTGTATGACTGTTGTTCAATAAAGTGCAGGAATGTAGATGCAGTGCATTCCCCCCAGCGTGGGACCTGACACCCGGGGATGAGCCTTCCTGGCACCAAGGGATTACTACCACATACCAGCTGAAAATGCAACTAGAAAATGACTTTGAATTAAAGGTTCAATACGGATCAGCAGAATATCCCTGTCTACATATAATAACATGACTTCAAAATGCTGTTTGACCTAATGTAAGGGGGAAATGGAAAGGAGAAATGAGATTATAAGGCTATGAGTCTCTAAAAAAGAGTCTGGAGGTTGTCAGAAGGAATGCCCTTATGCACAACTGAGCAGAGTCTAAGAGACAGATAAAGTAGATACAACCCCAGGTATTGGTTCTTTTGAGGGATAAAGAGACCCACGGGTTCTATGGTCATGGCAGATGGGGTTCACTGCCATGGCAGATGGCCCTTCTTTGGAGCTGGTGTTTCTGCATGATGGAATTGGACTCAGAGGGGATCTCTTCTCACAAGACTTGCATGCTACTTTATTGGAATTGTAGTTGGTGCTGGGGTTTAAGATATATTTAGGGGATTTGAATCTCTGGACTGATAATATGACACCCAGGCCCAGAGCCTCAACAGACTTCAGCTCCTACACTTTGATTTATTGGACTTATCCCACTCAGCTAACATGGAGTTGAAGAAGGTCAACCACCACACCATGGAGCCTAGAGTGTCTACAACTGAAAGCAGGAGTGCATCCAGTATCCATGTGGAATCTAAGCTCCCACTTGACATAGATGTGCAATGGACACAACCAATCCAGTGTCCACAGAGAAAATGTGGAATGGGTGTGGGAAGGGTAGCCATGGTGGCTGCTGGGTTTGGGGAATGGGAGGAAGAGATGAGATGTGGAGGCGTTTTCGGGACATGGAGTTGTCCTGGGTGGTGCTTCACGGACAATTACGGGACATTGTAGATCCCCCCAGGGCCCACTGGATGGAACGTGGGAGAGTGTGGTCTATGATGTGGACCATTGACTACGGGGTGCAGTGATGTTCAGAGATGTACTTACCAGGTGCAATGGATGTGTCATGATGATGGGAGAGAGTGTTGCTGTGGGGGGAGTGGAGGGTGGGGGCAGTGGGGTTGATTGGGACCTCATATTTTTTTAATGTAATTTTTAAAAGTAAATAATTAAAAAAAAAAAAAATAAAGTGCTGGAAGTTCTAGGTAGAGCAGTTACCCAAGAAAAAGAAAGAAAAGCCATCTAAATTTGAAAGGAAGAAGTAAAACTTTTGCTATTTGCATATGATATTCTCCTACCTAGAAAGTCCCAGAAAACTTCAACAAAGCTACTAGAGTTAATAAACGAGTTCAGCAGCTTGGCAGGATACAAGATTAATATGCAAAAATCAGTAGTATTTCTATATACAAGTAATGAGCAATCTGAGGAGTATGTTAGGAAAATAATTCCATTTATGCTGGCATCTAAAAGAATCAAATATTTAGCAGTGAACTTAACCAAAGGTGTAAAGTGCTTCTATTCAGAAAATTACAATGCATTGCTAAAAAAAATCAAAGATCTAAATAAATGGAAAAACAATCCATGTTCATGGATTAGAAGACTAAGTATCTTTAAGATGTCAGTTTGACCCTAATTGTTACACAGATTCAATGCAGTCCCAATAAAAATTCCAAAAGCCTTTATTAAGGAAATGGAAAATATAATTATCAAATTTATTTGGAATGGTAATGAGCCCTGAATATCCAGAAACATGTTAAAAAGGAAGCATGAAGTTGCAGGACTCTCACTGACTGACTTTAAAGCATGTTACTTAGTTACAGTGGTAAAAACAGCTAGTACTTGCATAAAAATAGACATAGACCAGTGGAACCAAATTGATGCTTCAGAAACAGACTGTCACATCTCCCGAGCAGTCTGTTCAACAAATGGTGCTGGGGAAACTCAGTATCCATATCCAAAAGCAAAAAAGAGGACCCCTGTCTCATACCTTATACAAAAATCACTCAAAATGGATCAAAGACCTCAATATAAAAGCTAGAATCATAAAACTACTAGAAGAAAATGTAAGGGAACATCTAGACCTGGTGGTAGTGGAGTGACTGTAGCTCAGTGACTGAGCACCTGCCTCATGTATGAATGAGGTCCCAGCTTCAATCCCTGCTATCTCCTAATAAATGGGACCTCTACAAATTTAAACACTTATGTGATCCAAAGGACTTTGTCAACAGTGTGAAAAGGCAACCCACTCAATGGGAGAAAGTACTTGGAAACCACATATCCAATAATGGTTTGTTTTCCATGCTGTATAAAGAGATCCTACACCTCAACAATAAAAGAGCAAGCAAGCTCATTAAAAAATGGACTGAAGACTTAGACATTTCTTCAAAGAGGAAATACAAATTATGAAAAAGCACATGAAGAAATGTTCAGTATTACTATTAGGGGACTGCAAATCAAACTTACAATGAGATACCATTTCACACCTTGTACAATGGACTTTTTTTTTTTTTAAAGATTTTTAAAATTTATTTCCCCACCCCCTTGTTGTTTGCATTTACTGTGTCTGTTTTATGCTATACTTTTTAGGAGGCACCAGGAGCCAAATCCCGGATGTTTGATGTGGGAGGGAGATGCCTAATTGCTTGAGCCACCTCTGCTCCCAGCTTTGTTGTGTCTCTAATTATGGTTTCTTCATGTCTTTTGTTGCGTCAGCTTGTCGTCTCAATCACTCAAGCCACATCCATTTCCCCAATGGCTTTTTTTTCAAAAGCATTAAACAATGATGAAGAAGATGTGGAGAAATTCAAACACTCCTTCCCTGCTGGTCAGATTGTAGAATGGTGTCATCTCTATGGAAGACAGCTTGGCAGTTCCTCAGGAAGCCTAATATAGAACTGTCATATGATCCATCAATCCCTCTACTAGAAATGTATCCAAAAGTGAAAACAGTGATGCAAATGGACATTTTCACACCAACGTTCATAGTGGCATTATTCACAATTGCTAAAAAATGGAAACAACCCAAGTGTCCATCAACCATTGAATGGGTAAACAAATTTTGAATACACATAGAGTGGAATACTATGTTGCAGTAAGAAGTAAAAGTGGGTCATACATGATAACATGAATGAACCTCAGAGATGTTATGTTGATTGAAATAAGCCAGACACAAAAGAAGAAATATTGTATGGTCTCACTAATATGAACTAAATACAAAGAATAAACATAAAGAGTTAAAATCTAGAGTATAGATTAGTAGGAGATAGAATGAGGGCTGAAAAGGAGCACTTAATGTATGTAGAATTTTTGTTTTTATTTTGTACATTTAATAATTGAAAATATAAACAGTTAAAAACTAAAAAGAAAACATAGTTGAATAATAACATACATTTCTCATTTAAAGGCACCTTATACATATAAATTTTTTTTGAGTCATACAATTTATATATTTGGCCCATAGTAACACATTCATACAGTATTTGTCCTTTTCTCTCTGGCTTGCTTTGCTCAACCTAATGTCCTCTAGGTTCACCCATATTGTTATGCTTCATGACTTCACTTCTTACAACCGCATAATCCATCGTGTGAATAGACCTCCATTGTTTTTCCATTCTTCTGCTGATGGACACCTGGGTTATTTCCAGCTTGCGGCAATCATGAATATCGCTATGAATGTTAGTATGCAGATGTTGGTTTGTATCACTGCTCTCAGTTCTTCTGGGTATATACCCAGTAGTGGTATTGCAGGGTCACGTGGTAAGTCTATATTTAACTTCTTTAGGAAATGCCAAACAGTCCTCCACAGTGGCTGTACCATTCTGCATTCCCAAAAGAGTGAAGAAGTTTCCTATCTCTCCACATCCTCTCCAGCACTAGTAGTTCTCTGTCTTTTTAATAGTGGGCATTCTGATAGGTGTGAAGTGATAGCTCATTGTGGCTTTGATTTGCATTTCCCTAATTAGTGATGTGCATTTCTTCATGTGCTTTTTGCCATTTGTATTTCTTCTTGGACAAATGTCTATTCAAGTCTTTTGCCCATTTTTAAATTGAGTTGTCTTTTTATTGTTGAGTTGTAACATCTCTTTATATATCCTGGATATTAAACCCTTATCTGACATGTGGTTTCCAAATACTTTCTCCCATTGTGTGGGCTGCCTTTTCACCCTTTGGCAAAGTCCTGGGAGTGCATAAGTGTTTAATTTTGAGTAGGTTCCATTTATCTTGTTTTTCTTTTGTTGGGTGTGCTTTGGGTGTAAGGTCCAAGAAACCACCACCTACTATGTCTTGAAGTTGTTTCCCTACATTTCCTTCTAGTAGTTTTACGGTCCTGGCTTTTGTATTTAGGTCTGTGATCCATTTTGAGTAGATTCTTGTATAGGGAGTGAGATAGGGATCCTCTTTCATTCTTTGGCTATGGATATCCAGTTGTCCCAGCACCATTTGTTGAAAAGACATTTGTCCTATTAACATTAATTTGATAGGTTTGTCAAAAAACAGTTGACTTTATAGGTGAAGGTTTATTTCTGGGTTCTCAGTTCTGTTCCATTGATTGATGTGTCTGTCTTTATGCCAGTATCATGCTGTTTTGATCACTGTAGCTTTATAATATGTTTCAAGGTCAGGCAGTGAAATTCTTCCTACATTACTCTTCTTTTTTAGAAGGCTTTTGGCTATTCAGGTGCACTTTCCCTTCCAAATGAATTTGGTAATTCCCTTTTCTAATTCTGTATAGTAAGCTGTTGGGATTTTGATTGGTATTGCATTGAATCTATAATTCAGTTTGGGTAAGATTGACATCTTCATGGTATTTATTCCTCCAATCCATGAACATGGAATGCCTTTCCAATTGTTGAAGTCTTTTAATATTTCTTTTAGCATTGTTTTGTAGTTTTTTGTATATTGGTCCTGTTCTTCTTTGGTTAAATTAATTCCTAGGTATTTGAGTCTTTTTGTTGCTATTGAAAATGGGATTTTCACCTGATTTCCTCCTCAGATTGTTCAGTACTAGTGTACAAGAACATTACTGATTTTTGCTTGTTGATCTTGTATCCTATCACTTTGATGAACTCATTTATTAGCTCAAGTAGCCTTGTCATGGATACTTCAGGATTTTTTAAATATAGGATCATGTCATCCACAAACAGTGAGAGTTTTACATCCTCTTTTCCTGTTTGGATTCCTTTAATTTTCTTTTCTCATCTAATTACCTTAGCTAGAACTTCTAGTACAATATTGAATAACAGTGGTGACAGTGGGCATCCTTGTCTTGTTCCCAATCTTAGAGGGAAAACTTTCAACCTTTCCCCTTTGAGTATGATGTTGGCTGTGGGTTTTTCATGTATGCCTTTTATCATATTGAGGAATTTTCCCTCTACTCCTATCTTTTGAAATGTTTTTATCAAGGAATGCTGGATTTTGTCACGTGCCTTTTCTGCGTCAATTGAGATGATCATGTGTTTTTTTTTCCCTTCAGTTTGTTAATGTGATATATTATGTTGACTGATTTTCTTATATTGAACCAGTCTTGCATACCAGGAATAAGTCCCACTTGGTCATGATGTATAAGTCTTTTGATATAGTGTTGGATTCAATTTGCAAGTCTTTTGTGGAGAATTTTTACATCTATGTTCATTAGAGAGATTGGTCTGTAATTTTCTTTTCTGGTACTGTCTTTTTCTGGCTTTGGTATTAGGGTGATATTGGCTTCATAAAATGTGTTGGGTAATTTTCCCTGCTCTTCAATTCTCAGTAAGAGTTGTAACAGGATTGGTGTTAATTCTTTTCAAAATGCTTGGTGGAATTAATCTGTGAAGCCATCTGGTCCTGAACTTTTCATTGCTGGAGATTTTGATTAAGTACGTATTCAACCTCCTTAAATGTGATTGGTTTGTTAAGTTCTTATATTTCTTGTACCATCAGTGTAGGTTGGTACATGAAAGATGTTTCTTTCATCTAGATTATTGTAGAGATGTCTATTTCTCCCTTCAGTTTTTCCAGAGTTTGTCTCATGTATTTTGGGGCACCCTAGCTAGATGCAGAGATATTTATGACTTTTATATGTTCCTTATGGATTGTCCCTTTTATTAATATATAATGGCCTTTTGCATCTCTTGTAACTTTTTTGCATTTAAAGTCTTTTTTGTCTGATATTAATATAGCTACCCCTTCTCTTTTCTGGTGGAGTATCTTTTTCCAGCCCTGCACTTTGAACCGGTTTGTATCCCTAGGTCTAAGGTGAGTTTCTTATAAGCAGCATATGGATGGCTCATTTTTTTAATTCATTCTCTCAGCCTGTATCTGTTGATCGGGGAGTTTAATCCATTCACAGTCAATATTACTGTAAATGCACTATTTACTTTCTCCATTTTATTTTTGTTTTTCATATGTCAACTCTTATTTTTTTTTGATGTACTGTGTCTTATTAATCATTCTGTCTTTCAACCTTTAGGCTATATCAAATTTTTTTATTTTATTTATTTCATTGAAATATATCACTCATACATAAACATACATAAACAATAAGTGTGTAATAGTTGTGAACTCACAAAACAAACATATAACATCAAACACATATAACATCTCACCCTACCACTAATAACTTGCATTGTTTTTAAACCTTTTTAAGCAATGATTACAGAGCATTGTCAAAATATTACTAAACAAAGTATTTTCCCCCTAACCGATCCTATATATGAACATACAGTAACAATTAAGTGTATAATAAAAGTTGAGAACTTACAAAACAAACATGCATAACATCACACAGGGGTCCCATACATCAACCCTCCACCAACACCCGGCTCTGTCCTGAGACATCTGCTATAAACCGTGAAAGAACACTATCAAAACCTTACTACTAATCGTAGTCCTTACCTTAACATTGGTGTGTTTTTCCCCCAACCCACCCTATTATTATTTTTTAAATATATTTTTTATGACAGAAGTTGTAAACTTATAAAACAATTGTGCACATGTGCAGAATTCCCAAACAACACCCCTCCATCAACACACCACAATGTGTGTGTCATTTGCTACAGATCAAATAATATCATCTGATTATTGCCATGTCCATAGTGTACATTTGGCTCACATTTTCCATACTGCCTCAGAATCAACACAGTACATCATTTGCATGGATGCAAGAATATTATAATATTACTACTAACCACAGTCCATAGGTCACTCCAGCTGTATTTTTCCCATGCTTCTCCACATTCCCAACACCCTGCGGAGTGATATACATTGTTCTAGCTAACAAAAGACATGCTTGCATCTGTACCATCAACCATAATTCTCACCCACCTCTTGGTTTATTGTGCTATCCATTTGATAGGTTATTCTCAAGCATTCTGTCAATTGGTATTTATATGACTAGACTACCATCTTTAGTCACATCCCCATTTATAAACTAGCTGTTACTGGGTGTTACCACCCACTCTGTACATTTCCACAATTTTACAGTAAAGCTAATTAAAACTTCTACATACATTAAACATCAGTAGTCCACTCAGTCCTCTTCTTATCTCCTTTA
The DNA here is from genome assembly GCF_030445035.2 of Dasypus novemcinctus. Classification (NCBI taxonomy): domain Eukaryota; kingdom Metazoa; phylum Chordata; class Mammalia; order Cingulata; family Dasypodidae; genus Dasypus; species Dasypus novemcinctus. The sequence goes on from NC_080691.1 coordinate 6,163,482, forward strand.
AGAATCCACCATCTACCACCAGGTCATGAAGATATTTTCCAATAATTTCTTCTAGAAGTTTTATGGTTCTTGCTTTTATTTTTAGTTTTTTGACCATTTTGAGTTAATTTTTGGGTAAGGTGTGAGATAGGGGTCCTCTTTCTTTCAGCTATAGATGCCCAATTCTTTCAGCACCGTTTGTTGAATGGATTGCTCTGCCCTACCTGTGTGAGTTTGACAGGCTAGTCAAAAATCAGTGGACCATACCTGTGAGAATTTGTTTGTGACCCATAAATTTGGTTCCATTGGTCTATTGTGTCTGTCTTTAGGCCAGTACCATGTTGTTTTTACCACTATAGGTTGGTATTATGATTTAAAGGCTGGAGATGAGGGATCACTTTTCCTTTTTATGATGTTTCTAGCTATTCAGGCCTCCTTACCCTTCCAAATAAATTTAATGATCATGTTTTCAATTTTTTCTTTAATGCAATGCTGGTGGAATTTTTATCAGGATTGCATTAAATCTGTATATCAATTTGAGTAGAATTGACATCTTAATGGTATTTAGTCTTCCAATTCATGAGCATGGAATGTTCTTCCAGTTATTTTGGGCTTTTTAAAAAATTTGTTTTAACATTGAGTTGCAGTTTTTTGAAAACAAGTGCTTTACATCATTGGTTAAGTTTATTCCTGAGTATTTGAGTTTTATCTGTCATATTTAATTTTCACCACTCTTTTGGCACTTTTAGTTATTTTTATTGATATAATCTTCATTTCTAGACTCTCTTCCAGGCCCCTCTCTCCTGTCTTTTCTTTTCAGGCTCTAGCACACCCTTTAGTATTTCCTGAAATTCTGGTCTCTTGCTTAGAAATTTTCTCAGTTTCTGTTTATCTATGAATATTCTAATTTTGCCCTCATTTTTGAGAGCTAGTCCTGCTGGATATAAGATTCTTGGCTGGGAGTTTTCCTCTTATAGTATCTTAAATGTATCAGACTACTGTCTTCTTGCCTTCATGGTTTCTGATGAGAAATCAGCACTTAATCTTATTGGGTATCCTTTATATGTTATGTATTGCTTTTCTTTTGCTGCTCTCAGAATTCTCTCTTTGTCTTGGGCCTTTGACATTCTGATGAATATGTGTCTTGGAGTTGGTCTCTTTGGATTTTTTCAGATGGGAGTACATTGTGCTTCTTGGACAGGGATATCTATGTCCTTTGATAGGGTTGAGAAATTTTCTACCATTATTCCTTAAAATATTCCTTCTGCACCTTTTCTCTTCTTCTTCTGGGACACCCATGACATATATGTTTATATGCCTTTTGCTATCATTTAGTTCCCTGAGACCTTGCTCAATTTTTCCCATTCTTTCCTTCATCTCTTGTTTTATATGTTCACATTGAGAGGCCATTTCTTCAAGCTCACCAATCCTTTCTTCTTCCTCCTCAAACATGCTATTATATGAGTCCAATGTTTTTCAAATTTCATTGATTGCACCTTTCAGTCCTATAAGATAGGCTATTTTGCTATGTATGCTTTCAAATTCTTTGTACTCATCCAGTGTCTTCGCAATATCCTTAATCTTTTTAGCCATCTCATTGAATTTATTAAGGAGATTTGTTTGAACATCTATAATTAGTTGTCTCAACACCTTTATGTCATCTGGGGGCTTATCTTATTCCTTTAACTGGGCCATAGCTTCCTGTTTCTTTGTTTTGATTGTAATTTTTTTGGTGTCTTCACATCTGGCTTACTAGAGTATTTTTTCTGGGTACAGTTTTTGTCTTTAGTTTCAGGCTTCCTATCATTTCTCCCTTGCTGGTTGTGCAGTAGGAGCCAAGCATGTAGTTGGTGCTCTAAGCTGTGCAGGCTCCAACTCTCCACATTGCGCCAGGGACCAGTGAAGGTTCTTCCAACTTTCTCCTTTGCCATTGGTAGGGACAGAGTTGCAGCTGTTTGGAATAATCCATGTGCAGGCTTAGACTGCAGTTGCCCAGAGAGACTGATGAAGCTTCATGTCCCTTTCTCCCTTACCTGGAGCAGGGATGGAGCTGCAGGTGTGGGCAGCAATCTATGCAGTGCAGGTCCAAGGTGACATTTTTGCCCTGGTAGACTTCTGATTTTCAGTCTGTGCCACCAGAGTGTCCTGCAGTTACCTGGATAGGCTGGTGCAGGGCTCCTCAGCCTCCTCCCTGCCAGAGGTGGAGCTGAAGCCTAGGTGGGCTGTAAGCTGATCTGTGTGAAAGAAACTGGTTCCTGCCAGCACTGAGAGTTTCAGTCAACCCGGCTTCCCCCCAGGCTGGGATTGGAGTCAGAATGGCAGCTTCTGACCTCTTTCTGATTTGGGCTGATTCACACCCCAGCTGTTCCCAGGGTTATGTCTTAACCAACTAAGTCTGCCACACAGTAGCTCAAATCAGCAGCCACCGTCACCTCCTTGCCTGTTTCTGGGAAATGGAGCTTCCAATTCCCATCACAGAACAGCTCCTGGGGCGGCTCGTGCCGCTAAAGCAGGATAATCACCGACCTCCACGGCTTGGCCAGTAATTTCCCTGAGAGGCTGGTGCAGGTCCCCATACCTTCCTCCCTGCTGGAGGTGGCACTGGGGCCCAGGCTAGAACTGCAATATGATTTGGATGGGAAGAAGCTCATCCCCACCAGCACTGGGATTTTCAGTCCATCCTGCTTCCCCTCTTGCTAGGAGCGTAGTTAAGATGGCAGTTCCTAGCCTTTTTATGACTTGGACAGGCTCAAATTTCAGCTGTTCTCAGAATTATACTGTAGACCCCTGAATTTACTCATCAGTAGTGGAAATTGATGCCCAGCTGTCTCTTCCTCCCCCGTTTTGGGCAAGTGGAGCTTTCAATTCCAGCCATGGAACATCTCCCGAGGTGGCTTATGCCTCCAGTAGAGGATAGGAACCAACCTCCAGGGCATGGAGCCTCTACTTATGAGTCTTCTCTGCAGATGGGCAGTCTCCTCCTTCCACACCTTCAAGGAGGTTGCAGGATGCTTTTCTGGTCTCCTGGAGTCCCCAAACAAGTGCTTCAGCAGCTCCAGCAAGCTCTGGGTGTTTGCTAACTGCCCTGTAGCAGGACCTGACTCTAGGAGCTCCTTACTCTGCTGCCATCTTGCTGATTCTCCCACAATCATAATTATTTTTTAAGATTTTTTAATTTTTTATTTATTTCTCTCCCCTTCTGCGCCGACCCCCATTGTCTGCTCTCTGTATCCATTTGCTGTGTGTCCTTCTGTGACTGTGTCTGTCCTCATCAGCGGCACCAGGAATCTGTGTTTCTTTTTGTTGTGTCATCTTGTGTCTGCTCTCCGTGTGTTTGCGGCACCGCTCCTGGGCAGACTGCACTTTCTTTCGTGCTGGGTGGCTCTCCTTACGGGGCGCACTCCTTGTGCGTGGGGCTCCCCTACCCGGGGGACACCCCTGCGTGGCAGGGCACTCCTTGTGCGCATCAGCACTGCGCATGGGCCAGCTCCACACGGGTCAAGGAGGCCCGGGGTTTGAACCTTGGACCTCCCATGTGGTAACCAGTGGGCCAAGTCCGCTTCCAGATGATAGTATTTTAATAGCATTCTTGTTTCTCCTCCAAAGTATAATGCAAGATTAGTATATTGTATTTGTTATGTCTTGCTCTGCAAGAAATTATCCCAAACCTAAGCAACTGAAAACAAATATTATCTCACTGTGCCTTTGGGTTAGGAACCTCCCACCTTGTTCACACAGGTGTCTGTGATTCAGGGTCTCTCATGAGACTGTAACAAAGTGTCCAGAGGGCCAGCAGTCATTTCAAGGTGCAATAGGGCAGTGATTCAGTTCTGTGCTCCATCGCATTGCCATCGGCAAGCTCAGATGGACCTCTTCATGCTCACTCAGGTGGATGTCCTCAGTTCCTACCCATGTGTGTCTTTCCACGTTTGCCTCACGTCATGGTACCTGGTTGTCCCAGAGAGAGCAAGCGGGAGCATCCAAGACAGAAGCCATAGTCTTTTTTATTTGAACTTGACGTACCTCCCTTGCTTCTTCTCTATTACAGTCACTGGAAACAAGTCAGTAAGTCCAGCATTCACTAAGGGGAGGATGACACAGAAGAGAGGATACCAGGAGTCAGAGAGCTCTGGGGCCATCTTAGAGGATGACCACAAATTAAGAAAAAGCCTGTATTTTACAAGACCTAATGATAATCAGTTTGGATTTAACAGAGATTGTGGTTTTCCAGATATCATTTGAGGATGTGACTGTGGATTTCACCTTGGAGGAGTGGCGGCTATTGAATCCTACTCAAAAGAACTTATACAGAGATGTGATGTCGGAGAACTATAGCAATCTAGTTTTCTTGGGTAAGAACCTCTTCTTATGTAACTTACGTGTGCCTCTGAGGGGCCTCTGAGGTGTTCAGTGATTTTGGATTTAAGTTTTAGATATCAAAGATTCTTTGATTTCTAAACTGCATTGGAAGGTTTTTATTTCCTTGCTTTATTTCACAGCCTTCATAATAAAAAACATTCTTCATATTTAATAGTCCCTTAGCCCCAGCAGTTGAGTCCAGGCCTCTGTGTTAACAGTAACAAAGGTGTCAAATTATCAAATCTGATGCAGTTTTTATACTAGAGCAAGGACAAGAGCCATGGATAATATATGAAGACATCCTAAGTCGAAACTTGTCAGATGAGAACAAATCAGGCATATGGAACATGGTGAATGTTAAATTTCTGCTTTTTAACTATGGGTTGGCACTTTTGAAATATGTAGAAAACTGTTTTTTTTTTTTCACATTTCTAAGTCTTTAGAGTTGACTCGGGATGGTGACGTGAGTGCATCATGGTTTTTCAACTACTATGATGTACATTTGGTCTCCACATCCATATTTGTCTTCACTGCCAGAAGTTTACAATCACGTGCATCCCGTTAGCCACGCTGTGACTGATGGCCGAGTCTGTAGGCCCTCCCTTCCCCGTCAGGTTCCTCTTCGCAGCCTCTTCTTGTCCTTCTCTTCCCTGCTGCCTACCAGCCTGTAGTGTTAGGCTTCTTTCCTCCTCTTCAAGAAGTCATAATTTTTTCCTCATTATAGGTGACCCTATTTCTTCCTAGTTTACTTTATTATATTATTTTTTCTTTCTCCCTTCTCATTTCTCAGATTGCTATTTTACACCCATAGAGAACACAGAAGTGAATTCATGGATATAGAATAGCAGTCTGATATCTTAAGCAGAAGAATATTCTGCTTCCTTCCTACCTCTATACAGACTGAGAACCTGGAAGCTTCCAGTGTGCCTTTCTGGTGTGCTTGGTGTGTGGTATCTGTAAATCTTCTCATTCCTCCCATTGAACAGTCTGACAGGTATGAGTTACCATTACCTGCTGTGTGATATTTAAATTCCTTTTTATGTTGAAGAACCTCCTAGTATATGGCATACTAAAAACTGAGAGGAGCCTACCAAATTAAAGGAACAACATATGCAAAGTTCCAAAGGTAGAGGAGGTCACTGCAGTCCAAGAAACAGAAAGGAATCCACTGTGGCTGAAGAGATGAAATTGATGTGAGGTGAAGTTGAAGAGGTTGGAAGAAACTAGATCGTGCGAGGGCATGCAGGTCATTATAAGAAGTTTGGATTTACTCAAAAAGTTTGAAGCAGTAGAATGACAAAGCTACATTTTCTAAAGATTACTGGCTGCTGTGTGGAGACAAGTACTGAACTGAGTTCAAGGCAGACTGCAGGTGTGTCAGGTTTCAGAGATAGCAGCGCTTGAGTGTGGCAGAAGCAGAGAAGTGGACAGATATACATGGCTCCCCATATGACACTAATAAAAGGTGACTCACCTCTTTTCCCAAAAAGTGTTTTAAAATTCTTAAAGATTTTTTGGAACAGTTGAACATCTAATCCTTTGTAGATGAACTGCTTGTCTTTTTATATAATTTTACTCATTAACTTGAATAAATATATTTCTTAATTTTATTTTTATTTTTAAATTGTTTTTCTTTGCTCTCACATTTCATTTAAGCAGAGTTCTTTACATGCTACAAATGGATCTTATACTTTATTTACAAATGACTGCTTTTAATATTCAAATCTCTTCTTTCCATACTCTTTCTCATCTCAATGAATAGAATTATCATCTTTACTTGCTTAAGTCCAGAAGGAGGAGTCCTCCTTTCATTCTTCTTTCCTAGAGCAGCTCTAATTGATTCTTCCTCTGAAATTCCAGTTAGTCTGAGAATGAGGTGAGACTTTTTTCTCCCAAAAAAGTATCCATCTTAAAGCAAGTAGTTGTTTTAAATTTGAGACCTTGCCAAATCTTTCACATTGAAGAATACTTCCTGAGATCACCTCACAATAGTAGGCAAAAGATGTCATCATTAAGTAAACTAACTTTTAAAAGATCAATGTAAAAGTATATTCAATGAATGATCATGTTGAGGAAATCACAAACAACTGTGCTTATAGGGTGAAAAAAATCTGTCCTAATGTTATGCAAATAGATACATGTGGTTTGGGATAATTTCCTTTGATCAAATTTTCTGTAGGCTCAACATATAGATTATAGCTCTAACTATAGGTTCAGTTTAAAGGGGATGAATATCAAATACTTAAAGTGGTAAAGCTGAGTTCTGGAGAACTCTTGAAAGATTCCAAAACTCACGCTAGTAAAAATAAAGATACTGATATCAATGATTCAGGTGAAAGATCTTGAATGTTTTAAAATATAAAAATAGTACTGAAAATAATGCTTCTCATCTTTCAAGTCTGAAATTACCACACATTTACTATGCACCATCTCCAGCATTTCTCTGTAGCATTCAATTGTGTATTCTAATTTTGCTCTTCAGTTTGTTACTCTTATTCTTCCTTCAGTCCTCTGGCAGTGGGTACTTACCCATATTCTTCTCTGATCTGCAAATTTCTGGACACATAGTAATAATCAGTAGATTTTTGTAAAATAAGTAAATGAATCATCCCATTACTTGAGAAATTGCTTCAGATTCTTCAGTGTTGTGTTCACTACATCTTGAGTGTATTTCACTGCTCCTTCTTTTACAGGTTCATATTTTTGAACATTTATCATTTTAAAATGTTTTTGTTACTCTGAATTTTTTGTCTAATACATGAATACTGTATTTGAGAGTTTTTTGTTTTGCTTTGGGTTTGTTTCTGTTTTTGTTTGACTACGATATTACATTCCACTTCAGAAGTTTAATCAATAAGCATAATCACTAAGGGATTTACACAGTATGGTTCATCTTTTCCTTTTTAGAAGAAGTCTGGCTAGATAATCACAAAATGTGGCAACAGAACAATCACGACAAGCTTAAACATATGGAGAGAGGCCATGAATATGATGTTTTGGGGAAAATAATTAATTCAGCCATAAACTTTGTTCATATAGGAATGAGACCAAGTAAATGTGACATAAGTGAAAAAAGTTTGAAACATCCATTTGATTTCCTTATTCCAAAAAGTCTCTGTGGAAGAAAGAATCTTGATGAGTTTGATAAATTATTATTCCATATCAGACCTGATAGAATTCATGGTGGAATAAAATACTGTGGTTGCAATAAATGTACAAAAGCTAGCAATAAAGAGTCATGGCTCGTTACAAGTCATATAACACATACAGGAGTATATTTATGCATTGACTGTGGCAAAGTTTTTAACAAGAAGTCTCAGCTTATTGTACATCAGAGAACTCATACAGGAGAGAAACCTTACCAGTGCAGTGAATGTGGAAAAGCTTTCTCACAGAAGTCATTGCTGACTATACATCAAAGGACTCACTCGGGAGAAAAGCCATATGGATGTGGTGACTGTCAAAAAGCTTTCAGTAGGAAGTCACTGCTTATTTTACATCAGAGAACTCATACAGGAGAGAAACCCTATGGATGCAGTGAATGTGGAAAAGCCTTCAGCAGGAAGTCACAGCTTAAAAGACACCAGATAATCCATACAATAGAGAAACCCTATGGATGTAGTGACTGTGGAAAAGCTTTTTCTCAGAAATTAAAGCTCATTACTCATCAGAGAACTCATACAGGAGAGAAGCCCTATAAATGTTGTGAATGTGGCAAAGCCTTCCTTTGGAAGTCACAGCTTATTACTCATCAGAGGACTCATACAGGGAAGAAGCCCTATGCGTGTAGTGAGTGTAAGAAAGCCTTCAGCAGAAACTCACTCCTCATAAGACACCAGAGGATTCACACAGGTGAGAGACCCTATGAATGCAGAGAGTGCGGTGAAGCCTTTATCAGAAAGCCACAGCTTGTTAAGCATCAGGTAACTCATACAGGGGAAAAGAACTATCAGTGCAGTGATTGTGAAGAAGCCTTCTTTAAGAAGTCAGAGCTAATCAGACATAAAAAAACCCACTTAGGAGAGAAACCCTATGGATGTGTTGAATGTGGAAAAACCTTCTTTGGGAAGTCACAGCTCCTAACACATCAGAGAACTCATACTGGAGAGAAACCTTATGAATGTAGTGACTGTGGAAAAGCCTTCACCCAGAAGTCAAGCCTGATATCCCATCAGAGGACACATACAGGTGAGAAACCCTATGAATGCAGTGAATGCAGGAAAACCTTCAGTGAGAAGTCAAGTCTCATTCATCATCAGAGAACCCATACAGGAGAAAAACCCTTTGAATGTGGTGAATGTAAGAAAGCTTTTGCCTGGAAGCCACAGCTCCTTAGACATCAGAGAATACATACAGGTGAGAAACCTTATGAATGCAGTGCATGTGGGAAAGCATTTGTCCAGAAAGTGCAGCTCATTAAACATCAGAGAAATCATACAGGAGAGAAAACCTATGGGTGCAGTGATTGTGGAAAAGCTTTCTTTGAGAAGGCACAGCTCATTATACATCAGAGAATTCACACAGGAGAGAGACCCTATAAATGTGGTGAATGTGCAAAGTCTTTCACTAGAAAGTCACACCTTATGAGGCATCAGAGAACTCATACAGGGGATAAATATTACAGATGCATTGAATGTGGCACCACCTTCCACAGGAAGTCACAGCTCATGATACATCAGAGAAATCATAGAATATAGAAACCATATATGTACAGTGAGTGTGGAAAGCCTCAGATGACAATATAGGAGAGAAACCCTATCAATGCAGTGACTGTTGAAAAGCTGTCTCTGGGAAGTCAAATCTTACTAAACAGAATTAAGAAAGGATGGAATTTTTAAAAAGAGAATGGAAAAAAGGCTTCTCCCAGAAGTAACAGCTTGTTATATATTTGATGACTCATGAAAGTAAAAATCTTATCAGTATTGTGATGGTGGAAAAGCCATAGCTAATTAAATTTTAGAGCAATCTAAACAGGAGAAAACCTCTCTTATTTTAACAAGCAGAAAGTTTTCATGAGGAAACAACTCACTATACAACAGAGAATGCTTATAAAAAGGAAATGCCGAATGCTTTATAATAGGCATTTTATACTGAGGAGTAGCCCTAATCTGAAGATTTGATGAGCACAATCCCATTAAAACAATTCTATAAGAGAACTTGTGTTCATTGTCTATAAGTGTTTTTTTATTTAGTTATAAATAATGTTTACTTTTGAAAACTTCTGCCTTCAACCATGACAGAATAACAAGGACTAGATTTACTCTCCTGTCTTAAATAGCCAGAAACTACAATATATGTGAAATAAGTAATTTTTGGACTATGACAAGTGCAGGTCTTTTATCCCTGGTAGAAGAGAAAGTACAAGGTCAGGTGAAACCTACAATTTCTAATCTTACTGCCTGGTAGCAATTTCCAGCTCTGAGGAAGGGAACAAGTGTATGATCTTGCTGGATTGTAGGGACAGGATTGGCATTCGGAGAGGACAAGGTTGCCAGAATTTGCAGGGAAGAGTACTGGAGAGGAGGGAGCATCCCGGAAAGAGGGCCTCAGAAATCTTGCAGGGATACCATTGAGTGTGCAGGCTGGGTACTCACCTGCACATGTGTGGAAGGAAATTTCCTGAGGCCATGAAAAGAACCACTTAGAATGCAGTGGGCTGCATTGAACAACCCTGGAATTCACAGAGGGCTGCCAATAGTTCATGCTCTCTCCAGCCTGACTGGATCCAACTTGTAATACCCGGGGCATCTGGTGGAATTCTCAGAAGGGTATTGTCTTAGTCATGGGTTTAAATAAGTATTACTTTAAAAGCTGCTCTGGATCCCCCTAACAAAGGTTAAACCAGACTTGAAAGGAAGTGATTTCAAGTAAATAGCTGTACATCAGAAAAAATATATAATGCTATTTTAAAAATTAAACAAATTGCAGTACCCAACAAGGTAAAATGCATGTTTGCCATACAGTAAAGTCCATCCAGCATGAAAAGAAGCAGGAAGATCTGACTTATAATGAGGAGAAACACCAATCTATAGAAACAACCCCAGAATAGACAGAAATGATGGAATACACAAGAATTTTTAAATATCTATTGTGAACACAAAGTAGAGGGAAGCGAATGTGGCTCATGCAATTGAGCTTCTGCCTACCACATGGGAGGTCCCAGGTTTGGTTCTAGTGCCTCCTAAAGAAGATGAGCAAGGCAGCAAGCTGGCATGACGGGCTGGCACAGTGAGCTGATGCAACAAAGAGACACAAGGAGGAAAACACAATGAGAGACCCAAAGCTGGAAGGAGAGGTGACTCAAGCAGTTAGGTGCCTTCTTCCCACATGGGAGGCCCCAGGTTTGGTTCCAGAACCTCCTAAAAAAATGAAAATGAGTACACAATGAAGAGACCCAGCAAATGCAAAGCAATGATGGGAGGGGGGCAATAAATAAGATCTTTTTTTAAAAAAAAAAAAAAGAAAGGAAATCATTAACTTGGTGAGACCTGAGTTGGAAGATATTAATGAAAAACCACATCTGAAACTTATAGGGATGAACGCAACACTATCTGGGAAAAAATATATGTATGTATTTATATATATGTGTGTGTGTGTGTGTATGCTGGGTGCAATTATGAGAGGAATAGACATGGAAAAAGAAAAAATCAATAAACTTGATGAGAAAGAATAAAAACTCTTCAAATGATTCGTAGTGAGAAAAAGACTGAAAAATAGAGAATCAGCTGTAGTGATGGAGTCCGAGGAGAGAGGGAAGAAGCAGGAAAAGAATTTTTTTCTAAGCAGAATTAAAACAATACCCACAGATTTAAGATGCTCACAAAACCCCAAGCAGAAGAAACATAAAAGAAAATCACACTTAGTCACATCATAGACAAACTGATAAAAACCAGTGAGCCTAGAGTAAAGGAGACAATTCATAGAGGAACAAAGAATGGCAGCACATTTCTTGCCAGGACCCATGCATGCTAGAAGACAACTGAGTGCCATGTTTAAACTGCTGAAACAGAACAGAACAAAGCCCTGCAATGTTGAATTCTATTCCCAGGAAAAACATTTTTCGAAAATAAAGGCAAAACAAGGACTTTTCAGACAAAGAAAACAAACCAACTTAAAAAAAAAAAAAAAAAGAGGATTTGTCAACTGCAAACCTGTTTACAGGAAATAATGAAATTCTTTGGACAACAGGAAAACAACACTGTAGAAATTTGGATCTCTACAAAGAATGAAGTTCAGAAATGGTGAATATGTGGGTAAATATAAAATGTATTTTTCTTGTTTTTAAATCTTCTAAAAAGGAAAGTTGACTGCTTAAAGCAAAAGTAGTACAGTGTATTTAGGAGTTATTGTATATTTAGAAATGAAGTGTACAACAATAGGACTTAAGTATGACACTTTAAAAGTAGTTTAATAGATTATATCTAAGCCAGAAGCCTGTTTCCTGAGGGCTTAGTGTGGCTTGGTCTGTAGCAGCTAACAAGAAGTTTGTGTATTATGGATCTGTGTGTGCTAATTATTCTCCACTTACCCAGATCCATTTCCCCTCCTCGAGCTTGTCTTCTAGAGATGCTTCCCTGGTGTTTCTGCTTAGGTTTGAACAATGAGAGGTGCCAGTAAGAGATTAAATGGTTGGAGGGAAACTTACCACCCTCACCCTCTCCTCCTTGCCCACACTGTTGGCAGTGCCTGTGCCCCTCTCTGCCTCAGCCCCTGTCAGCCAGCCCTGCTTCTCTGACTGTAGAGCTCTCCATCTCTCATTTAAAACATTCCCTATCCTTTCTGATCAGACTGAAGGGTGATGCTTCGTTATCCTTTAACTCTGAACACATACCTAAAAATAGCCCCTTCATTAAATTTTCTTGAATTTGAATTTGTTTTGTTTTCTGTGCCATCTGTTAAATGATGAACATTTTGATGAAATTGTGTTTTATTTGTTATATGTGCCTCATAAGGCATAGATGGACATTTATAAAGATTCCTCATACTATCAATATCTTCTATTTGTATTTTAACAATGAAGAAATAATAACTTAAAAAACATCCTTTGTGCTTTTTTTCTTGCATATGTAAATGACTGGAGATTTTTACCAATTGCTACATATGTAAATGGGCTTGCATTTATTACTAAATTTTGTCAATAATAAAAACCAAAACTTTTTTGAAGTCTTATTCTACCTCTGCGTTAACCCAACAACTTAATAAATAAAGCAATGTTATTTATGTTAAAAGTGTCTGTACAAGAAGCACTGTACCAGTTCCTGAATAAGGAAACAAAGGAATGATGTACCATATTTCTCAGTGTTCTAATTTTAAAATGTGCTGTGCTATTAAAATATCCTCATTCCTTTTTTTGCTTTTCTTCGATATACATAATTCACATAACCTGTAACGCATGGAGAAGATTTTCCATTTCAGTAATCAAAATACTACAGAGAATGTCTTCAGAGACTCTGCACAACCTTTTCCATCAATTCCTATCGTAAACACTATGCCAAAAAGAAAACCAGCTTTTCTAAGATTGTGCCAGAATTGTTTCACTTAATCTCATAAAGTATAAGTTAAGTTGCAGAAGTATACCAAAGAGGCCTGATGTATATAGCAGCACTGCTCTCATTTATCAGCTCCATCCTATAAGATCCTCACCTTGACTTACCTTCTTCTGCCCACTGATTTTCTTCTGCCTGGCATGCAGACCTCTTTCGAAGGGAGATAACTACCCTTGGGCTATACAGCAGTGTTCCCTCTCGCAACTGATTTTGCATTTCTGTCTGCATTTGCAAGATCTTTGTGCAGGTTTCTGATGTGGGACATAACCTGAGGCACCATTCACATCGTAGTCTGTGTCAATTTGTGTAGCACTCTGGTCCTGTCTTTAAAGAATTAGCTAACTGAAGAAATAAATCTTTAGGGACTAAGGCATAATTGGAATACAGCATTGGGACAGTTACTTGTGGTCATTTCTTTTTAATAGTATTGTATGAGGTATTGATGATGGTAAATTGGTCTCCACCAGCAGGATTCCCCCATGATCCCTTTTATTTGGGATTCTCATTATCTTAGAAAACTTCATATACCTCTTGACACCCGTCTGCAATTTGAGAGCAGACAATATAACATCTCATGGTGAGCTCAAAAGTGAAATTCAACTAAGTTATATTTAAAGTATGCTTTCCTCTACACTGTACGGTTTCCCCTGAAGTCATCTTTCTTATAACACAGTCTACTATATCAACTCACATTAATAAGTAGTGGATTTGTTTTGAGGCCAAATATGTGACTTTAGTGATATTATCTGACAGTTTATTCTGGTATCTTTGCAGTTTCAAACACAGTTATTGCTCATTGTTTCCAGGTAGTCTTGACATTTTGCCATTGAGATTGTTACTTTCAGAAAGGTAAGATTCAATAGGTCAAAGAACAGCAGATGTGTTTAGCAATACTTAAATCATCAGAGGTGCCCAACAAGAGAGAACATCGCTATAGACGTGTTCACTGTGAAGACGAAGAGAGAAAAGAGGGATATTTGTAATTTGAGTTTCTCTTTAAAGCAATCCTGTTACTATATATACTAATAAAAAGTGAATCAAGCTGAGACTCAACAAAAAATGGTGGGGAAGGGGAAGTTAATTATCTTCTAGAGCTCCTTAGAGCATGATCACATGAATGGGCCATTCAAATCATGTAACTTCTGCAACCGTCCATGTGTAAAGTGGGTTTATCCCCAAACTATGAAGACCTTGAGACAACTCTCAGAGCAGAAAGAAGTCATGTATCCTATTACGTTAATGTTTTTGCATAGAGCAAAATGAGGCAAATGGCCATGTCTGAAATCTGAGACCAACTATGCTTCACATGCAAGGATGTTATAAATAGCTAACTGAAAAAGATTGAACTACTCTCCATTCTAGATGAGGAGCACCTTGTAAGCTGCTGACATTTGTGTCCACTGACTGGTGCATCTTTCTGAGATCAAGGGAGGCTGGGGGAGCTGCGCTAGTACAGACCTATTGCTGATACTTCCTACTGTGCTGTATTTGAAAAAAAAAATGTCTGTACCCATATGTTTACTGAGTAAACTATTTAATTAATGCATGTGTGTGAATGTGATCATTGGGAACATTTTGCAATTAAATTCTGGCCTGCATTCCAGCTAAATCTGAATTCTCCCCAGTTCCCTAAAATGCAAAAAGTACCCATGATCCAGTTGTTTCCTGTGGTTGGTGGTGTTAGGAGCTAGCACTCTGGCTGGCTCTTGGCCACATGACTAGGATCTGGTGTGTGTACAAGGGGAAAACATGCATGCCATTCTTACAAACCAAGCTGGGGACACCCTTGACCCTCCAAGGCTTACAAAAAGCTTAGAGGTGCCAAGAACATAAATTAAAAAAATAACAATGAGGAATAACCTGTGGGAAGGTCCATCCACATCTCAGTGCTTTCTGAAGAGGAGGTCTGGGTAGGGTCATGAACATTTGAAATTGGAAATTCATCCAAATCCCTGTAAATAGATTGGCAGTATCTTGCTAAAGGATAAGTCACAAAGGCAGTGGCAAGGCCAGACTGGACGCCATGTCTCCATACCCAGTACCTTGCCGCTGACAAGACATTGCTGTCCTCAGCTTCTTTTCCTGTCATAATGCCTTCTGCTCCAATAGCACACTGTCAAGCCTGTGTCTTTGATTAATGCCTGAGTGTGATTGTGAAATTCATGCCTTTGCCTTGTTTTTACAGTGAAAAGAATGAGATACTCTCGCTAACATTTGTTAGTGTAATGGCATCTTGAGTGGGGCGTTTGTGCTAGGCAAACCCTGTGCTTTGTGTTTTGCACATAGTATTTGACTTACTCTTTACTCATTTAATATTTAGTTCATCATTCTGAGCTACTTTCTATTATCTTTGTAATAGAGGTGAAGAGCCTGAGGTTTAGAGAGTTTATATATGACAATGTGGCAGGACTTGATCTTTAACCTCCATCTCTCTGGGGCTTGGACCCTCTTCATTACAATATCATTAATTACCCTATATTCACCCCTGTTTAAAATGGCTGATTTCTTCCTAGTAGCTCAAAACCCTCAGTGGTGGTTTTCATAAAGTATGGCCGGAAAGACTGAGGGTCTGAAAAATCAAAAGGAAACTGCTTAAGCTTTTGCATCTCCAATTTTCAAATCTGTAAAATTCACATGGGGGTTGTAGTGGTCTACTAGTGCCTGTTTAGTGTATTTCACGTGGAAACTATTCCAACCCCATTGTGTTCCTGAGGGCTGAGCGTCATGGCCTGTCTCTTGTCTACACAAGGGGACTCACCTAGTTGAGCAAAGCAGGACTCTGTTCCCTGTCACTGCAGTGATTGTCCAAGAAGTGTATTTACCAAGACTGTATAGATGGATGCTGGGAGAAGAGGCCCTCGTTTGGGTGTGAAAACTAGGTGGAAGGACTCTTGTCTATCCTCCCTGCTTACAGGGAGAACCCTGTCTTCAGCCAAAACAAAGGATTCCAAGAATTAAAATGAAGCAGAAATAGATGAATGAGTAGGGAGAAAGCCCCAGTGAGTCATATGCTGTGGATCCATTTGTCCCTACCTCTAAATTAGAAACAACTAGAAAGTTGTCTAAATCTCTTTTCTTTGGCATCATGTCTCTTGCAATCAAAAACGTATTGACTAAAGTAGATAAGACACCTTGTTTTAGTTACTTCCAAGTTTCTTCCCAGGACCAAAGAGGAAAAGTAAATAGTAGACAGGACTTGTATGATTTTGAAGTAAATGGCTTCTTTCTCAGCATGACTTCTCCCTTTCCAAGCTGTTTAAGTGGCCAGTGGAACCAGCATTCCTCCAGGCATGAAACCTCAACTCCTCTTCCTTCGCCTTGCTTCCTGATGTCTGTTCATGTTCTTGCTTCAGTACATTGTGTAATTTCATGTCCATCCTCATGGCCTCTTTTTCTTCACTTCTACACAGCTGCAATAGCCAACAGTAAAAGGCTAGCATTACGACATGGTTCTGATCAGGGGATTTGCCTGGGTTCAAGCCCTGGATATGCCACTCAGAGACTAAATTTTTCATTTCCCCAGGTATTAGCCAAAATTTTGCTGCTGCAAAGTACCAGAAATCTGTTGGCTTTTATAGTGCTCATCTCTCAGGGCTTTTGTGTTAGCCCAAGGGGTGCTGATGCAAAGTTCCAGAAGTCTGTTGGCACTTATAAAGGGTATTTATTTGGGGTAGAAACTTACAGTCACAAGGTCATAAAGCATAAGTTACTTCCCTCACCAAAGTCTGTTGCCACATGTTAAAGCAAGATGGCTGCCGGCCTCTGTGAGGACTCAGCCTTCCTCTTCCTCCTAAGGCTCCATGGTCCCAGCTCCTTCCGCTCTCAGCTGTCAGTTGGCATAAGGCTTGTCTCCCTCTCCAGGGCTCCAGTATCCAAAACTAAACTCTCCGTATTCCCCTTCTCCATGTATTTACTTCTGTGTGAGAATCTGTTTTATCCCCACCCAGGGGGTGGGGACACAATTCCGCACACCCTAATGACATGGTCAAATAAAAGCCCTAATCTTGATTTAATAAAGTAAAAACGAAACCTCTGGATCTAATACAATCTAATAGGCCTAGTGGAACAGACCAGTTTACAAACACAACCCAATATCTATTTTTGGAATTCATAACCAGTATCAAACTGCTACAGCTTCCTGTATCTGTCTGGCATAGGGCTCATTGTTTTCCAGGCTTTCCAGGCATTCTCAGCTGCTCAGTTGCAAACTATCAGGCAAATGGTGCATCCCCAGTGGTGGGGGCTCAACCCGAGGTACACCTCGCTGATCCCTTCCTGGGGCATCTGTCCACCTCTGTTCCTTGTTTTCTCACTTTGACCCTCCTGCTTTAGGACAATGAACAACTAACTGCCATTTTGTCCATCCTGATAGGAAAGGCTGTAGGCCCATTTTCTAAAACTGGTAAATTTGATTAGATGAGTCAAATAATCTGAAAATCAGGAAGCGGATGTGGCTCAAGAGATTGGGCTCCCATCTGCCATAAAGAAGGTCCACGGATCAATTCCCTCCCAGTGAAGGCAAGCTTGCCTGCACGGAGAGCTGGCCCGAGCAGAGTGCTGGCCCACAGGGAGAGCTTGCGCAGCAAGATGATGCAACAGTAAGACACACAGAGGAGAGACAATAAGAGATGCGGCAGACCAGGGAGCTTAGGTGGCGTAGGAGATTGAGCGCCTTTCTCCCAATCCAGAAGGTCCCAGGACCCATTTCCAATGCCGCCTAAAGAGAAGACAGCAGACACGGAAGAATGCACAGAGAATGGACACAGCAGACAACAGTGGGGTGGGGGGGGGGAGTAGGTAAATAAATAAATAAATCTTTTTAAAAATCTGAAAATCCACTGATTTTTTTGTGGTGGTGGTGTGTATACAATTTGCATTTTTCAAAACTTACAGAACTGTACACTAAAAAGGGTGAACTTTACGTTGTGTAAAATCATATCTCCAGAAACCTGACCTAAAATCATAACTGGTAGTTTTAATATCACTGGGGGGAGGGGATAGGTACCTGTGCCTCTAGTAAAATAGATAAATCATGATTTAAAATGTCTCAGGAGAGCATAATGAAAAGCAGTTCTTTTACCTGCCTGTTTTCTTGCTGTTATAATCATGGAAAAACAAAAATTTTCAATGACCAGGTATAACTGGAACATCTGAGCTCATGTACACATGCGAGAGGCAGCCCCTCCCTCTTGTATATGTATGTGTGATGTTACTGAGATTTGCGTACATCATGATCCTTTACTCCTAAATAGTTGAGTGTGTATTTCCTAAGATAAAGTATATTTTCTTACATAACTCCCTGTACAATTATCAACTAATTAACCATGATACAATTTTGTTATTTAATCTATTGTCCAATTTTGGACAGTTTTGTCAATTGACCCAATAATGCTGCTTCCCCACCCCTTTTTTTAGTGTTCCCCTTCCAGTACTGTATTTGATACAGGATTTGGCATTTAGATTTCATGTCTCCTGGAGTCTCATACACTCTTAAACATTTCCACATCCTTTCATCCTTTGGCATTGATATTGTTAAAATAAAAAACCTAATTTGGTTAGATCTCAGAGAGCTTAATTGAATCAATTAATGAATTGGAGTGATTCAAATCACCATAAGGTAGAGAGGAATTCCTCTGAACAAAGAGAACAAGCTTTTAGAGACAGAACAGGGAAGTCCATTGGGAAGAAATCTTCATTGGCTAATGCACACTACATTTCCTAATATGGTTAGTGCAGGCTGTTGCTTGGCAATGAGGAAATTATCTGGTATAGGAATAGGGAGGTAGCGATAGCTGATTGGCTGATTTAAATTATGTTTTCTGGGCAAGTCAGATATTTACAGGAAATAGAAACTTAGATTTTGGATTTTCTGATATGGGGCCTAGCACAACTGTCTCCATTTGGGCCTACTAAATTTTATTAACATTTTTTTTAAGAATATGTAGCTGTTATGCCTTTTAATAGAATGTTCCTCATTTGGGGTTGTCTGATAATTCCTGATGGTTAGATTGATTTGCAAAACATTTTTGGCCAGAATCCTCCCTAGAGTTACTGCATTTTTCATATGAGATTTCATTGAGGAGCAGTGTCTAGTTGAGGAAATTTTGGATGGTTTACGAGTGATCAAAGGGGTCAAGTTATGAAATCCTCTTCCCTCCACTATACAGTTGAGTTTTTGTCCTTATAATCAGCATGTAATCTGTGGCTTGATAATTTGGTACCTCAGAAAATAGCCAGTTACTCATAATTCTTTCACTTCATGTGTTTAGCATCCATTTTTATATGTTGTCTAAATCAGTGGTTTCATCAGCAGTAGAAAATGGTTATGTTTCTAATTATATAATTTCTACATGTAGTAGTTGGCATTCTTCTATAAAGAAAAGCTTCAGTTATCAGCTAGTGTTATTTGGTTGTTCTGAAATACAGTTCCTACTAGAAGTCAAGAGAAATGCTCCAGTTTTTCCCTTAAACTGCCAATTTTAAGAGTAAGATGTTAGATAAAAAGATATATTAAAAGAAACCAAAAAAGATAAAAAGGTTCCAAAGAAGGCAGAAAAGGTAAAACGAACAAAAATCAGAAGAACAAACATAAAACATTTAATAAACTGTAGGTGTAAACATAGCTGTAGGAAAAATTACATAAATGTGAATGGCCTAAACATAGTAATTAAAAGAGTTTGTCATCTTGGTTAAAAAAGCAAGATACAATTATATACAAAAACACTTTAAATATTATTACCAGGATAGGTTAAAAATAAAAGGATGGAGATGATATGCCTTACAGTAGTAATCAAAGAAAGCTTTGGAGTAGCTTCCTCCCCACCCTCAATGGCTCCCTTGTCTGTTTTTGCTTATTGTTTGTGCTTGTCTGCTTGTTTTTTGTTCATTGTCTAATTTTTTTTTTTCAAGAGGCACCGGTAACCAAACCCTGGACCTCCTATTTGGAAAGTAGACGTTCAGCTGCTTGAGCCACATCTATTCCCTGGAGTATCTTTACCAATTAAATAAAATAGATTTCAGAGCAAAGATATTATCAGGGATAAATGGTGCCATACCATAGCTGTTAAAGGGTCAGCTCAAAAAGAAGGCATAGTACTTAAGTGTATGCACTTAAAAAGAGAGCCTCTGAATACATGATAGAAAAACAAATGAGTGAGAGGATAAATAAGCAAAAATATTATTATACTTGGATACTTTAATAGTCCTCTCCAATAATAGAAGCGGAATAAATAAAACTTTCCCCTTTTTGCAGATGACATGATCCTACATACAGAAAAATCTACAATAAAGCTTTGAGTGAATAAATGAATTCAGTAAAATGGTAGGGTACAAGATCAACACCGCAAAACAAGTAATGTTTCTAAGCACTTGCAATGAACAATCAAAGAAATGAAGGTAAAAGAATTCCATTTATAAATAGCAACTAAAAGAACATCTAGGAATAAATCTAAGGATGTGAAGGACTTGTGCGCAGAAAACAAAACATTGCTAAAAGAAATTTTAAAATACCTAAATAAATGGAAAGACATTCTGTGATCTTGGATTAGGATTAGAAAACTAAATATAGTGAAGATGTCAGTTCTACCCAAAGTGATTTATAGCCAGTCCAAAATTCCAACAGCTTTCCTTCCAGAAATGGAAAAGCCAATCATCAAATTTGTATGGAAGGGTAAAAGACCCCAAATAGCCAAAGCCACCTGAAAAAGAAGAACATAGTTGGAGGACTCACACTTCCCAGTCTTACAATTCAGCACAAATCTGGATGAGAGAATCCTTCCGTAGCTCTTTCTGGCTTCTGGTGTTTTGCCGGCAGTCCTTGGGCTTTGGTGTCTGCACCAGTCTTCACGTGGCGGTCCATCCTCTGCCTGTCTCTTTCCAATTCCACCCTTCCTGTCAACACTTACATTGAACCAGAGCCACCCTAACCCAGTTTGACCACGACCTAACTAATATTTCAAAGACACTCTTCCCAAGGACAGGCACATTCACAGGGCCAGGTGTTGGCATGTGAGCATGTCTTTTGGGGTGCAGTTCAACCCACAACAACACCCAAATGATGTTTTACAAAGCTGCAAGGTCAAGTCAATGGAGAAAGAATCCTCATTTGAAAGATTAGTCCTGGAACAATGGGATATCAATATGCAAAAAAAGAACTTGAATATATATCTATTTATCTCATACCATGTACAAAATTTTGCTCAAAATGGCTCATGGGTGTATATGTAAAACAAACTATAAAAATTCTAGATCTGCAGAACAGCAACTACAAAGAGTTTACTGCTAACAACCCCTCTCTGAAGGAACTTCCAAAGAATGATATGGAAAAAGGAAGGGGAGGGGGAAATAGGTAATTTTGTGAGTGAATCTAAGCTAGTTTTGGCTATGTAAAATAATAACTGATAATAAATTTGGGGATAAAAATTATGTAAACCCAAGACAGTGAACGAGGGACCTGTGTGCAGAATGATCAGATAATGTCTAATAGTTGATGTTAGGTTTTGCTGAACAGCATGCATAGTAACATTTTAGTCTTAATGTAATTAACATAATAGATGCTGAAAGTATAATTTAAAAATCAATAAAGACAGTAAAAGAGAATAAAAAATATTGATCACTTCAAAGACAGAAATGGGGGAATTAGGGTTAAAAAAAAGCAAGGTCAACAGAAAGTAAAAAGTAACATGGTGGAAGTAAACATAACCCTATAAATACCACAATAAAAATTCATAAAGGGCAGAACTTGTCAGATTATACCTTAAAATATTCCATGTATATGATGTTTACAAGAGAAACACTCAAAAATAAGTCACGGGTAGTGGATGTGGCTCAAGCAATTCAGCATCCACTTCCCACATGGGAGGTCCTGGGTTTGGTTCCTGGTGCCTCCTAAAGAAGATGAGAGACACCATGACAAGCAGACACTGTGATGAGCAGATGCCACAACCAGCAGACACCACAGCCAGCAGATGCCGCAAACAGCAGATGCAACTACTGCAATGAGCAGGCGACACAATCATCAGGGAGTAGATGTGGCTTAAGCAGTTGGGCACCCATCTCCCACATGGGAGGTCCCAGGTTCTGTTCCTGGTGCCTCCTAAAAGAAGACGAGGGAACACAGTGAGCAGACAGACAAGGGAGCCATCTTGGGGAGGAAAACAAAGTACATTAACAGATCCACATTTCCATCTGGAAATTTATAAACACCTTTCTCAGTAATTGATAGATCAAGAGCATACAAAATTGGAAGTGATATGCAAGATTTGAGTTACACTAGAAACAAATTGGATTTAATGGATATCATAGAACACTATCCAAAATAGACATACACATACCTATTAAGCAAACATGTAAGAGTTTTGAAAATTGAGCACTACTCAACAATACAGTCTCAATAACAATTGAACAATATCATATAAATGAAAATTTATGTTATAAATTTATATGTTATATGTTATAAAGATAATTTTAAAAGTCAGATTTGTATTTTTTAAAGTCCAAATAACACACCATCAAAAAAAAATCAGAATAACATTAGAAAAATAGTTAAAACTGAATAGTAGCAAAAATTATTACCTATGAAAACTTCCAAAATGGCCCTATTAGTGGTAGCTAAAGGGAAATACATTGCCCCAAATGCCTCCATTGGGGGGAAATGGAGCAATGAAAATTAACACATTAAACTTCTAATTCAGGAGACTAGAAAGAATCATGGAGATTACCCAAATAAACTAGATAAAAGGAAATAAAGAATGAAAAATAATGCATAAAAAGAAAACCACATGCAAAAGCTTCTTACTTAAAAAGACTAATAAAAATCACCAGGGCCTGATTAGAAATTGTACACCTGGAGGGGAAAAAAAAAAGGTATAACTGTTTAAGAAAATGAATTGGTAGTAAAAAAAAAAAAAAAGTTACTATAAATTCCCACCAAATCTACATGGTTTTTCATTTGAGATCTCTCAAGCATTCGAAGAACAGATTATTCCAATCTTATACAAACTGTCCTAGAAAATAGAAAAAGAGAAAAATGCCTCCTAACTCATTTTATGAATCTAGTATAATCTCATCAAAACTGAATGGGCCCATGAAAAAAAGAGAGAAAAAACAATTGTCTTATTTATGAAACTCCTCAGTTAAATATGAATCAAGCAATCTACATATATCTATGAATATGTGTTTATATGAGTACAGTATACATAAATTTTTATATACTTACATCTGATCATTTGGGTTTATCACAGGAATGCATAGATGGATGAACCTTAGAAAATCTTGTAGTTCACCAGATCAACAGAGTAAATGATGGACAAACTCTATTTTCCTCTCAATTAGATGCAGAAAATATCCTAATACTTAATATTCATGATGAAATAAAAGATGAAAGCAAACTATTTGTAAACTACAATAAGAAAACTAACTTAACCTGCTAAAATATTTCCACTAAACCCTTAAAATTCTAAGAAATTGCCTTCCCAGTTAGGAATGAAATAAATCTGCCTGGTAGCACCACTCCTATTCAACAATCTTGGGAAGAATTTCCCATACATGTTATAAAAAAGTATTATTTACTATAAAAATGACCAAATTTATACCAAAATTCAAATTTTCTGTACAAGAAAAAGAACCATAAACAAAATTGGAAGACTAGCAACAGAGTAGAAGAAACTGCAATAAATACAAAGAATTGGTATCCATAATATATTATATAAAAACCTCCTATAAATCTATAAGTAAAAGACAACCCAAAGATAAGTAGGCAAGGGTCGTTAGAGAACACATGAATATGTGGAGTAATAGGAGTTCTCATCCATTGCCTTGTTATAGTGTAACGTGATATCATTTGAAATATCTAGTAAAATCTAGGGATACAGCCCAGCAGTTTATACCCCTAAAGAAACTTCCATATGAATACAAGAGGATGTGTACAAGAATGTGCCCTGAAGCCATGTTGGAAAAAGGTGCACAAGTGAAAATTCCTTCAGGTAGAGAAATCAAATCTTTGCCTATTCATTCATTGGTCTGGATAGGCACACCATCACCAAAGTTAACAAGAAGTAACGTTTTTCCCAAGGAAAAGCTATAAATTATCATGAAGGAGCCTCACTTTGATTGACTACTGTTTACTTCTTCACAAAGAAACCTTGATCTTTAAAATCATAAACTATTATATGCTTTGCTTTTGGAGATTATATCTGTAAGAATAAAATATCTCCCTCTCTCACCTTGACACAGAGAAGTGGCCTTGATATCCCATCAGAACTTCAGATAGGGCATTTCTGGATACAGCATCCCATATTCACTCAAACGTCATAGTGTCCAGGGAAATCAGAGCCTGGGCCCACTGCAGAGGCCACACCTGATGTTATTCCCTTTAAACACAGACTTGTTTTGCTATCAGAATGCTGCTTCATTTAAATTTCATCCAAATCCACCCTTCCCTTAAATCTTATAATTATTCATCTTCACCTTTATTTGGTGAGATGCCCCACTGTGCCCCTGCGGTTCATTTTCCTTCATTGCACTGAGGCATTACATCAAACTTTGTCAGACTACAGGTTTGTCCCTGCTGGTTGTTAGGCCGATTGGTCTAGAACATAGCAAAAACTAAACTAAAAATAACAGAGGATTAAATAGCCAACATTAAGCATAGATAAGTATGGTGCCTTCATAAAATGGAGCACTGTACAGTAGTTAAAATGAATGAACTATATATTCATCCATATAGGAAAGCCTCAAAACAGTGTTGAGTCGGGGGCAAAATTAGTACAATGGTACATCTTACTGTGACAGTTTAAATTTTGTGAATCCCAGAAAAAGAGTATATTCTTAAACTAATCCATTCCTGTGAGTGTGGAGCCCTTTGATTGCATTAAATTCAGTGAAGGGGCCTTTGATTAGATTATTCGATAAGATAGATTTAGCGCTTTTGATTGAACTAAGTCAGTGAGGCTTGAGCCAGCTTGGGTCTCCACCTCTTACTGGGTCTGACAAACCAAGATACAGAGAAACACAGAGAGAAAGGAAGCCGCCATTTTTTACCCTGCCATGTGAGATGACTCGAGGATCACTAGCAGCCAAAGCTTAAGCACCAAGCCCTCAAGAGGCCAGGCCACAAAGCAGCTTGAGGCTAAAGAGACAGGTCTTATGCCTGGTTGCCCCCAGCTGAGCTTGGGAAGAAAGCAGAGCAGCTGGAACTAAGAGGACGCACAGGAAGAGGCAAGCCCTGTGCCTGGCTGCCACTGCTGAGCTCTGCGCAACCGCCTTCTTCACAAGGCACTGACTCTGGGGAGAAAGCATCTCTGATGGGGCCTTGATGTGGACATTTCATGACCTTGGAACTGTAAGCTTTTACCCTAAATAAAGTTCCCATTATAAAACCCATTTCTGGTACTTTGCATTGGCAGCCCTCTGGCAAACTAAGGCACTTACCAGTCATGTAAATTAAAAATAAAATAGAAAACATCACTACATACCAATAATGTGCAACAAAACTATAGATACAGGGGGCATTTTCAGGACTTGGAGTTGTCCTGGGTGGTGCTGCAGGGACAGTTACTGAACATTGTATGTCCTCCCATGGCCTACTGGGTAGACTGTGGGAGAGTATGGGCTATGATGTGGACCATTGACCATGAGGTACAGCGGTGCTCAGAGATGTATTCACCAAATGCAATGAATGTCTCATGATGATGGAGGAGGTGGTTGTTATGGGGGAGTGGGGTGAGGGGGGTGAAGGGTATATGGGGACCTCATATTTTTTTAATGTAATATTAAAAAAAGAAAAAAAAATAACTAGATACAGTGAATGGAAGGATACTATTCACCATAATGGGTGGTGCTGTGTCCCCCCAAAAGACATATTCAAGTCTGGCAACAGTGATCCCACTTAGAAATAGGGTCTGTGGAGCTGTTACTAGTTAAGATGCTGCCAGACTAGAGGAGGGTGGGCCCTGCTCCTGTTGACTGGTGTCCTGAGGGGAGATCTGGACAAAGAACGAGGACGGCCACTGCCAGCGCCCAAGCGTCGGGGACATGGCCCTGCTCACTGCAGTGCAGATGTCTGGTCTCCAGAACTGAAGTAGTAAATGTCTGTGGTTTTAGGCTGCCCAGTTTAAAGTCCTTTTTTCAGCAGGTCTAGGGGACTCAGACACTGGAAGCCAATGAGTTCCTCTCTTAGGTTGTCAGGGTTGGCTGGGATGGCAGGAGTGTGGCCTCAGGCTTGGGGTCTCAGCAGGCCACGTCCTCGCTGAGGTCTGCAGTGCTCTGCTGGCCCAGGCTCTGCCTCTGCCCACCCCGTGGCCTCCTGTGTCTCCTCCTCTGGTTTCTGTTCCCCACTCAGTTCCCTCCTTGTAAGGATTCCTGTCAAAATGAATGAAGCCCTGCTCATTCAGGCCCACCTCACTTAACCTGTCCGATTCACAGACGCTTTTTGCCAGGACCAGCTATTAGGCCTTGAACATAAATGTGTGGGAGCATGATTCAGTCCCCAAGAGAGCCAGAGCTCCTTGACCTTGTGCAGGATGCCCAAGAGGAATGGACTAAGTTGAACAGATATGTGGGGCTACTGAAGAACTGGTAATGGAATGTTTTATTAACTTTAAAATAATTATATATGAATATATATTTTTAAGATTTATTTTATTCCCCCCACCCCACCCCAGTTGTCTGTTCTCTGTATCTATTTGCTGCATGTTCTTTGTCCACTTCTGTTGTCAGCAACACAGGAATCTGTGTTTCTTTTAGTTGCATCATCTTGTGTCAGCTGTGTGTGTGTGCAGCGCCATTCCTGGGCAGGCTGCACTTTCTTTCATGCTGGGCGGCTCTCCTTATGGGGCACACTCCTTGCGCATGAGGCTCCCCTACACAGGGGACACCCCTGCATGGCAGGGCACTCCTTGCGCACATCAGCATTGCGCATGGGCCAGCTCTACACGCGTCAAGGAGGCCCGGGGTTTGAGCTGCGAACCTCCCATGTGGTAGGTGGACGCCCTAACCACTGGACCAAGTCCAATTCCCTAAAATAATATATTTTAAAGCAATTATGAACAAATGTTAATTTTTAATAATTTGAGGTGATAGATGTTTGGATGTTTGTACATTAATCTCAGCACTTGCAACTTTCAGAAAAGTTACAAATTAAATATTGAAAAATAGGGGCAATTGTTAGCTTGTTGCCAGTTTAAATGGTAATGTCTGTAATGCCCTTCCAGTATGAAATAGATACATATTTTTACCATGTTAATCATATATAAGCACTCCAGTTTTTAAAATTACGTATTTTATTGTGGTAAGGTATATGTAACTTAAAAATCATTTTAACCAGGAAGCAGATGTGACCCAAGTGATAGGGCTTCCACCTACCATATAAGGGATCTGGGTTCGATCCCTGGGGCCTCCTGGTGAAAAAGAAGAAGAGAAAGCGTGCCTGCATGGTGAACCAAGTGCTCGTATGGCGAGCCAGTGTCCACACAAGTGAGTCATACAGCAAGATGATGACACAGCAAAAGAGAGACAAGGAGAGAGTCAAGGTGGAGCACAGCAGAGACCAGGAGCTGAGGTGGCACAGCTGACAAGGAACCTCTCTCCACATCAGAGGTCCCCAGGATTGAATCCTGGTGAATCCTAGAGGGGAAAAAATGAGAGGAGAAGACAAAAAGAGAAATAGATACAGAAGATCACACAGCAAATGGGCACAGCAAAAACAGCAGGACGGGGGGTAGGGAAAGGGAGGGGGAAATAAATCTTTAAAGAAATCATTTTAACCATTTTAAGTGGGCAATTCTATGGCATTAAGTACATTGACAATATTGTTTAACCTTCACCACTACTTATAGCCAGCATATTTTCATTATCCCAACACAGACTCCTACCCTCTATGCAAAAACTCCATTTACCCCTCTCTGGGTCCCTGATAACAATTCTGCTTTCTGATTCTATGAATTTACTTATTCTAAATATTTCATATAAGAGAATTCATGCAATATTTGTCCTTTTATGTCTGACTTATTTCATGCAATATTATGTCTTCAAGGTTTATCCATATTATACCATGTATCAGCACTTCATTTGTTTTTACACTTGATTAATTGTATTAGTCAGGGTTCTGTAGGGAAACAGAATCAACAGGAGATATCTGTAAATATAAGATTTCATAAAATTCTCTCATGTGGAGATGCACAAGTCCAGACTCCACAGGCAGGCTGCAAACCAAGGCTCCAGTGAAGGTCCTTGATGAGTTCCCAGGAGGTGTTGGCTGTCCAAAGTCAAGCTGGAAATTCTCTTTGAATGCTGAAATCACTTCCCCTTTTAAGACATTCAACTGATTGGATAAAATGTCACTCATTGCTGATGGCAATCTCCTTAGTTGATTGTAGATGTAATCAGCCATCTATGGAATAAACTCACTAGTGACAAAAGTTCATAAATGTCTTTGTATTACAGTTAGTCCAGTGCTTGCTTCACCAAACAGCTGGGCACAATTACGTGGCCCAGTTGACACATTAGCCTAACCATCACAGTCTACCCCTCGTCAACTTGGCAACCATACACATCACTTTCAATCATACTTGGTCTCTAAATAAAAACAATAACATGCATGCATATATATATTCCTGCTTAACAATGTTCAACTCTCCTACATACAGCCAGAAACACATTAATTCCCTACAGAATAGGGTGCAAGTCCTTCCATAATATTCACTCTAAACTTGACATTCTTAAATATGACATAAAACTAATAAAATTTGACATATGATAAGGGAAAAGATTAGGGAACAAAACAAAGATAATTGTTTGATGTGCATATACAATCATACTCATATCAAAGAAAAAAGATTCATGACCAACACAGTCCTTGTTTCTGTAACTGGTCATATGGTCAAAGTTCATATTTATCACTGCCTTCTTCCACTACCCATTCCATGCCCCCATTACCCTCAGCAAGCACCTCAGCTGGCCGTGGTTCTTTGCCTGGTGAGGTGGCCCAAACTCATTCCTGAAGATTATGGGCCATTAGTCTTGCTTGGATTGGATTGCAGTTTTCCAGTGACTTTAATCACAGGGCATGGCAGTACTAAGAGATACCCTAGAAGATCTCCTGTATTCCAGGCAAATTCTTCTTTACCTCAATTATGTAGATGCAGTCCTATCCCCTCCCCTTTTTTTTAAGATTTATTTATTTAATCCCCCCCCTGCCCCCGGTTGTCTGTTCTCTGTGTCTATTTGCTGCATCTTGTTTCTTTGTCCGCTTCTGTTGTCGTCAGCGGCATGGGAACTGCCGGCGGTGCCATTCCTGGGCAGGCTGCACTTTCTTTCACACTGGGCGGCTCTCCTTACAGGTGCACTCCTTGCGCGTGGGGCTCCCCTATGCGGGGGACACCTCTGCATGGTGCAGCACTCCTTGCAGGCATCAGCACTGCGCATGGGCCAGCTCTACATGGGTCAAGGACACCTGGGGTTTGAACCGCGGACCTCCCATGTGGTAGACGGATGCCCTAACCACTGGGCCAAGTCTGTTTCCCCCTATTTCCCCTTGATAGTCAAGATCAATCACACAGCCCTTCTTTGCCTGTTGATTCAAAGGTGAGAGGAATCCCAAGGT
This sequence comes from Dasypus novemcinctus, assembly GCF_030445035.2. Taxonomy (NCBI): domain Eukaryota; kingdom Metazoa; phylum Chordata; class Mammalia; order Cingulata; family Dasypodidae; genus Dasypus; species Dasypus novemcinctus. Next base: position 6,192,966 of record NC_080691.1, read on the forward strand.
GGCCAGGTGGCAGTCTTAACTTCCAGTTAAGTAGAATCATTGTTGCGTTCCCTGGAGTCAGTGACTCCTTTTGCAACTAAGACCTGTAGATTAGCAGAGCCTAAGGTTGCAGAGACAGGAAGTAAAAATTTTCCTAATGATTCACTAGGGGTAACAGTGAGTGGTCACTCCCATTTCCACCCCTTGATTCCTGGACTCATGAATCCTGTCTATGTGAGAAACAGCACCATAAAGTGGATGCTGATTTAGAGCATACATAGCTTCCTGGAGAACATTGCCCAAGCCCTACAAGGTCTTGCCACATAGTTGGCACTATAATTGAGTCTTCAAAAGGCCGTTGCACTGCTCTTTCAATCCAGCTGCTTCAAGATGATGGGGAACATGGTAAGATCAGTGAATTCCATGGGCAAGTATCCATTCCTGCACATCATTTGCTGTGAAATGAGTTCCTTGATCAGAAATGCTGTGTGGAATGCCATGGCAAAGGTAAGGCATTTGGTAAGTCCAAAGATGGTAGTTTTGGAAGAAGCATGCAGGGAATGCAAATCTATATCCAGAGTATGTTTCTATTCCAATTAAAACAAATCACTGCCTCTTCCATGGTGGAAGTGGTCAAATGTAATCAACCTGCCACCAGGTACCAGGCTGGTCACCTCAAGGAATGGTGCCATATTGGGCTGAGTATGGATCTCTGCTACTGGTAGATTGGGCACAGAGCAGTGACTGTAGCCAAGTCAGCCTTGGTAAGGGGAAGTCCCTGTTGCTGAGCCCATGCATAACCTCCATCCCTACCTCCATGGCCACTTTGTTCATGAACCCACTGGGCAATGAAAGAGTGGCTGGGGAAAGAGGCTGAACATTAGACACAGAGAGGGTCATCTTATCCACTTAATTGTTAAAATCTTCCTCTGCTGAAGTCACCCTCTGGTGGGCATTCATGTGGGGACACAAATATTTTCATGCTTTTTGCCCACTCAGAAAGGTCTATCCACATACCTCTTCCCCAGACCTGTTTGTCACCAATTTTCCAATCATGTTCCTTCCAAGTCCCTGACCATCCAGCCAAACCATTGGGCTATACAGCCAAACCCATGAATCAATGTGCGGACACACCTCTGGCCATTTGTTCTTCCAAGCAAAATGAACAACTAGGTGCCCTGCTCAAAATTCTGCCCATTGGGAGAATTTGCCCTGCATACTCATCCAGGAACATCCCAGAAAGGGGCTGCAGAGCTGCTGTTGTCCACTTTAAGGTGGTATCCGCATATCATGCAGAATCATCTGTAAACCAGCCCGAGTTTTTTCTTAGTCAAGTGATTGTAAGGGACTCCCCAAGAGGCCATAGCTGGGGGCTGGGAAATAATATAATGTGGCAGGAGTGGTGATGATGGGCATTTGGGCTACTTCCTCACATAACTTACTTGTGCCTTCAGGACCTGCTTGAGCCCTATCTCATATATACCACTTCCACTTTATTGTGGAGTGCTGCTGTGCACACCCGACTTTATGGTTTGATGGGTCGACAATACCCAGCTCATGATAGGCAACTCAGGTCTCATGGTAACTTGATGGCCCATGTCTCTACTAAGTCTCTACTAAGCGTCAGTAGCAGGCAAAACTTATTTCTCAAAAGGAGAGTAGTTATCTGCAGAGGGTGGCAGGGCTTTGCTCCAAAATCCTAAGGGTCTGTTCTGTGGTTCTTCTATAGGGGCCTGCCAAAGGCTCCAGATGGCATCTCTATTTGCCACTGAAACTTGTAGCACTATTGGATCTGCTGGATCATATGGCCCAAGTGGTAGTGCAGATTGCACAGCAGCCTGGACCTGATGCAGAGCCTCCTTTTGTTCCAATCCCTGATCAGAACTAGCAGCTTTTCTGGTCACTCAGTAAATGGGCCAGAGTAAAGCACACCCAAATGAGGAATGTGTTTTCTCCAAAATCTGAAGAGACAAGCATTGTGCCTGTTTTGGGGATACAGGAGAGGCCAGATGCAGCAGCTTATCCTTCACTTTAGAAGGGATAGCTCCACATGCTCCACACCACTGGACACCTAGAAATTTCACCGAGGTTGAAAGCCCCTATATTTTTGTTGGATTTATCTCCCATCTTCTCTCATGCAAATGCCTTACCAGTAAGTCGAGTCTGCTACTTCTTGCTCCCTATCAACATGATATCATCAATATAATGGGTCAGTGTCATGTCTTGTGGGAAAGAGAGATGATCAAGTTCTGTGCCTATTATGACATAGGGCTGGAGAGTTGATATACCCCTGAGGCAGGACAGTGAAAGTATACTGCTGACCTTTCCAGCTGAAAGCAAACTGTTTCTGGAAATTGAGAAAGCATTTGCCAAATCAATAGCTGCACACCAGGTACCAGGGGGTGTGTTGATTTGCCCAAACAATTATACCACATCTGGGACAGCAGCTGCAATTAGAGTCACCACCTGGTTAGGTTTACAATAGTCTACTGTCATCCTCCATGATTCATCTGTTTTCTACACAGGCCAAATAGGACAGCTGAATGGGGATGTGGTGGAAATCATCACCCCTGCATCCTTCAAATCCTTGATGGTGGCACTAATCTCTGCAATCCCTTCATGAATCCAGTATTGCTTTTGATTTACTATTTTGTGAGGCAGAGGTAGTTCTAGTGGCTTCCACTTGGCCTTTCCTATCACATTTGCCCTCACTCCACAAGTCCAGGATCCAATGTGGGGATTCTTCCAGTTACTGAGTATGTCTCTTCCAATTGCAATCTTGAACTTGTTAGAAAGAAAACTACCTGTAAGAGAATAAAGGCTCACCTGATTATGGAGGAGAAAAGAATTTTATTAATGATCTTGCAAGAATGGGCACACAACCATATGGAGGTTGGCACACCAAATGGAAGAACACAACAGAATTTATTCCCTACACCTAGCACACAGATCCCTCCCCTGTTTCTGCATTGGCTGGGTAGTCCAGAGGTTACAGCCTATCTGAGAGGTCTGCCTAGCCCACATGAGTCTCATTCCCACATTCCAGTGATCCTGGCCTTGTTTTTTCCCATACAAGGAATTGGCATCACTTTTGAACTTGGTGCCACCTTTCAAACTTGGAACCGCCTCTCAAACTTGGCACTACTTTCAAACTTGGTGCCAGAGTCATTAGAGCCTCTTTCCCTTCTTCCCTTAACTGCAGAGTCAATTTTAGGTAGTTCCACTATTAGGATGTGGTGGAAACCATGAGGCTGTCTTTAGTTTCTATTTCCTGATTCCATGTCACCTTCATATGAAAGCTAAACTTAACCCTTTTTCTTATAAACTGTGGAAATAACCACAGAATGGGTCTGGGGACCCACTGGATCCACTGTGAGATGAACCTGAATTAAAACTCCATCGATCACCTGAGCTCCATAAGCCCCTACTCTAACTGGTGGACCACAGTGACATTTTTTTTCTAAGATTTATTTTTTATTTATTTCTCTCCCCTTCGCCCCCAGTTGTCTTCTCTCTGTGTCCAATCACTGTGTGTTCTCCTGTGACCGCTTCTATCCTTAGCAACAGCACCAGGAATCTGTGTTTCTTTTTGTTGCATCATCTTGTGTCAGCTCTTAGTGTGCAGCGCCATTCTTGGATGGGCTGCACTTTCATTCTGGGTGGCTCTCTTTGCAGGGCGCACTCCTTGCGCGTGGGGCTCCCCTATGCGGGGACACCCCTGCATGGCACGGCACTCCTTGTGTGCATCAGCACTGCATATGAGCCAGCTCCACACGGGTCAAGGAGGTCCGGGGTTTGAACCGAAGACTTCCCATGTGGTAGGCAGACACCCTATCCATTGGGCCAAGTCCACTTCCCTACAGTGACATTTTGGTTCTCCTGAAATTAATGTTACTTGTGAGCTAGTGCCAAATAATGACCAAAATGTCTGATCATTTCCTTTTCCCCAGTGCACACTCTGGTAAAAGACCATAGGTCTTCTAGAAGAAAACTGGGAGGAAGATTAACAGTATAAATTTTTTGCAGTATAACAGGATCCTTTTCCAATGGGACATGGCCTTCTCATTCAAAGGAATCTGGGTGTGTAAACTGTCTCAAGTTGCCCATCTATATTCACTTCTAGGTACCCCATGTCTATTAGCCAACGCCATAAGTCTGTGTGACTCAGACTCTTGATTTCTGTTTTGAGTCTAACTTCCATTGTGGTAGTCACACCCACTTTGTCTTTGGTGATTAACTGCCAATACCTGACTTTTACCAGGCTGAGACCGAATCATCCCCATAATGTTTAAGGGTTCTAGTTCCTTTACAGCAGTTCCTACAGTAACATCTGGACTACAGAGAAGAGCAACCACAGAGCTCCTCAGGGAATATAGAGTTAGTCTTACAAATTTATTCCTCTCAGTCCTGGTTAAAGCTGTGTCCTCTGGGCATTCCTGGGGTGGGTGAACAGGTCTGAAATGGTAAATCCATTCTAGCATTCCAATCCCATACTTGGTTTAAGTCCATCTTTGGTTGTTGTGAATAATGTTGCTATGAATATTGGTGTACAAATATCTGTTTGAGGCCCTGCTTTCAATTCTTTTGATTATATACATAGAAGTGGGATTGCCAAGTTATATAGTAATCCTATACTTGGCCTTCTGAGGAACTGTCAGACTGTTTTCCACAGCACCTGCACCATTTTACATTCCTACCAGCAAAGAATGGCTGCTTCTATTTCTCCATATCCTTTCTAACACTTGTAATTTTCTGTTTCATTTTTTAAATAAGTCATTCTAGTGGGCTTGAAATGGCATCTCATTGTGGTTTTGATTTTTGTTTCCCTAATGGTTAATGATGTTTAGCATATTATCATGTGCTTATTGGCCATTTGTATATCTTCTTTGGAGAAATGTCTACCCCAGTATTTTCCCCACTTTTCTTGTTTTTTTTTTTTTTTTCATTTTTCTTTTTTAGGTTTGTGTTTTTCCCCACTTTTTAATTGTGTTGTTTGTCTTTTTGTTATTGAATTGTAGGATATCTTAATATGTTCTGAATATTAAGGCCTTATCAGATAAGTGGTTTCCAAATGAGTTCTCCCATTCTGTAGGTTGTCATTTTCATAACATGATAAAATCCTTAGATGCACTAAAGTTTTTTTCTTAAATTTCAAGTCCCATTTATGTATTTTTTTCTTTCATTGTTCGTGCTTTTTGTGTAAAGTCTAGGAAACCATTGCCTAACACAAAGTCCTTAAGATGCTTCCCTACATCTTCTAGGAGATTTATAGTTTTGGTTGTTACATGTAAGCCTTTGATCCATTTTGAGTTAATTTTTGGATATTGTGTGAAGTAGGAGTCCACCTTCTCTTTTTGCATATATCTAGTTTTTCCAGCATGATTTGTTGAAGAGACTAACCTTTTCCAATTAAGTGGACTTGTCACCCTTGTAAAAAGTCATTTTGGGGGCTTCTGGGAAGATGGTGTCAGAGTAGGTATGCAGGGCTTAACTCTCTCACTAAAACAATTTAGGAGGGGCAAAAAACTGTCTGAAGGAGCAGTTTTGGGGGTCTGCAGACCAGGAGAATGCTGCACTTCTTCCAAGAGAGTGGGGGACAGAGAGACAAAGAAGTTTAAATGAAACTTTAGTTGCTAACCCCTGTGGCCAGGAAAAGAACCCACCCCCCATTCTCAAGGCAAACAGCTCACTGCAGCCAACTGAGAGGAGAACAGACATCTTCCTCCCCGGGAAGAGAGAGTGTGTGGCAGAGAGCAGAGAGTAGTTAGCATTCAATGGGCCAGCAGAGCCTGCTTTGAATCTTGGTTCTGGCAAGGCCAGAATCATGGGATAGTGGGGGTTGAAAAAGATACCTCTGTGGAAAGATTTGCTGACAAATTCCATTTGCTGTCCAGCAAGGAAACTGCAAGGAGAAAAACTGCTTTTGGGAGTCTCTCATCCCAGTACTCTTGGAATAAATCTGTGATCTCTTAGTGAGTCACTAGTCCTATTTTGATAACTTAAGCTGGGCAATTTAAAGACTTAGAATAAGTTGACCGAAACTCAAACAAGAGCTCTGAAACAAAATCACTAGGGTAAGAAAGAGAAATTGACCATCAGAGTAAATTCACCAACATAGTCAGATGCCTAGAGTTCAGCAAAAAATTACAAGCCATACTAAGAAACAGGGCCCAGGTAAAGGAACAAAACAAAATCCCTGATAAGACACAGGATTTAAGACAACTGATAAATGATAATCACACAAATTTCCTAAATCAAGGAGTTAAAGGAAAATATGACCAAGGAGATAGAGGATATTAAGACACTGGGTGAGCATAAAAACAATTTGAAATCCTGCAAAAAAAAAAAATAGTAGAACTTATGGGAATGACAGATACAATGCATGAGATTAAAAATACATTAGAGGCACATAACAACAGAATTGGTGGAGGACAGAGTAATGATTTGGAGGACTGAGCACCTGAAGTTGAAAACAGAACAGAAAGAGAAAAGAATGGAAAGAATGGGGCAGGGTTTCAGGAAATTGAATGACAATGTAAATGCACAAACACACATTTTAGTGTCCCAGAAGAAGTGAATGGGAAAGGGGCAGGAAGAATATTTGAAAAATAATGACAAAAGTTTACCAAACTTTATGGAAAACAAATATCATTGTCCAAGAAGGGCAATGCACCCCAAAGAGAAAAATCTGGATAGACCTACTCGGAAACACCTACTATTCAGAAAGACAAACGCCAGAGATAAAGAGAGATTCTGAAAGCAGCAAGAGAAAAGCAATGCAACATATAAAAAGGAATCTCAGAGAGGCCAAGTGCAGATGTCTCATCAGAAACCATGGAAGTGAAAAGAAATTGGCATTATGTATTTAAGGTACTGAAAGGGAAAAACTGCCAGCAAAGAATTCTTTATCTGGCAGAACTGACCTTCAAAAAAAATGAGGGTGTGTTTAAAGTCTTCAAAGACAAACAAAAACTGAAAGAGTATGTTACCAAAAGACCAGATTTACTATAGATAATAAAGAATGTGCTACAGTCAAAAAGGAAAAATCAAGGGAGAGAGACTTGGAGAAGAGTATAGAAATGAAAATTATTAGCAAATTAAAGAGTAAAAGACAGACAATAGTGGGAAGCAGATTTGGCTCAACTGATAGAGTGTCCATTTACCACACGGGAGGTCCAGGGTTCAAATCCAGGGCCTCCTGACCCATGTGGTGAGCTGGCCCATGCACAGTGCTAATGTGTGCAAGGAGTGCCATGCCACACAGGGGTGTCCCCCATGTAGGGAAGCCCCACACACAAGGAATGCACCCTGTAAGGAATGCTGCCCTGCACAAAAAAAAAAGCACAGCCTGCCCAGGAGTGGCACTGCACACAAGGAGAGCTGATGCAGCAAGACAATACAACAAAAAGAAACACAGATTTACAGTGCCAGTGACAAAAATGCAAGCGGACACAGAAGAACACACAGGGAATAGTCACAGAGAGCAGACAATGGGGGGGGAGGGCGGATAGAGAAATAAATAAAAATAAATCTTAGAAAAATAAGACAGTCAATAGTAAGATATAACAAAACTAAAGGATAAAATGGATGAAGTAAGTAATGCCATTACAGTAATAACATTGAATATTTATGGATTGATCTCCTCAACCAAAAGACATAGACTGGAGTGGGTGTAGCTCAATGATTGCGTTCCTATTTCACAGATACGAGGTCCCAGTTTCAATCCCTGGTACCTCCTAAAAAAAATCTATTCCCCGAAAGATATAGGCTGACAGAGTGGATTTTAAAAATGATGAGCCATCTATGTGCAGTCTACAAGAGACTCCCATCAGACATAAGGACACAATCGGTTGAAAGTGAAAGGTTGGGAAAAAGTCTTCCACTTAATAGTAATACTAGTATCAGAAAAAATAGACTTTAAATGAAAAATTGGAATAAGAGATAAAGAAGATCATTATATATATATATATATTTTTTAATATATTTTAATTTATTCCCCCCTCAATGTTTGAACTTGTCTGTTCATCTTCCATGTTTCTTTAGGAAGCACTGGGAACAAAACCGGGGACCTCTGATGTGGGAGGGAGGCACCTAATCATTTCAGCCACCTCCATTCCCTGTTTTTTTTGTTGTTGTGTCTCTCATTATGTTTTCTCTTCTTGTGTCTTTTGTGCCATCTTGTTGCATCAGCTTGCTGCACCTGCCCACCATGTCAGCTTGCTGTCTTGCTCATCTTCTTTTGGCACTGGGAACCTTTCTTCCCTGCTTTGTTGTGTCTCTCATTATGTTTTTCTTCTTGTGTCTCTTGTTGCATCATCTTACTGTGTCAGCTTCTTGTGCCCGCCAGTCACGCCAGCTCACTGTCTTTTTTAGGAGGCACTGGAAAACAAACCATGGACTTCCCATGTAATAAGTGGGAGCTCAATAGCTTGAACTACATCTGCTTCCCTACATATTAATGAAAGGGGAAATTTACCAAGAAGAAATAATGATAAATATTTATCACCTAACCTGAGTACCCCAAGATACAGGAAGCACACACTGGCAAATAGATGTCCACACAATAATAGAAGGAGACTTCAGTACACCACTCTTAGTTTTGGAGAGAACATCGGACAGAGGATAAACAAAGAAACAGAGAGCTTGAATAATATGATGAATGAACTAGATCTAACAGACATTTATAGAGGATTATACCCCAAAACATCAGGATATTCATTCTTTTCAAGAGCTCATGGATACTTCTTCAGGATAGACCATATGTTGAGTCACAAGACAGGTCTCAATAGTTTAAAAAGATTGAAATTATACACTGCACCATTTCTTATCATAATGTAATGAAGCTCAAAATCAATAACGGGGAGGAAACAGGAAAATTCATAAATATATGGAGATTAAATAACACACTCTTAAAGAATCAGTAGGCCAATAATCTATTGTCGCAAGATATTTCCTAATTTTCCTTTTAATTTCTTTGTTGTCCTATTAGTTAAGACTGTGTTGTTTAATTTCCATGTATTTGTGTCTTTTCCAGTTCTCTATTAATGATTTATAGCATTATTGCATTGTGGTCAGAGATGATTTTGTATGATTTCACTTTTTTAATTTATGAGACATGTTTTGTGACCTAACATATGGTCTATCCTACAACAGTACTGGCATTTATAATTACCCATATGGTTACCTTTACTGGAGGTCTTCATTTCTTTATGTTGCTTTGATCCACTGTCCAGGGTCCTTTCCTTTAGTCTGAAGCATTCCCTTTAGCATTATGTATAGGGTAGGTCTAATGATGATGTATTCCCTCAGATTTTTTATCTGGGAATGTCTTAATATCTCCCTCATTTTTGAAAGAGAATCTTGCCATATATAAATTTCTTATTTGGCATTTGTTTACTTTCAGCACTTAAACTATATATTTTTGCTACCTTCTTGACTCCATGGTTTCTAATAAGAAATCAGCACTTACCCTCTCAGGGGCTCTCTTGTACATAGTCCATTTCTTTTCTACTTACTTACTTACTTTATTTATTTATTTATTTATTTATTTATTTAAAGACATAAATTAGATTACATAAATGTTATGTAAATAAAAACAGGGGATTCTCAAATGCCCCACCCTCCCCCTCCCACATTTTCCCACATTAACTACATCCTTCATTAGTGTGGTACATTTGTTACAATTGATAAACACATTTTGAGGTATTGCCACTAAGTATGGATTATAGTTTACATTGTAGTTTACTCTTTCTTCTGCACAATTTTGTGAATTATGACAAGATATGCAAAGGTCTCTATCTGTCATTGCAATGTCATTCAGGACAATTCCCAAAATGCTCCCATATTACACCTGTTTTTCCTTCTCCCTCTCCTCAGAACCAGTGGCCACTGCCTCCACATCAGTGATAAAAGTTCTTTCATTGCTGAAATCACAATAAGTCTATAGCAGAATAACAGCAAGTCCACTCTAGTCCATAGTTCATTCCCAATCCTGAGGATTCTGGGATGGTGATGCCCACTCCACCTCTAATTGAGAAGGGGCTTAGATCCCATGGGCAGATGAATGGGACCATTTGCTTGAAGTTGCAGACTCTCTCTGTTCCTTGAGATGGTCATTGTCTATCATCATCTCCTTATTAGTTGTTCTGGGTGAATCCAATGGACTGGAGAGTAGGTGTTGCAGCTCTGCTGAGATCCAGAACCCAGCTTATACATGGACAGCCTGAAGATTTAAGACTCTTGGACATACACCTATCAACTCTAGTACTAACTATAAGTTCAAATAGAAGGGGCAGAAGAGCCATGTGTAGGGAAAACACAACTGAGTCCAACTCTGTCACACTGGGGAGCATAAATTCCAAAGTAGGGTCCACTGGCAGGGTGCCAAATCCTGAGCTGTCTGCCCTGCCTATAGTGTCTGGATGCCCCCCAGTACCCTCAGGAACCCTGCTACTTGAGTCAATATTTACTAGAGATCCTGCCAAGATATGCATAAGTGTAACCTCTGGAATGACCATTGCTTTTCTCTTACAGCTTTCAGAACTCTCTTTTCTTTGATATGTACTTTGACTAGTACAGGCCTGGGTGTGATTCTCCCAGAGTTTATAGTGTTTAGGGTTCATTAGGAATCTTGGATGTATATATTTGTGTCTTTCACTAAATTTGGGAAGTTCTTTGCCATTATTTCTTTGAATATTCCTTCTGCACTTTTCCCTCTTTCTTCTATTCCTGTACTCTCCCATAATGAGTATATTGGTATGCTTGATGGTGTCCCACAGGTTTCTTAGACTTCGTTTACTTTGTAAATTTTTTTTCTTTCTGCTCCTCAACCTGAATTCTCTTAACTCTCTTGTCTTTGGGTTCACTGATTCTTCTGTCAGCAACAATCTGCTGTGAAACCCTCTGGGGAATTTTTCCTGTCAGTCATTTTATTCTTCTTCAACTCTAGTATTTCTGATTGGTTTCTTTTTAAAATTTTCTCTTTATTGAGATTCTCTTATTGTACATACATTGTTTTCCTGATATCCTTTATTAAAATATTTATTAATTTCTCCCCATTTTTAGTGCTTACTATCTGCTCTATGTGTCTGTGTCTATTCTTTGTGTGCTCTCTGTGTCTGCTCGACTTTTTTTTTTTTAGGAGGTGCCAGGAACTGAATCCAGGAGCTCTCATATAGAAGGGAGGACAATCATTTGAGCCACCTTCACTCCTTTCTTGTTGTGTCTCTCATTGTGTTTCCTCATTGCATCATCTCATTGTGCCATCTCGCCATGCCAGCTCACTGTCTTGCTCATCATCTTTAGGAGGCACCAGGAACTGAACTCGGCCCTCCCATGTGGTTGGTGGGTGCCCAAGTGTTTGAGCCACATTCATTTCTTTCTGATATCTTTTCATTATTTCTCTGTTTTCCTTTATCTCCTTGAGCATTATTTTAAAATCTTTTTCCTGTATGTCCAAACTCTGTTCTTCTTCATTGATGGTTTCTGGATTTTTATCTTGTTCCTTTGGATGAGCTATCATTTCCTGTTTTGTTTTGTTTTTTTTTCTTACTTTTTTACTGCACACTGTAGATTAATACTTTAATGTTTTAACTCTGGGATTTAGTCTCTGAGCTGTCCCCTAATTTTGTATGCTGCTAGTGATATGATGGCTATTTCCTTGAGCGTCAGGAGCTAACAAACAAACCAATGCAAAAAATATCTTTCACAATCTTTGCAAATTGGCTCTAAGCTGCTTTATGGTCTCCTTTAGAGCTTAGTCCTCTTATCAATAGGATCAGACCAAGGCAAAAGTAACGTGCAGCATCCTTCCAATCTTTTCTGTGCCTGTATCTTGTCCTGGGCTTGTGTTCCCGTCTTAGGAATTCCCCCATTTACATGAATCCAAATGTCCCTTCTACTTCCTATAAAATAGGCTTTCCCCCCCTTCTGGATACTCTTTTGTATGACTTAAAGCAGGTTATCATTTTTTCAAGGCTTCTTTGACTTACTTCTGTATTTTGATGCTTCAACTGTTTCTGCCTGCAGGACAAGGTCTGGCAGAGTGTATTAGCCACAGGAGTGCTGACACAAAATATCAGAAATATATTGGCTTTTATAAGGGTATTTATTTGGCATAGAAGCTTACAGTTACCAGGCCATAATGCATAAATTACTTCCCTCACTGAAGTCCATTGCCATGTTCTGGAGCAAGATGGCTGCCAATGGCTGCCAGGAGTTCAGGCTTCTTGGGTTCCTCTCTACTTAGGGCTCATTTTTCTCCAGTCTTAGGTGCTCTGCTCTCTCCACAAGGCCAGCTGTAGACTGTCAGGCAAATGGCTCATCTCTCTTCCCAGGGCCTCTGCCTCATGGCCAAGTTCCTCTTGTTCTTCTCCTGTGTGTTTACTTCCCAGGGCTCCAGCTTAAAAGCTCCAACCTCCCTTCTCTGCAGTGCAGTTTCTGTGTGAGTCCCCTACCACCTTGGTCCTCCTGACATGGCCCAATCAAAGACTTAATCATTATTTAATCAAGTAGAAGTGAAATCTCTGAATCCAATAGAATCTAATATGCCCTGAGGAACAAACATGATCCAATATCTATTTTTGGATTTAATAAACAATATCAAACTGCTCTGCAGGGCAAGCCAGAGATAAGTTTCCTGCACCAGTGTGTCAAGCTGCAACCCAAAGGACTGGCCCTGATTTACAGGCCCTCAAGTATGTGCATGATGTTTACTCTATTCCCTCCAGAACAGGGCCTGGAACGGGGCCCAGAACCTCAGCGGGAGCCCAGACCAGCTCCATGTGTGCCCGTGAGAAAGTGCGGGCCAGCAACGGCACCACAAGCTTCTCCTGTAATTACTCGTGTTTTCTTGATTTGACACTTTATCAGTTGTATCTCCTCAACTCGTTTTCAGGGTTTTGAAGAAATGGTTCTGATAGTTTTTCCTAGTTGTTCAAAGAGTCTGTGGGAAATGGTACTTCAAGCATTTTATGTCATCAATTCTCCCGACTAGAAGTCTGGATTATTTCAAGAGACTTGTATTTAAATTAACTGGTCCTTTCTTCTGCCTGATGAAACCTGCTATTGAATGCTTCTGGTGACTTTTTCAGTTCAGCTGTACTTTTCAGCTCCAGAATTTGTTCCTTTTCACAATTTCTGCCTCTTTCTTTGTTCAGACATTTTTCTAACTTTCTTTAATTCTTTATCCATGGTTTCATTTTGCTTATTGAATATTTAAGATAGTTAATTTAACAACTTGATGAGTAATTCCATTGTATGAGCTTCCTCAGGGATGGTTTCTGGCAAAACCTTTTACCTGTGAATGGGCCATACTTTTTTTTTTTAGGTGCTGTGGTTGGGGAATGAGCCTGGGATCTCGCATATAGGAAGCTGGCACTCAACCACTGAGCCACTTTGGCTCCCTGAGTTGTTGTTTTTTTATTTATTTGTTTGCTTGTTGAGGAACTGAACCCATGACCTCCCATGTGGGAGCCAGTGCTCAGCTGCTTGAACCACATCCACTCCCCAATGGGCCATACTTTTCTGTGTCTTTTGTGTTTTACAATTTTTTCCTTTTTTATTTTTTTGCAAAACTGGACATTCTGAATATTATGTTGTTGTAACTCAAATCTAATTTTCTCTCTCTGGGATTGCTAGTCTTTTTTTCTTAATGAAAGCTGGGGTCATCCATTTGTGACTTTTCTACACTATTTTTCTCCCAATCTGGGCAAGGAAAGAGAAAAACAGAAAGAAGGAAGGAAGAAAAGTATTGTTGTCTCTTTAGTACTTCTCTGTAGTTTCTACCTGGAGAAATTGATAAAATATGATTGAGTGCCACGGTGATCAACAACAATGATCAAAATCAATGATCAGGAAAGCACATGTGGCTCAAGTGATTGGGTCACATCTACCATATGGGAGGTCCAGGGTTCAACTCCTGGGGCCTCCTGGTGAAGGTGAGCTGACCCACATGGCACGTTGGCCCAAGCAGAGGGCTGGCCCACGTGGTGAGCTAGGCTGAGTGGAGTGCTGGCCCATGTGGAGTGCTGGCCCACGTGGTGAGCTAGCCTGAGTGGAGTGCTGGCCCATGTGGAGTGCTGGCCCATGTGGAGTGCTGGCCCACGTGGTGAGCTAGCCTGAGTGGAGTGCTGGCCTGTGCAGGAGTGCTGGCCCATGTGGAGTGCTGGCCCATGTGGAGTGCTGGCCCACGTGGTGAGCTAGCCTGAGTGGAGTGTTGGCCTGTGCAGGGGTGCTGGCCCATGTGGTAAGCTGGCGTGAGTGGAGAGTTGGCACAGCAAGATGATACAACAAAAAGAGACACAGAGGAGAGACAAGAGATGTGGCAGACCAGGGAGCTGAGGTGGCACAAGAAATTGAGCACCTCTTTCCCACTCCAGAAGGTCCCAGGATTGGTTCCCAGTGCAGCCTAAAGAGAAGACAAACAGACACAAAAGAACACACAGAGAATGGACACAGAGAGCAGACAATGGGGGTGGGGGGAGAGAAGGAAGTAAATCTTTTTTAAAAATCAATGATCAGCAATCAAACCACACATCTTTGGGTTTTGGAGGATAAGGTCCTCATGGCCCACCCAGGCACCAGCAAACTACACCAGAAACCTGGGTTGCAGTCCTCACAGCCTCACAGCTGCCTGCCACATGGATGGGGGATGAGGGATGGTAGCCACTGCTCAGACGATGAAATTCACCAATCTTCATTCAATTTTCCAGCCTCTTCATCAAGCTCTTTCCTAGATGCTGCAAGTATTCCACTCAACTCCAGAATTAATGCAGACAGTTCCTGCCAGCTTGATCATTGCTTTGGTGGAAATACAACTTCCTGGAGTCTCTACTCTGCCTTCTTCCCATATTCCCTAAACATTCTAAGTCTTTTGAAAAAAAATCCAGATGTGCACTGAAATTTGTATATTAATATGTATATTAATATGACAAATGCACTGGTAGTTTTTATAATTTTGAAGAACTCTTGAATCTCTGAAGTGACACCCATGTATTTTTTTTAACGTTGTAAAGTTTTTAAAAAAGATTTATTTATTTCTCCCCCCTCCCTTCCCTTGTTGTTTATGCTCACTATCTGCTCTCTGTGTCTGTTCATTGTGTGCTCTCTGTGTCTGCTCATCTGCTTTTTTAGGAGGCACTGGGAACTAAACCCAAGAACTCCCATGTAGGAAGGAAGTATCCAACTGCTTGAGCCACATCTGCTCCCTGCTTATTGTGTCTCTTGTTTTGTTACCTCTTGTCATCTTGTTGCATCATCTTGTTGGGTTAGCTGTCTTGCCTGTCTTCTTTAGGAGGCATCAGGAATGGAACCCAGGACCTCCCATGTGGTAGGTGGGTGCCTAACTGCTTGAGTGACATCCACTTCCCACCTGTATTTTAATGAACTTAGATTTGAATATATCTTTGTCAGATATTATATCCGGATTTCCTCTTTTTGCTATATGAATTAGAGATGTTCCTTCTTTCTACATTGACTGCAATAGTTTGTTACAATTAAAACTGCTCTGAAATATTTGAAAAATTCACCAGTATGTCTGAAAAATTTTTCATTTCATCAGTGGTTACTGTTCTGTAAGCAATTTATCTCTTGAACTAATTTATCAACTTTTTCTTGATTTAGAATTTTAATGATTTAGCTAAATATAGACTTCATTCGGTTAATGTTAATTTCAACTAATAGCAAAGAATCAGGCAAAATATTGTGTACCAATCTTCTTTTTTGCCTTAGCGATTGTTTTCACTTCTCATTCCCGATTTTGTCAGTCTGTGCCCATTTCACCTTTCTCAGTTTAGAGTTTTACTTAGCTATATGTATTCTTAAAGAACTGGACTTATTTAGTCTTTTTCACTTTTCATCCATTAACTTCTGCTTTTACGAGTTCAACTTATTCCTTCTGCTTCCCTTAAGTTCAGTTTTATCTCTCCCAATTTTCTCGATTTAATGCCAATTTCATTTATTCCCTTGTTCTTTAAGTAAGTGGGGATTCTGCTAGCCTACCTAAATATCTTACACCAATCACCAAACTCAGGAGGAAAGGTCCCCTCCTGGTTAGTGCCCACCACCGCAGGGCTCTGAGCGGAACAGGGCGCAGCGACGCCCACCTCGCTGGGACCCCGGCCCCAGCGCCTATAGCCCGCCAGGGCCCGGCCGGCGGCGTGATGCCGCGGGGTCCCGTGGGAAGTGTGGCTCTGCGGCGAGCGGGACTCTGGAAATGTAGTTCTCCGCGGCCACTCCCGCAGGAGGCGTAGGAGTGCGAGGCGGCGGCGGGAGCGCGCCCTAGGGGGCGCTGTGGGGCGGGCCGGGCGGGGGACGCTGGGGGCGGGGCCGAGGGGACGCTGGGGGCGGGGCCGAGGGGGCGCTGTGGGGCGGGGGACGCCGGGGGCGGGGGGCGCCGGGGGCGGGGGACGCCGGGGGCGGGGGACGCCGGGGGCGGGGGACGCCGGGGGCGGGGGTGTGGCTCGGGGGCGGGGGACGCCGGGGGCGGGGGTGTGGCTCGGGCCTGGGGGTCGCCGAGAGGGCGGGGCCCTGTGGGGAGCGGGATGGGTTTTCGGTGATTGGGGACCTGCAATGGCCGCTGCTGGGGGCTCTGGGGCCTGAGCCAGGGGGCTGCAGACTGAGGGCAGCTTTGGGGCCGAGTGGGGGCATGCTCAGTGGTGGCGCGTCCAGCGTTCGCGGGCGGGTGCGATTTGGAGGCGGGACGGCCTGGACTTGGGCGCCTTGAGGTCGGGGAGCGGGCCCCTGCGGGTGCCTGAGGGGGTCAGCGAAGGGCGGCTGAGGGACCCGCACTGGGCCGGGCCGGGGCGTGGGCGGCCCTGTTCTCGGCGCCGCCTCAGGCAAGGCCGGGGCGAAGGGCTGGGATTTCGTGTGGTTGGGGCTGAGGAAGGGGCGTCCGCCCCGGAAGTAGTTCCTCGGGCCCGGAGGACTTTGTTCCGGGGCAGGCTGCCTACAAAGGCAGGCGGGGAGCGGGCTGCCGGAACCGCCTGGAGGGGAGTGAGGGGCGTTGACCCCTGGGGTAGGTGGGCATTTACGAGGTTGCCTGGGGACCCCTGGCTCTAAGGTCTCCTTCGCAGGATTCGGCCCCACCTCTGTGAGGGCCGGGAGGGGAGGGAAGCGGGAACCACCCAGTCAGGCGCTCTCCGGCCCGGGTCGCCGCGGTGGGAGGGAGGAGTGGGAAGGTCGGGGGCGAGTCTGACAGATCGAATAGCTGAGGTCTCAGGTTGTCCTTCCCTTTTTTCCTGCCGTCCGGGTGTTTTCTCTTCATTCCCACAGCTTCAGGACTGGCTTCCCGGCCGCCGAGTGGGGGTGCTGCCGGGGGCGCAGCCCCGGGCGAGAGGACCGTCTTGGCCAGCCCGTCGGGCGCGAGGGTGCCGCGAGGGTGCCGCGAGGGTGCCGCGAGGGTGCCGTGGAGACCCGGGTTTCCGTGCTGGAGGGAGGGCTCTCTGCGGGGCGTGTTTCTGTGCCTTGGGGGTGAGGGATTGGAAGGCCTAAGGGGGATGACGGGGGCGTGCTGTCCAGTCAGTTATCGGACCCGGGGAAATGAGTGCAAGAAGCCGCTCCTGCCTCTGCCTGGGGAGGAGACAGGACAGTGACTGGGGGGCCTGGTGGGTGAGGAATCGGTGACTCAGGGACGAATGACGGAGCCGGGGGCGGCTGAGCGGTTGAGGGGGCCCGGGTGTCAGTCGTTAGCAGAGGAGGCGGTTGAGGAGCTCTGGGGGTGGACGTCAGGAGCAGGCGGACAGTGGGCAGCGAACAATTGGGGACATGGTAGGTTTGGACAACCGGGAGTGACCTTTTGTGAGGACAGCAGGGTGAATGGTGAGGAGGCCTGGGAGGTCGGGATGGGAGTTTGGGTTTAAGCAGCAGAGTTGTGTGAGGCCACAGGGTCTGAGCGAGGGGAGGCCGCGGGGCTTGTGGGAGCACCACTGAGAAGTCAGTGGTTGGTGAGGGCGCCTTGGGTGTTGGGTGGCCGGTGGGGGCCAGTGAGTGACTGTGGGGAAAGCGACTGGGAAACCTGGGGACATGAGGTAGTGGAAGGGCTCTGCAATTCATGTTTAGAGAGACGCTGTGGGAGTTGATCATTGGAGACCCACAGAGGCAGCGAATGGTGGGGGCTGGGAGCAAGGAGTTAGGGATCCTTTAGGGGTTATGATCGAAAACTGATTGGGTGACCTATGAGGACAAGATTATAGGACTATGGGTATTTGTTCGTCTGAAAATATGTTCACTCTGTAGTGTAAAAGCCAGTTCAAAAATCTAAAAAGACCATAGGGTCACATTTCTATAGTAATGTCAGCATAGTTTCTACCATCCTCTGAGAGAGGTTCTGTAGCAGTTTGCTATGGTTATGAATTCCAAAAATATTGGATTATGTTTGTAATCTGATCTGTACCTGGGCCTGACTGAGTTATGATTAGGGCATTCACAGATAAAAGGCATGGCCAAGAACAGAGTTGAGGGTTTCTGATGTTGGAGTTTGATGCTGAAGTCTTAAGCTAGAGCCCGGGGAAAAGAATCAGAGCCGATGGCCTGACAGTCTCCAGCTGACCTTGTGGAGGAAACAGAGGAGCTGAGCCCAGAGGAGCCCAGGAAGCCTGAGCCCTGGCAGATTTCAGCAGGCATCTTGCTCCAACACGTGGAAATAGACTTTGGTGAGGGAAGTGACTTATGCTTTATGGCCTGGTACCTGTAAGCTCCTACTCCAAATAAATACCCTTTATAACGCCCAGCAGATTTCTGGTATTTTACATCAGCACCCCTTTGGCTGTCTAATACAGATATCGTTGAAGAAGTGGGATTATGGATAGTAGTTGTGTGTTTATTTAGCTTGTCTTTTCTGATTTCCCTACAATCATATAATAATAATAGCAGTAATAATTCACATTTACTGAATACTTACGTGCCAGTCACAGTTCTAAGCGCTTTACAAATGTTAATTTAGGACTCCCAAGAATAATACGAAGTTAAAATGAATTGTTTCTTATATTTTGGGGAGAGAGTTTAGCGAATTTTCTTTTAATGAATTGTTGGATTGAATTTCTTATTTTATTCATGCCTGTATTTAAAAGTTAAATTGGTGTTCTCATTTCCTGTTTGCTGTATGTTAATTTTCTGGCCCCCTCCCTCCTGTTCTCTATCCCCCAGTCGCTCGCTCTCACGTATAGACAGATACACATACACCTTGTCTCTCTCTTCCTTCCTTCCTTTCAAAGAGTATTGTATTAGTCAGCCAAAGGAGTGCTGATGCAAAATACCAAAAATTGGTTGGTTTTTATAAAGGGTATTTATTTGCGGTAGGAGCTTACAGACACCAGGCCATAAAGCATAAGTTCCTTCCCTCACCAAAGTCTATTTGGAGCAAGATGGCTGCCAACGTCTGCAAGGGGTCAGGCTTCCTGGGTTCCTGCGTTCCTGGGGCTTGCTTTTCTCTGGGTTCAAGGTTCCTTTCTTCCTGGGGCTGGCTTCTCTTTCCTCTGCGTGCTGACTTCCCAGGGCTCCAGCTTAAGTCTTCAGCATCAAACGCCAACATCAAAACTCCAACATCAGAAACCCTCAACTCTGTCCTTTGCCTTTTATCTGTAAATCCCCACCCACCAAGGGGTGGGGACTCAGTGCCCTAATGACATGGCCCACTCAAAGCCCGAATCATAATTCAATCAGGCCCAGGTTCAGATCAGATTATAAACATAATCGAACATCTATTTTTGGAATTCATAACCATATCAAACTGCTACAATGATTCATAGCACCAAGAAGCTGAGATAGAGATTCTCCACACCGTCCCAGGTGGTGTGCTCTGGAGCTTGTGTGTGGCAGGAGCTCTGGAACTCAGGGGCAGGTCTCCACAGACCATGCAGACTGGGTCAGCTCCCCACCCCGCCCCGCGCCACACTCCAGGTCCGCTTTTGGATTCTGCCCCTATTCTCCCGGTCCCATGTCAGGCAGACCAAGCCGACGGCCTCCTCCCCCTTCCTCCCAAGCACAGAAAGAGGGGATGTGGTCCTTTCAGGTGAGAGTTGAAGGGGACTCCAGTGGCAGAGGCAAGATTCCCGTATACACATAGGGGCTCCAGAAACCCTTCTACTTTCCACTTCTTATTAGAAAGAAGAGACTTTAGTAGGCACTTTATTTCAATATCTTCTTTAATCCTCATAAGCATCCCACATGGTCCATGTTTCCATCAACATCAAAATAAACAGCCAGGCTCAGGACGGTAAAGTGGCTTCACCAGCAAAAGGGAAAACTCAGGTTGCACCTTATTTGCTTCATTTCCTGTCCTGGGTCTCCTTTGCTCCCAGACACCTAAGTGTTCTGGAGCTAGGGGTCTTGAAGTATTTATCGAGGTGCTGTTGTGTACGTCTCACAGACCACACCCTGGGATTAACGGGGTTTCGGTGTCTCTACAGAACAGTTGGGTTGAGCACTGCTGCTCACAGTAGTGGGTTCCTTCAGCATACACCAGTGTTTTGGGCCCCTGTAAGCGCTGTTTAGAGTCTAGGTGACCAAGTCTGGGCTTCAAATGGAGGTGAGTTTCCGGCAAGAAAGGGGGATTTAGGTGCCAATGAGAATGCCTTGCTGAAGAGAATTTGCCACTGACTTAACAGGTTCCAGCTGCCTCACAATTACTGGATTATTTGAGATAAAGAGGAGAAGGTCCAAGGACTAAGGAGTCATCTGTCACCAAGGGTGAAGAGAGTCCTGACCAGAGGCCTCTAGCCTGAGCGTTAGCACAGAGCCCAAGAGGCTCAAACTAGAGCAGAGCCCGCATCGCCGCCACTTCCCAAGAGCAGCAGAGAATGACCATACCGCAAGGAAGTGTTTGTTTTTATTTCTCACCTGGCACTCCATACAATTCACCCATTTAAAGTGCACAATTTAATACTTTCTAGTAAATTTATAAGGTTATGCAGTCATAAGCACAATCTAACTTTAGAATAATTCCGCCTCCCCAGAAAGAAACTGCCCATCCAGTAGCAGTCACTCCACATTCCTCCCACTGATTCTCCGTCCACCCCAGCTTTGGGCAACCACTAATACATTTTCTACCTATATGGATATACCCAATCTAGACAGTTCATATAAATGGAATTGTTTTAATACAATACATGGTATTTTGTGGCTGGCTTTTTTCATGTAGCATAATGTTTTCAAGGTTCATCCATGTTGTAGCATGTATCAGTATTTCATTCTTTTATTTTTTATTTTTTATTTATTTTTATTTATTTATTTAATTCCCCTCCCCTTTCCTGGTTGTCTGTTTTCTGTGTCTTTTTGCTGCGTCTTGTTTCTTTGTCCGCTTCTGTTGTCGTCAGCGGCACGGGAAGTGTGGGCGGCGCCATTCCTCGGCAGGCTGCTCCCTCCTTCGCGCTGGGCGGCTCTCCTCATGGGCGCACTCCTGGCGCGTGGGGCTCCCCTACGCGGGGGACACCCCTGTGTGGCACGGCACTCCTTGCGCGCATCAGCACTGCGCATGGGCCAGCTCCACACAGGTCAAGGAGGCCCAGGGCTTGAACCGCAGACCTCCCATGTGGTAGACAGACGCCCTAACCACTAGGCCAAAGTCTGTTTCCCTATTTCATTCTTTTATATGGCTAAATAATATTCCATTGTATGAATTTACCACATTTTGTTTATCCATTCATCAGCTTAAGGACATTTGGATTGTTTCCAACTTTTGGTTATTATGAATATGCTGTTTTGAACATTTGTGTACAAGTTTTTGTGTAGATATGTGTTTTCATTTCTCTTGGGTAAATACCTAGGAGTGGAATTACTGGGTCATTTGGTAACTATATTTGACATTTTGAGGAAGTACCAAATTACTTTCCAGGGAAGCTGCGCTATTTTACAATACCACCAACAATCAATATATTTGTCTCTTTTTTTGAGTGCTTCCTTACTTTCTGGGATAACAAGATATTCCAAACTCATTATGTACTTTCCTTGCTGAAGCTGCTTGGTTCCTGTTAGTGGAGGATAGTATTTCGAAACCAAGGTCTAGCCTCTAGTGTGCGGTTGTGGGGTGTTATCTTTGTAGACCCCCTCAGTGGACTGGGAGGATGTGGAGACAGCACTCGCAGGCCAAGTGCTGCGTGTATCTTACACGTATTAAAGAGTCGTAGGCTACCTCCAATTCCAGCCCAACGCCGTAGGTTCTTTCCAGCTTGTCTTCCCATGTTTGCCAATCCCTTCTCTAACGCTGAGAAACTTGGCACGTTATCTTCAATAGATTTGCCTCTTTGCTCTGTCGGTTGATTTGTTTGCTCAGTATATCCAGTCTTCCAACCACGCTCTCCTTGTCTTCCAGCTGCACCCCCAGTTCTCCCCAGTCTGCAAACCTGCATCCTCGGTGATCTGTTACCAGTGGGCCCCCTGCTCCTGGCAGCACCCCGCGGGCCTGGACGGCGGTGGGCACGTTGCCGGCGCACCTCAGGGTGACAGCCCCTTGCTCGCTGCCGTGGCCATGCTCGTGGTCCTCCCGCCGCCCTGGGCATGGTGGGCGCCCACACCCCCAACCCTGGGTGCGGGCGAGGCCCGGGCAGCTCTGCCCCTGCGTCTGGCCTGTGCTCTCCGCGCACCTCGTCTGGACTGCCCGTTTCGCCCACTGCGGGGCGAGTGCGTTTCCACCGGGCCTTTGGGGGGCTTGGGGGCCGCATGCTGACCACATGCTGCTGCGCGTCCCAGCTGCCCTCTGCTCCCCGCGGGCCTCGAGTCCACAGCAGGGGAAGCTGGGACGGGTAGGGATGTACGACGGGCTAGAAAGGTCTTTCCTTTTGCCCGCGCACTCCCATCCTTGGTGCTCTTTCTTCACGTAGATCCTTTTTTTTCAGGTACAGGGTGGGGGATTGAACCCGGGACCACGTGTGGGAGCCTGCGCTCACCACTTGAGCCACATCCGCTCCCCACGCAGATCCTGCTTCACGCCTGGTGACTCTTCCCTTTGGTTTGAAGAGCTTCATCATCTCTTCTTCTGTGTGACAGCTGGCAACAGATTCTCTTGACTTTATTTTATCTTAAAATGTCTTGATTTTTACTTCATTTCGAAGGATACTTTTTTCTGGAAATAAAATGCTAGCTGGACAGGGTTTTTTTTTTCTTTCCATACTTAAAAAAAATATTTCACTCTCTTCCGGTTTCTATTATTGCTGTTAAGAAATCTGTCAGTTTAGCTGCCATTATTATTTCACAGGAAATGTAGCTTTCTCTTTCACTTCTTGAAAGATATCTCTGCTTTTGATATTTTGCAGTATCACTACGATGTGCCCAAGTTTTTATCATCATCATTATTATTATCACTCCCTGTCCATTTTGAGAAATAGCATTAGTCCTGAAATTCATGTCTTCCATAACTTCCCAACTGCGCTTAGCAGTTATGTCTTGGAATGTTTCCTCACATCCATCCTCTCTGTTCCCCTTCGGGGAATTCCGTTTAGATGAATATTGCACTGCCTGAATTTGTCTCTATGCTTGATAGTTTCTAGTTCCTATTTTCAGTCTCTCTGTGCTACATTCTCTGACATTCTTCAGATATGTCTAACGTCAGTCTAAGCTATGTTTAGCCCTTCCATATCCAGCAGTTCTCAGTTGTTTTTGTTTTCTACATCTGCTGGCCTAAAATATTGCTGTGCTTCTCTCTTGTGCTTTGATTCCTGTCCTTCTCCTTCAGGTCTCATTGCCTGCAGCTTCTGGCCTCCTTCAGCTTTCTCTCTGCTCCTGCTTCCTCTCTCCACTTCCTTGGGTCTCTCTCTGTGTCTGCTCATCTCTCCGTGGTCATCCCTTTTGTACAGGACCCGAGTAAGAGGACTACGGCATACAGAAGCAGCCTAATCAAAGCCCTTGAGTGAAATGTTCCAAGCAGAAGGGTCCCACCTATGATAGGTTCACACACACAGGAATAGGTTAATTTAAGAACATAGCTTTCTGGGGTTCACAGAAGACTCCAACTACCACAAAGGGGTTGACAGAAACACTTGTATCTTGATAGTGGTGATGGTTATATGAATGTGCATTTGTACTCAAAGAACGTACATCAAGAGGTAATGGGGAAAGAAATAAATAAAATAAATATTAAAAAAAAAAAGAGTTAATGTTCTCGGAAGCAGATGTGGCTCAAGCAGTTGGGCTCCCACCTACCGTATAGGACATCCAGTGTTCGATGCCTAGGGTCTCCTGGTGAAGGCAAGCTGGCCCATGTGGCAAGCTGGTCCACGCAGAGTGCTGGCCCATGCGGAGAGCTGGCACAGCAAGATGACATGACCAAAGAGACACACAGGAGAGGTAATAAGACACACAGCAGAACAGGGAGCTGAGATGGTGCAAGAGAATGATCGCCTCTTTCCCACTCCAGAAGGTCCCAGGATCAGTTCCCAGAGCTGCCCAATGAGAATACAAACAGACATAGGAAAACACACAGTGAATGCACACAGAGAGCAGACAATGGAGGGAGGGGGTAGAAATAAATTTAAAAAATCTTTTTTAAAAAAGTTAATGTTCTGTATGTGAATTTAAAAATAAAATAGGTTAAAAATCTTCCTGGTCACTTTTGTAGTCTCTTATTACTTACTCATTGTTGTGATTCTATAATTTATTTCTTTAAGCATTTAATACATAGTTGTTTTTATTTGTGAGTTAATATTTAATCTTAAATCTGCGTGCATTCTGGATAAATTAAGTGTGAATGTTTTCTTCCAGAGATAATTTGCATTTCCTTCTGCTAAAGTCCAGGGGGAGCTACCTGCTGAGACCCCTTGGTCTCCTTTTGGAATCCTAAGTTAGTGTCTGGATGTAGGGTTTGGCTCCTTTACTTTAATCATAACTCAAGACCCAGCATTCTGGTTTCAAAGCTGCTAGCATCATATGTATTTAGGGGAAAATGCTGTTTCCAAGTAGTTTGCAGTTCACCCAGCTCTAAACTTTGAAAAGTGCATTCCACCAGCTACAATACTCCATTTCTCATAAACCACTGCTTATGGATAATTTTTATTTGTCAAAATTTTTCTCATGTTCTTCTGCAGAAGACAATATGAGGATAAACTATAGGCGTTTTGCCTCTACTGGAAGAGACACTAACATGTATTATGAAACTGTATTGTGAGAATGTCTCTAAAAAAATTCATCCAGATAAATGGAATAAATTTTGAAGTAAATTTATCATATACCAAAGCTGAAGAATAAATTTGTTGATCAATGATATTGTTAACCATTAGGAAAATAATATTTAAGTACTTTCTCACATATAACAACAAATTAATTCCAAATAGATTTAAATTTATAATTAATATAAGTGAACTTATAAAACCACTTGAAAAAATATAGAATATCTTTGCAATCTTCATTGGAAAACCCTCTGTATTAGTCAGCCAAAGAGGTGCTGATGCAAAATACCAGAAACAGGTTGGTTTTTATAAAAAGTATTTATTTGGGGTAGGAGCTTACATATCCAGGCCATAATGCATAAATTACTTCCCTCACCAAAGTCTATTTGGAGCAAGACGGCTGCCAACGTCTGCGAGTGCTCAGGCTTCCTGGGTTCCTACATTCCTGGGGCTTGCTTTTCTCTGGGTTCAAGGTTCCTTCCTTCCTGGGGCTGGCCTCTCTTTCCTCTAGGTGCTGACTTCCCGGGTCTTCAGCATCAAACTCCAACCTCAAAAACTCCCAACATTGAAAGCCCCCAACTCTGTTCTTCACCATGCCTCTTATCTGTGAGTCCCCACCCCTTAGTGGAAAGGGACTCAACGCCCTAATCATAACTCAGTCATGACCCAGGTACAGATCAGATTACAAGCATAATCCAGTATTTCTTTTTGGAATTCATCAATTATATCAAACTGCTACACCCTCCAAAGAATGACACAAAGACAGAGGTTCTAAAGAAACTACTGTCAGATTTTATTATAAAAACTTGTAACTTCTGAAACAAAAGTTAAAAGGCAAGTGATTAATTATAAAATACATAAATATCGTATGTCTGACAGTGTTATCATTATGTATGTATGTATCTTGTAAGTCAATAAAAAGTGAATCCCTAAAAAAATGTGCTAAAGACTGATACCGGTAATAGGATCTATTTCATCCAGGATTGTGACTACCTGGGGAGGCACGTTGGGGTCTCGCCACGGGTATCAGGAGTGGTGAGGAGCTGGTAATACTTCATTTCTTAATCTGGGTGCTGGCTACATGGTGTGTTCAATTTGACTTGTGCACCTTTATGCACTTGCCTGCACATACTCTTAAATAAATGTTTAGTGTTTTTTTTTTAAAGAATGAGAGTGAAATAAAGACATCTTCAAACAAAATAAGGATCAAGACAGTTCCCTGCCCTCAAGCCTCATTAAAAGCATGTTCTCAGCAAGCAATGGACTTAATACCAAAAAAGACCTGGGTGCCAGAAGCAATTGTGAGGAAGAAATGAATAAACGACATAGTCACAGGCAGGAGGTTTACTGGGAAGCTCTCCCAACAGAGGTGTCTGAAGAGACGTCAACCCAGCCCCAGAAAGGGGGATTTGAGTTTATGTAGCACATTCCTGGGTGGGGAAATGAGAGTCAGTGGGAAGGGTCAAGGGTGCCAGTGAGGGGCAGGGCCAACAGGAAGCTCTAGAGGAGAAAGATCCCCCCTGTACCACCAGAGGGAAGTGGATTATTTTCCTGGAATGCAGAGAAGCAGGTGGTGCTTTGAGCTGCAGCGAGTGAGGGTCTCCATCTCCCTTTACTCCTGTTTCCACATGGTTTCTTTGTTCGTCTTTGAGGAAGTGCCGTGCTTTCAGACACGTAGGCTGTGAGGGGGCTTTCTTTCCTCAATGCATGTCAAGGGGAACTGAGTCCCAGCTTGTGAATTATTGCAAACCCAGTGAGGGGGACCTCTAACGTTCCTAACTCTTTGATTAGGAATATATATATATGCATTCCTCCCAGTTACCTAGACTAACTCTGGTTATATATATGTGATGGGGTATACAGTACTGGGCAGGAAGGAAGGGTGAGGGGATTTAGGTGTTGCCTCGATCTGGCTACTTCCTGCTGTCAAGGGACAGAGAAAATTCCCCTCCGTCCTGTCCAGTGGGCTGTGGTTTCAGGGGTTGATACTGATTGTCATGTGTCAGGAAGAAGCCACCCGTGTATTCCTGGGCCATCGATTGTATGATGCAGTGTATTAATCAGAGGAGAAGCTGTAAGAGACGGGACCAAAAAGAAGCAGCAGCAATACTATTATAATGGTGTTTTAACAGGTAAAAGGACTGATGTTCAGGGTGAAGAAAAATAAAAGAATGAGGATAGCCGTGTTCGATTCCCATAGTTATGATCTCGGCTCCCCCCTGCTGTTGAGGGGTGGAGTGGGGTTTCGTTGAGTTACTGCAATGATGCTTTAGGGGTTAACGTCTGGTATTGAATTTGATGCATTAGTAGGAGGGTGTTCACATGATTCTGGGTGATGTTTCAGACTGTTGTTTGAATGAACTGTATTATAACTTGGAGAATGTATAGTTCTGCTGATATTAAAAGGAGGGTTATTAGTGGGGTGAATATGGGAAGTTACTATGAGATTTGGAGCTAAGATAATGAGGAAAACCAATCAGACAGTGTCAGTAGCTAGATTATTAATATAACTTATTTGATGGGCCATATGCTGTGAGGTTTGAGTGACATTAAAAATAGTTTAGGCATAAGAAGAGTTTACATAGACATACATACAGTTTTAGCAGAATAGGAAACTTCGGATTATTACCTGTGGTTTCATAACAATGTTCGGGTGACTTTTGTTTTCCATGGGCTTAAGATTCCCATCCAGTAAGCCTGCATAGTATGGATAAAAGACTTTATTTTCACCTGTTTATGCAGTTTGAGGCATAGGCAACAACAAATTATTAGTGTTTTTCATTTTGGACTGTAGGGTGAATGGCACTTTATATAGGGTACTTACATTTTTAGGCAGAAAAATAGTAGTTGGCTGGTTACAAGAGTTTCATTGCAGTGTTTGTAGTAGTGAGAGGAAAACATTCCTTCTGAGAGCAGGAGGGACTGATGTTCAGTTGTTGAATGAGCACGATGAGAATTCGTGGGTGATGTCCATGAGCTCTTGGCAAGCAACTAGCAGCTAGGAGGGCTGCTGTAGGGTTCGGTAGTCACGACGTCCGTTTTTCTTGGGGAGACACTCTGCTGCTTCTTGGTTTCAGTGGAATGGCTCTGGATCTTTGCGAGGGTATTTGCTTTAACAGTCTCGACAGGGGTGTTAGAGAAGTGGGCAGGGATATGATGTCTTTTCAAAGATTTCTTCTTCACAGAGGGTGGTTTACAACAGTTCATTGTTCTTGTCTTGTTTTTTGTACCTGCAATCCACCTTTAGATAGAGGTGGCAATTTTCAGAGTGACCAGACATTAAGGTTAAGTTTTTACTTGCAACAGGGCATGGTATACTGCACACATATTGTTGTTGTTGTTTTTATTAAGGGACTATATTGTAATTTGGTCCCTTTTACAATTGTGATTACAACCCAAAGGGTATTTTTTTTTAACACATTAAGTACTCAATTTACTTAATGTGGTTTTTTAAAAAGATTTATTTATTTATTTATTTCTCTCCCCTTCCCCCCCACCCCGGTTGTCTGTTCTTTGCATCTATTTGCTGCGTCTTCTTTGTCTGCTTCTGTTGTTGTCAGCGGCACGGGAATCTGTGTTTCTTTTTGTTGCGTCATCTTGTGTCAGCTCTCCGTGTGTGCGGCACCATTCCTGGGCAGGCTGCACTTTCTTTCACGCTGGGTGGCTCTCCCTGCGGGGCACACTCCCTGCCCACGGGGCTCCCCCATGTGACACCCCTGCATGGCATGGCACTCCTTGCACGCATCAGCACTGTGTGTGGGCCAGGTCCACACGGGTCCAGGAGACCTGGGGCTTGAACCACGGACCTCCCATGTGGTAGACGGACGCCCTAACCACTGGGCCAAGTCCGCTTCCCCCAAAGGGTATTAGTTTAGAATGTTGCCTCTGCCACAAACTTTACTTAAAGCTGATGTTGGTGCTGGCTACAATTTACAAGGTAATTTAGAGTTCACCTCCTGACTGCTTAAGCTTGTGCCAGTGCCCTCTCTGCTTTCTTTAAAAAGCAGCCTGCTGGAGGCTCTCTGATCTCCATGAACAACTTTTCTAGATTAACACATACAATGATTTTAATATTTGAGTTAAATGAGGGATGAAGGGTTTTCGGTATCTTAACAATATAAACTCTATCAATGTGAGAAAACATTGTACTTTATCAATTACAGCAGAAGGTAATAGTTTTGTTTTATCCAACTAAACAACATTTAAGAATTTGACAGAACAGCTTAGATTTAATAGCTTGTCCAATTGTTTGCCCATTTCAGGTTTTTAAGATAAGGTGCTATTGTTTCTGATGCTTCTTTTAACTCTGTAAAAAGAATTATTGGTTAACATAATTAAATAATGGAATCGGGTTATATCTACAGGTTTTCCACACAGCCAGATTTTTGTCACCAGGCCAGGATAGACGATTGGGTTATGCACACAGCTTTGGGAAAGCATTGCAAAATTTACCGTTGGCTTTTTCACATGAAAGTGAATGCAAACTGACTTGATTTGCCTAAGGAGATATTAGAGAAAGCTTTAGCACATTTGAAAACAAAGTGATAGTGACATAACTGGATATTAATTTTTGTAATAAATTAATAATAATTAGGGTTGCTGCATATGGCAGTGGTGTTACTTTATGATAGCTTACTGTAATATATCACCCCATGGCAGCTTTCAATGTGAATTTGACAAGTATGAGTTAAAGCATGCTTTTTGATTTCCAGGCAGAGAGGTTGTTTTTGTGAAACATACCATTTTTAATAATTAACACCATGATTAACAACATTATATTTTTATTTAATATTATGCCAGAACGTTGTTAAATTTTCAGAAATTTTATACATTCTTTTTTAAAAAAGATTTATTTTTTTTTAATTTCTCTCCCCTTCCCCCCCCCATTTGTCTTCCCTCTGTGTCCATTTGCTGTGTGTTATTCTGTGACCACTTCTATCCTTATCAGCAGCACTGGGAATCTGTGTTTCTTTTTTTGTTGCGTCATCTTGCTGTGTCAGT
This sequence comes from Dasypus novemcinctus, assembly GCF_030445035.2. NCBI lineage: Eukaryota > Metazoa > Chordata > Mammalia > Cingulata > Dasypodidae > Dasypus > Dasypus novemcinctus. The sequence goes on from NC_080691.1 coordinate 6,223,040, forward strand.
TCTCTGTGTGTGCAGCGCCATTCTTGGGCAGGCTGCACACACAAGTGGCTCTCATTATGGGGTGCATTCTTTGCGCGTGGGGCTCCCCTACATGGGGGACACCCCTGCATGGCACAGCATTCCTTGCGTGCATCAACACTGCACATGGGCCAGCTCCACATGGGTCAAGGAGGCCCGGGGTTTGAACCGTGGACCTCCCATGTGGTAGGTGGACACCCTATCCATTGGGCCAAGTCCACTTCCCTTTATACATTCTTTAAATACTTATATGAACTTTTTACTTATACAACTTTAATTAAGAGAGGGTTAAAGAATCCCTTTTAACTTTACAGTACTTTCTAAACAACTTTTCATTCAAATTATTACATACTAAATGAACTCAACTATTTTATTACTTCACTTTTTAAGGTGAAGAATAAACCTTTTGCAATAATTTGAAATAAAATATACTTTTCAGGATTTAATTTTGAGAAAGCAGGTTTGAGCATTATGTTTTTTTAAGAGTGATAAGACTTGTTTTTCTTTTTTTTTTTAAGAGTTATTTTTTATTTATTTCTCTCCCTTCCCCTCCCCCCCCCCCCCAGTTGTCTGCTCTCTGTCTCTATTCACTGTGCGTTCTTCTGTGACTGCTTCTATCCTTATCAGCAGCACCGGGAATCTGTGTTTCTTTTTGTTCTGTCATCTTGTTGTGTCAGCTCTCCGTGTGTGTGGTGCCATTCCTGGGCAGGCTGCGCTTTCTTTCACGCTGGGCGGCTCTCCTTACGGGGCGCACTCCTTGCTCATGGGGTTCCTCTATGCGGGGGACACCCCTGCGTGGCACGGCACCCCTTGTGTGCGTCAGCGCTGTGCATGGGCCAGCTCCATACGGGTCAAGGAGGCCCGGGGTTTGAACCGCGAACTTCCCATGTAGTAGGCGGATGCCCTATCCATTGGGCCAAGTCCGCTTCCCTAGACTTGTTTTTCTTAAACAGCTAAGGAAACAGTAAGGTTAAAGTATAAGAAGTTATTTTGATAAAAGAGACTTTTTTGTACACTGATTAGTCAGGAGAGAAACTCTTTGTAAATTTTTGCTGAAACAGCCCCAAAATTTACAAAATTTTGTTACTTTAACAGAGAAAGAACAAAATTTTAACTTTGCATCAGTATACTATTTGATGCTTTAGCTTTTAAAACTTTATAGATAGACCCAATAGGTTTCTTTCCCATGGGTTGTCCTTATTCAACTTATCCACAAAAATTCCTTTTCCGCACACCTTCTTCACTTTCTTATTCATTCAGGTTTTACTCTGCATTTTATTTTTTATTTTTCCTTAGTACAAAAAATAACACATTCTATATATCTTCCATATTTAATTTACCAAACCAACTCTGGAAATTGTTTCAAAGCAAACTTCTTATAGCATACAATTACCATTAAAATTAAATAACTTGTCAGACTAATGATTTTATTAGACATACTAACAGAAACATAAAGCTCACCAGTTTGACTTATAATTCTTATTCTTTTGGTATGGCTGTTTCTAAGATTTTTATTATTTCACATTTCTGATTCTACTGCTTTTAAGATTTTTCTGGAATCAGTGTTGCCTGTAATATGCAAGCTTATTCTGGAAGTATTTTTATTAGTAATCAGCAACCAGTTAGGGATATTTGAGCAGTATAAATGCAGTTAAGCTTTAATTTAGCAGTTTAGATAGACAGATATTTAGTACATATATTTTGGATTATTACTTTTTAGGAGTACACTTAGACTCAAAATTCAGGAGTAAGCTAAAGGTTTACTTATAAGAAGCGAGTAATTGTAGGTTTGATACTTTGCAGGGCATCAAAAGGGACAGGAGGCGGCAGACTTGGCCCAGTGGTTAGGATGTCCTTCTACCACATGGAGGTCCACGGTTCAAACCTGTGTGCAGCTGGCCCATGTGCAGTGCTGATGTGCATAAGGAGTGCCCTGCCACTCAGGGGTGTCCCCTGTGTAGGGGAGCCCCACGCGCAAGGAGTGCACCCCGTAAGGAGAGCCGCCCAGCGCGAAAGAAAGTACAGCCTGTGCAAAAATGGCACCACCCACACAGAGAGCTGACACAATGAGATGACGCAACAAAAAGAAACACAGATTCCCGTGCCGCTGACAACAACAGAAGCAGACAAAGAAGATGCAGCAAATAGACACAGAAAACAGACAACCGGGGTCAGGGGGGAAGGGGAGAGAAATAAATAAATAAATAAATAAATAAATAAATAAATAAATAAATGGAACATGATATTAGGGTTTGGATGTGATGTTGGTAGGAATTTTTAGTTGAACTGTGACTGGTTTGTGATGGGCAGAAATGATAGGAATTTTAATATTTTAGATTTCAGGATTGACAGAGTTGAGCAGTAAAAGGGGGAGCAGAGGAGGGAGGGAGTGGGAGAAAAGGTGACTTTTTAGTGGGTACTGTAAAAGAGGGATTATAAAACTATTCTATTGACCTTCGCTATTGAGATTGAGGATGGGAAACGGACTTTGGCCCAGTGGTTAGGGCGTCTGTCTACCACATGGGAGGTCCGCGGTTCAAGCCCCGGGCCTCCTTGACCATGTGGAGCTGGCCCATGTGCAGCGCTGATGCGCGCTAGGAGTGCCGTGCCACACATGGGTGTCCCCCGTGTAGGGGAGCCCCACGCGCAAGGAGTGCGCCCCGTAAGGAGAGCCGCCCAGCGCGAAAGAAAGTGCAGCCTGCCCAGGAATGGTGCTGCACACACTTCCCATGCTGCTGACGACAACAGAAGCGGACAAAGAAACAAGACGCAGCAAAAAGACACAGAGAACAGACAACCAGGGGAGGGGAGGGGAATTAAATAAATAAATAAATCTTTAAAAAAAAAAAAAAGATTGAGGAGTGAGTTAAGGGTTCAGAAACTTTGGGAAGGGCAGAATAAATGGTTTTTGTATCAATAAGGAAGGAAATTGGTGTGCCTGCCACCATCAGAGTTACCTGGGGTTCTGCTGTGGAGATGGGCGTGGGGTCTGCACAGTTCCTGGGCACCTTTAATCGTCTGTTGCTGGTTCCAGAAGGTCTGGAGGGTGAAGCCAGGGGTTGGGTTTGACTGGGTAGCTGGTGCCCTCTTGCCTCGAGGGACCTGGGGACAGTCGGACTTCCAGCGGATTTCTTGCTTGCACAGCGGGAACGGCCTTGGAGGAGGTTGTGGGTTTGGGCACGGCCTGGCTCAGTGCCCAGGTTTTTGCCTTTGAAGTGTGGCCTTGGTGGTTTTTTGTACTTGCCTGGAGTGGAGTGTCTGTTGGGAACCCTGGAGGGTGGAAGATTTACAGCTAGGTTTTTTCTGGAGGACTGTTGTGGCTCTGACAGGGCTGTTGGCAGCCTTTTGCTGATTTAGGGCATTTGCAAGGTTTTGTGCCGCAAACCAAATATGTTCTTTTTCTTCTGGGGATAGACAGGTGGAAAGAATGATGTAGAGGTTTTCAGAGAAGATCCTAACCAGTCCTCTTCTGGTTTAAGTCTGAGAGCGAGACAGGAACGTGTGCTCTGACTACTCCTTCAGCTCCTGCTACTTCCCGGAGGAGCAAGAGAGGAGCTGGCGTCTGTGTGGAGTTAGGCGCCTGCGTGCTGGTGGAGGTGGAGGGCTGTGGCACAGAAGGAGGGAGGTGGTCCCCGAAAGCAAGTATGCGGAGGGGAGAGGGAGGGTAGAAGGCAGCAGTGATGAAGTGGGGAGGAAGAGGGAGTGCAGGGTGAGCTTGGAGATAATGCTGGAGGGTTCTGTGGAGGAGGTACAGGGGGGCGTGATCTGAGGCATCAAAGTCAGAGTGTGCAGAAGCTTTAGGGGTGGAAGTGATGAGGGGGAAGATTTCTGAGGAGGTTTCTGGTGTAAAAGAAGAATTTGGTAGGAAGAACAGGATTGGCGGAGGGAGGGAAGGAAGGAAAAGGAAGCCTGGACATAAGGGATCTCTGGCCATCTGCCATTGCACTGGATAAAGTTCTCTAAGTCTTGGAGAACCTGAAAATTGAAAGTGCCGTTCTCTGGCCATTGACTTTCATTGCCCTGTTTGTATTGCGGCCACACAGAGGTCAAATGGAAAATGAGCTTTTTTAGGTCTGATGTCTCCTTCTGGGTACGGAGTTTTGTTTTGTTTTTTTTTTATTTATTTTTATTTTATTTCTCTCCTTTTACCCACCCCCTCAGTTGTCTGTTTTCTGTGTCCATTTGCTGTGTGTACATCTATGTCTGCTTATATTCTTGTCAGCAGCACCAGGAATCTGTGTTTCTTTTTGTTGCATCATCTTGCTGCATCAGCTCTCCATGTGTGTGGCACCATTCCTGGGCAGGCTGCATTTTTTTGCACAGGGCGGCTCTCCTTATGGGGCACACTCCTTGCGCATGGGACTCCCCTATGTGGGGGACATCCCTGAGTGGCACAGCACTCCTTGTGTGCATCAGCACTGCGCGTGGTCCAGCTCATCACATGGGTCAGGAGGCCCTGGGTTTGAACCCCAGACCTCCCATGTGGTAGGCGGATGCTCTATCCATTGAGCCACATCCGCTTCCCTGGGTACAGAGTTTTAAGATTATGAAGGAGACAGCCCAGAAGCATGGCTTTTGGAGAGGTTGAAATTGAATTCCCCATTTTAGGTGGCTGGGGCAAGACTAAGGATTTGTAGGACAGAGGAGATTCTGAATGAGACAGGCATCCCTGAATTCGTCAATATCTCCAAGGAAATAGGGGACCATGCTTGGAGCCAGATGTCTCCAGAGCCAAGGGGTTTCTTCCCATGAGGACGCAGGCCTTCCACCCTCTGTGGCCCTTGGGGACAATGAGGATCACTGACCTAGTGCTAGGTTTTTTCCCCATGGGTTGTCCTTGACAATGGAAAAGGAGAGAGATAGAGAGAGCAGGATCCTCTGGTGGAGAAATCCTTACTCACCCAGCCAAGAGTCGTTGTCCAGTGTTGGATGGGCATTCCACCAAGGCAGAGGGGAGATTCCTCACTAATCAGTCAGTCTCAATGTGATCCCAGTCCCAGGTTTTGGCACCAAATGTTGGAGAAAAGGGGGACATGGAGACTGATTGCAGGAAGAAGGTTTATTGGGAAGCTTTTCCAATGGGGGGGTTCTGAAGAATAGACTTGAGCCCTCCCGCCAGCATGGTGGGGATCTGAAGGCAAACTTCAGCCCACTTCTGGAAAGGAGGGATTTGGATTTATACAGCACATTCCTAGGTGGGAAATGATAGATGGTGGGAGGGGACCAAGGGTCCAAGTGAGGTGCAGGGGCCAATAGGAAGCCCTGGAGGTGAAAATTTTCCTTTCTATGGCTAGAGGGTGGTGGGATAGGGAGCTGTTTCCTTGGAATGCTGGAGAAGCAAGCGGTGCTTTGATCTGGAGGGAGTGAAAGTCTTTACCTCCCTTTACTCCCATTTCCACGTGGTTTCTTTGTTCATTCTTTGGGAAGTGCCATGCTTCCAGATACATATGCTTATGGGGGGGCTTTCTTTCCTCAATGCACGTCAGGGGTAACTGAGTCACAGCTTGTGAATTATTGCAAACCTATTTAGGGGGAACCTCTAACATGTATCTTACAGCTTTTCCTGAAATCTAAATACACCAAGTTGAAAATGTAAAGGGGGCTATTGATAAATAACATAGAATGGGTACTCTGAAATATGAGAAACTTCATGAGGACTCCTGGAAGACTCACATTTAAGGCTACTCTCTTTTTTATGGGGTGATTTTTGGAAAATGCATACTTAAATATTTAATCATCTATGTACAACAACTGACTTTTGAAAACTGAGAATAGAGGTCACAAGAATGGGTTTATTTTTAATGTTTTGTTAAAATAATACCTTAAGGGGACAACCAGCAAGATGGCGGCAGAGTAAGGAGCTTCTAGAGTCATTTGTGCTACGGGGCAGTTAGTAATCACCCACAGCTACCTAAAACACCTGTTTGGAGACTCCAAGAGACCAGAAGATTCTTAAGTAGAGCCCTCCAGGCCCCAGAGGCTGGTGCGCATCCTCCACTGGCAGCCACCTTGGGAACTATTCTGTGACTGGAATTGAAAACCCCACTTCCCAAAAATGGAGGAGGAAGAGACAGTTGGGAACCAACTTCAACTACTGGTTAGTAAACTCAGTGGGCTAAAGTATAATCCTAGTTTATACTAAAGTTTGAAACTGTCCAGGTCAGAAAGAGGCTGGTAACTGCATCTTAACTCTGTGCCTAGCACGAGGGGAAGCAGGGCAGACTGAAAATCACAACGCTGGTAGGGACTGGCTTCTTTCTATCCAGATCAGATTTCAGTTCTAGCATAAGCCCAGCCCCACCTCTGGCAGGGAGGAAGCTGTGGGGACCTGTGCCAGCCTCTCTGGGAAAATACAGGCCACACTACAGAGGCTGGAGATCATCCTACTCTGGCAGCACAAGCCGCCTCAGGAGCTATTCTGTCGCTGGAGTGGAAACCCCATTTCCCAAAAACAGGGGAGAAAGAGACCGTTAGCCACCAACTTTAGCTACTGATTAGTAAATTTGGCTGGCTGAAGTATAACCCTAAGAAGAGCTAAAGTTCGAACTTCTCCAAGTTGGAAAGAGGCCAGTAGCCACCGTTCTTACTCTGTCCCTGGCATGACAGGAGGTACGGCTGACTAAAAATCACAGTGCAGTAGGGACTGGCTTCTTTCACCCAGATCGGCCTGCAGCCCTAGCCCAGGCTTCAGCCCCCCCTCTGGCAGGGAGGAGGCTGGCGGGCCCTGCACCAGCCTATCTGGGTAACTGTAGGTATCTTTGGCTGGCACAGACGGAATAATCAGAAATCTACCGGGGCAATTGCAGTCATCTTGAACCCACACTTCATGGATTACTGCCCACACCTGCAGCTCCATTCCCACCCCAGGCAGGGGAGAAAGGGGCATGAAGCCCCATCAGTCTCTCTGGGCAACTACAGTCTAGGCCTGCATGACTTGGATTTATTACACATGGCTGTAAATCTGTCCCTATCCCCTGGCAAAGGAGAAAGGTTTGAGGAGCTTCATTGGTCTCTGGAGCAGTGAGGGCAGCTTGAGCCTCCACAGCTTATAGCACCAGCTACATCCTCAGCTGCTGCTACACAACCAGCAAGAGAGAAAGGGCAAAAAAACCCTAAATTAAAGAGAGAAACTGTATCCAGAATAAATACATCTGTAAGCCAGATGCCAAGACACCAACAAAAAGTCACAATCCACACCAAGAAACAGAAGATGTGGCCCAGTTAAATGAATGAGATAAGCCTGCAGATGACATAAAGGAGTTGAGACAACTAATCATAGATGTTTAAACAAATGTCCCTAATAAATTCAATGAGATGTTTAAAGAGATTAAGGATATTAAGAAGACATTAGATTAGCACAAAGAAGAATTTGAAAAAATACATAGAAAAATAGCAGATCTTGGGAAACGGACTTTGGCCCAGTGGTTAGGGCGTCCGTCTACCATATGGGAGGTCCGCGGTTCAAACCCCGGGCCTCCTTGACCTGTGTGGAGCTGGCCATGCGCAGCGCTGATGCGCGCAAGGAGTGCCGTGCTACGCAAGGGTGTCCCCCGCGTGGGGGAGCCCCACGCGCAAGGAGTGCGCCCGTGAGGAAAGCCGCCCAGCGTGAAAAGAAAGAGCAACCTGCCCAGGAATGGCGCCGCCCACACTTCCCGTGCCGCTGACGACAACAGAAGCGGACAAAGAAACAAGACGCAGCAAATAGACACCAAGAACAGACAACCAGGGGAGGGGGGGAAAATAAATAAATAAATAAATCTTTAAAAAAAAAAAAAAAAGAAAAATAGCAGATCTTATGGAAATGAAATTAAAAATACACTGAAATCATATAATAGTAGATTTGAAGAGGTAGAAAAAAGGACTGGTAAGCTTGAAGACATTGCCTCTGGGGGTATGGAGTGTGAGGTATATAGGAAACTCTTATATTTTTATTATTATTTTTTTTAAAGATTTATTTATTTATTTCTCTCCCCTTCCTCCCCCCAACCCCAGTTGTCTGTTCTCTGTGTCTATTTGCTGCGTCTTCTTTCTTTGTCCACTTCTGTTGTTGTCAGTGGCATGGGACTCTGTGTTTCTTTTGGTTGCGTCATCTTGCTGCGCCAGCTCTCCGTGTGGGCGGCAACATTCCTGGGCAGGCTGCACTTTCTTTCGCGCTGGGCGGCTCTCCTTATGGGGCACACTCCTTGCACGTGGGGCTCCCCTATGTGGGGGACACCCTTGCGTGGCACGGCACTACTTGCGCGCATCAGCACTGCACATGGGCCAGCTCCACACGGGTCAAGGAGACCCAGGGTTTGAACCGCGGACCTCCCATGTGGTAGACAGACGCCCTAACCACTGGGCCAAGTCCGCTGCCTATATTTTTAAATGTAACATTTTTGTGATATACGTATTTTTAAAAAAACAATTGAATCTTTAAAATTTAAAAAAAGGTGATGGACTTGGCCGCCATGCCTCTCCATGCCCTCAGCAACTACTGTGGCCACTGTCTCCACATCAATGATACAATTTCCTCCCTTCCTAGAGCCACAATAGTTCTAAAGTAGAATGCCAGTAAGTCGACTCTAATCCATATTCACGTTTTATTTTAAATTTTGTTGAAATCTAATTTATTTATTTTGTTCTGGTATTTTTTGTGTTATATCTAAGAAGCCAATCACTAATGTGAGGTCATGCAAATTTTCCACTATTTTCTTTTCTAAGACTTCAGTTTTAGCTAGTACATTTAGTTCTTTGATACAGTTTGAGTTATTTTTTGTCTACAGTGTAAGGTGGGGGTCCAAATTAATGTTTCGCATGTGGCTATCCAGTCATCCCAGCACTATTTGTTGAAAAGACTATTTTTCCATATTGACTTGTCTAGGAAACCCTGTCAAAAATCAACTGACCATAATGTATGTACTTTTTGCTGGACTCTTAATCCTATTCCATTAATATACCTGTCTATCCTTATGCCAATACAACACTGTCTTGATTTAGTGTAGCTTTGTAGTAAGTTTTGAAATCAGAAGTTTGACTTCTCCAATATTGTTTTCATTTTTTAAGATTGTTTTGGCTATTTGGGGTCTCTTGTAATTCCATTACAAGAATGTTAGGATGAAGTTGTCCATTTCTGAAGAAAAAGCTGCTGTAATTTTGATGAGGATTGTGCTGAATCTGTAGATTTCTTTAGTTAGTGTTGCTATATTAGTAGTCTTTGGTTTTCATGATGAATTTATGAACTATGGGATGTCTTTCCATTCATTTGGATCTTTAATTTTATCAACAGTGCTTTGTAGTTTTCAGCACAGAAGTCTTACATGTCTTTGGTTAAATTTATTCCTAAGTGTTTTATTCTTTTTGATGATATCATTAATGAAACTGATTTTTTAGTTTTATTTTCAGATTGTTCATTGCTAGTCTATAAGAAATATAGCTGATTTTTGGATACTGATCTGTATCCTCCAACTTTGCAGAATGCATTTATTACCTCAATTTTTCTGTAGATTCTTTAAGGTTTTCTATATACAAGATTGCATCATCTGAAAATAGAGATAATTTTACTTCTTCCTTCCTAATATGGTTACCGTTTATTTCTTTTTCTTGCCTATTTTCCCTGGCTAGAACCTCCAGCACAGTGTTGAATAGAAGTGGGGAAGTCAGGCTCCTCGTCTTGCTCTTAAGCTCAAAAGGTTAATGTTCATTCTTTCACCATTAAGTGTAACTTAAGATGTTGCTTCTAACTGATGCCCTTTATCAGGTTGAGAAAGTTCCCTTCTTTTCCTAATTTGTTAAGTGTTTTTATCATGATAGAGTCTTAGATTTTGTCAAATGCCTTTTCTATCTATTGATATGATCAACTTTTTTTTCCCCCATTATTCTATTCATATGACAGTCCATTAGTTGATTGTGATATGTTGAACTAACTTTTCATTTCTGGGGTAAATCCCACTTGGGCATAGTGTATAATTTTTTAAATATGTTCCTGGGTTTGGTTTGCCAGTATTTTGTTGAGGATTTTTGCATCAATATTCATAAGGGATATTGGTCTGTAGTTTTCTTTTCTGGTGATGCATTTGTCTGTCTTTCGTGTCAGGGTAATGTTTGCTCATAAAATGAGTTAGGAAGTGTTCCCTTCTATTTTTAGAAGAGTTTGAGAAGGATTGGTATTAATCCCTCTTTGAAAGTTTGGTAGAATTCTCCAGGGAAGCCATCTGGTCCTGGTCTTTTTGACCACTGATTCAATCTCTTTGCTTGTTATAAGTCTGTTGAGATTTGCTATTTCTTCTTGAGATAATTTAGGTAACTTGTTTTTATCCAGGAATTTGTCTATTCCATATAGATTATGGAATTTGTTGGCATACAATTGTTAGTAGTATTTCCTTATAATCCTTTTTATATCTGTAAAGTTCATAATAATGTCCAATTTTCATTCCCAGTATTACTAATGTGAGCTTTGTCTGCTCCTGTGACTTCAGAGATTTCTCTGGGGAGATCACCACTTCAAATATCCTTCTCCTTCCCTGTTGGCACAATGTGATATAAAGGTACTGAGATCTCTGGGGACCATAGTCATGATCTGATTATCTATAAATTCATCAAATAACAATTTTATTCATTGATTGGGACTCTTAATGAATACAGCTTTTCTACCGTAGTAATGTTTTTATGGTTTTTTGATTCACTTCATGTACTTAGACACAAATTCTATTTGCCTCCTCTCCTGAGTGACACATCTGCACTCTGCACTTTCGTGAAAGTCCATCTTTATTGGAATTATATATAACCTAATGCATAAGTATATGTAATGAAATAACTTAATGCCTAGAAAGTATATTTTGTATTTATTCACAACAGGTTGGTATAATCTTGAAGATAAGGGTCTTATTAATCTTTGCATCCTCAGGGCTCTACACCAAACCTGCCTTAGAGTAAATTCCAAAGAAACCTTTTTACTGAGAAAACAATATAACAATGAAAGAACATATTTTTTTCTAAGATCAGGCATAGGCAAAAGCAAGACAGAGTCAGTATCCTCCTGGAGTTAATGGGGTGGTAGGAAAGGCAAACGTACTGTCATATAATGACAGGACTTTACTTTCTGGCAACATGATTCAATGAACTGAAAAGATCCTTTGGAAAAAATGCCAATAATGTTGATGAACTATACAAGAATGCAACATAACAGTCATTTAAATGCACTGCTGAGACTTTAGGACAGTGAGGACTCCCGTGGCTAAAACACCCTTTTAGAAGGAAACTGAGCAAGAGTGTGTGAGTGTGTGCTGCAGCTCCCTGGCGTCTGAGTAAGACAAAGGTCTTGTGTTAGAAGCCCTGTCGGGGAACAGGAGCGCTTACACAAGCCCCTGCAGGAGGCACCCCGTGATGGTGAACTGGGAAACACGCTGCCCACCATGACGGAAAGGTGGCAGTGGATACCATGTGGCCTACATCAGCTTTAGCTCTCGGTGGAGCAAATAAACAGATAAGCACAACTGCAAGCAAGGGCTGCCAAGTGCGCCATATGCCACTGTGCTTGCTTTAGAGTTTGAGACCCATCGAAAGCGTTCCAAAAGACCCATCCTGGGTTCTTTCCCTATCATCTTTCCATCCTATACGTCTGAGAAAGGAACATTCGTAGAGATCCATTTTCACTAAGCTATTGGATGGAGCTGGTGCCCACCCTCGCGGCAGAGGAAAAGATCCTGTCCAGTGATGCTGCTGACGCCAGCCTAAGCATGTGGGCATGGAAGGCAAGTGGGACACCGTGTCCTTGTCCTGTCCCTGGGTCATGAACTGCCGGGTCTGTTTCACGTGCCTCATGTGCAGGAGCCTTTCATCCCTAAACTGAAGCAGCTGTTGTTAGGATCCCAGGGACAGACCCTTCGCAGAGAAGCTCTGTCATCTGCAGGATCACCAGATATTCAGTTCGCAGAGCTGCTTGGGGCAAGTGTATTGTTGCACCCAATTATCATCTTCCCTTATTGTGAGGGGACCTGCCTGGCCCACAACAGTGAGCTCCATCACTCCGGCTCTGAGTGCTGCCAGAGGGAGGTACCTACCTGCTCCTAACTCTTCCTGGTGGTCCCACCAAGGCCGGGCTTTCATTGTTGATGATCCAGGATGATGAGCACAAGATGAGTGTGCACCTCATGAACCCATCCCTGATGGAAAGGTGCGGCTGCTCTTGAGACACCGGGAGCTTCCTGCTGGCCCCACGGCCACTCAAGCCCAGGACTCAGGGCTCCAGTGAGGGGCTGGAATGGTCCACATAATCACCGGAAGCTCTGCAGGGAGGTGGGACTTGTTTTGTTCCACAATGCACAGTAAGAAGGATGGTGCGATGGCGCGTGACCCCTCTGAACACTTTTCTTTAATATTGGCAGAAGCCCCAAGAGTCCCCTCTTGCTGTTCTCAACCAACCCTGTCCCTGGGGGAGCTCGGCCCCTTGGGGGTCCACATGTCTGAATACTGCTCCAGCCTAGAGGGCTGAGTTGCCAGGCTGAGTCCCCTCGGGGGTCACTTGGGGGGTGGGGAAGGAGAGCCTGGATGAGAGTGTTTGCCTTTGAGGTGGGAGTAAAGACTGTTACTGGTATCAAACAGGCTCTGCTTTGGACCCTTCCAAGGTAGTCCCTGCTTTTGTCCTGCCTTAGACCTCAGAATATCAATTTCTCTTCACCTGGCATGCCTAGCCTCCTCAGTGAGTGAGGGCTCTGCTCAAGGGAGCTCTCAGCCACAGGCGGGCCGTGGGCGCTGGGCACGGAGGCCTTAGCTACCTCGTGAGGGTGCAGTGACAGCTGGGAACTGTTGTAAGTGGAGGGACGTAGTAAGATATCCTAGGTGGAGGGGGCCTTGGCTTCAGGGAAGGATGTAGTGTTATTATCACTTAAGGAACTTTCCACCCAATGCCTTTTTTAAGATTTATTTTTTATTTATTTCTCTCCTCCCCCGCTCCACCCCGCAGTTGTCTGTTCTCTCTGTCCATTCACTGTGTGTTCTTCTGTGACCACTTCTATCCTTATCAGCGGCACAGGAATCTGTGTTTCTTTTTGTTGTGTCATCTTGTTGTGTCAGCTCTCCGTGTGTGCAGCACCATTCCTGGGCAGGCTGTTCTTTCTTTCGCACTGGGCAGCTCTCCTTACGGGGCGCGCTCCTTGCGTGTGGGGCTCCCCTACGAGGGGGACACCCCTGTGTGTCAGGGCACTCCTTGCGCATCAGCACTGCGCATGGGCCAGCTCCACACAGGTCAAGGAGGCCCGGGGTTTAAACCGCGCAACTCCCATGTGGTAGACGGACGCCCTAACCACTGGGCCAAGTCCACTTCCCTAATGACTGTTTAACTTAGGTATTCATATCTTTTATTATCTTCAATAGAATTTTTTAAAATGTTAAAAAAATAAATAAAGATAAAAATTGACCTGGGATTCACTTGTGGTTGTGATTCAATTTAAACTGCCTACCTGTTCCTGGGATTTCAAGGCCAAAGTACAATATTTAAAAGTGATATTTATTTAAAAATAAATAAATTTTTAAAAGTGATATAAAGGGGAAAGTGGATGCAGCTCAACCGATTGGGCTCCCGTCTACCACAGGGGAGGCCCTGGTTCGCGTCCCAGGGCCTCCTGGTGAAGGCAAGCTGGCCACACCCGCAGAGGGCTGACAGCCCACGCCCGTGGAGAGCTGATGGCTCGCACTGGTGGACAGCTGGCGCAGCAAGATGACCCAACAAAGGGAGACAAGCAGACTCAGAACACACAACGAATGGAGAGCAGACAGCAAGCGAGCAGCAAGCAGGCGGGGGGGGGGGGAATAAATAAAATCTTAAAAAAAAAAAGTGACGTAAAGGTGATAATATTTAGAGGCATCCTTGAAGAAGCATACCTCACCTGTTTCTGGCATAGCATAATCTCAAACTGACAAGAATCCCATGGATTAAGCTCCACTGAGGATGGTCTGTCGCAATTTGATATAGTTATAAATTCCAAAAATAGATACTGGGTTATGTTTGTAATCTGGTCTATTACTGGGCATGATTGTGTTATGATTAGGGTTTGATTGGGCCACGTCATTAGGGCATTGAGTCCCCACCACCAAGGGGTGGGGTCTCACAGATAAAAGGCATGGCAGAGGACAGAGCTGAGGGTTTTTGATGTTGGAGCCCCAGGAAGTAAGCTCACAGAGGAAAGAGAAGCCAGCCCCAGAAAGACAGGAATGCTGAACCCAGGAAGAAGCAAGCCCTGGGAAGGAAAGAACCTTGAACCCAGAGAGAAGCAAGACCCTGGAAGGGAAGAACCCAGGAAGCCTGAGCCCTGGCAGACGTCGGCAGCCATCTTGCTCCAACACGTGGAAATGGACTTTGGTGAGGGAAGTAACTTATGCTTTATGGCCTGGTATCTGTAAGCTCCACCCCAAATAAATACCCTTTATAAAAACCAACCGATTTCTGGTATTTTGTATCAGCACCACTTTGGCTAATACAAAGTCACAAACCAAAATTCCAAAACATGTGAGGAAACAATCCCCATGAGGAAGAGGGGGCAGCAATGAAGGCATGCCCCCAAGCTGATTTTTTTTTTTAAGATTTATTTTTTATTTATTTCTCTTCCCTTCCTTCCCACCCCCCAGTTGTCTGCTCTCTGTGTCCATTCTCTGTGTGCTCTTCTGTGACCGCTTCTGTCCTAATCAGCAGCACTGGGAATCTGTGTTTCTTTTGTTGCGTCATCTTGCTGTGTCAGCTCTCCGTGTGGGTGGCGCCATTCCTGGGTAGGCTGCACTTTCTTTCACGCTGGGCAGCTCTCCTTATGGGGCGCACTCCTTGCACGTGGGGCTCCCCTACATGGGGACACCCCTGCGTGGCACGGCACTCCTTGCGCGCATCAGCACTGCGCATGGGCCAGCTCCACACGGGTCAAGGAGGCCCAGGGTTTGAACCGTGGACCTCCCATGTGGTAGGTGGATGTTCTATTGTTGTGCCAAATCCGCTTCCCCCTAAGCTGATTTTTAAGGTTAATAATATGCCAATCAAAATCCAAGGGCATTTTGTAAATTTGCCACACTGAATCTAAAGTTCATCTTGGAAATTTTAGAGAAGTAAAACCATACTGTTTATTTTTAATTAAAAAAAAACTTTAATTCAAATTTTAAAAAAATTAACAGGAAAAGGCAGATCAACAAGCTATGGAAGCATTACTCCTAAAAAGCTCTGTCCAGGCAAAACCATAAATATTTAGATAAAGAAAAATTATTAACGCTTTCCCCCGAAAATGGTTTAACATATTGGACAGTTTCACATATGTCCCTGGTTTCTCCTGACAGACGTGTGAAGTGTGACGTGCCCCGAGCGTCAGCAGCCAGCCGCCTCCCACGGCTGGGGGCCCCGCGCGCTGCGGGCTCGGGGAACAGGGGCAGCCTGCACGCTCTGTGCTTCTCCAGCTCAGCACTGTGGTTCTTGGGGTCTTTGTGAAGCACCAGGAACTGCCCTCAGTGAAAGCCAAAACCTGGGCCACGAGTGTCACCCGCCTCGCCTCCCTCCTCCCCGGCTTCCTCTGCCTCTTGCTCTCCCTTGACCACCCTACGCAGGCGCTGCATCCTCCACGTGCAGAGCTGTTCCCTGCGGCTGCTCCCACACTGTGGCTCGACCGTCAGGGTGGTTTTGGCCCTCACACGCACAACACCTGGCAGGGGGAGTTCGCAGTTCATATCAGGACATCACCTCCGTCATTCCCATTTCCTCCACGACCGGGGTGACCTTCCTGGAGCCTGGCTGGGAACATCACCCCCACTTCCTAAGGTGGACGTGCGCTCCCCCTCGCCGCCTCATCGCAGGCGCGGTGGGGACTCGCGCCGTCTTTCCGTGTCCTCGCACGCCCGGGCATTTCCGGCCAGGAGGCTGCCTGGGGCCGTTCACAGGCTGGTCTTCAGCAGCAACTGCATGACCTCTGCCCGCATCCCACGGCCGCAAGGGAAGGCCGGGTCGCCGTGACAGCACCTCTGTCTTGGCTTCAGGTGCAGGACAACTAGGTCACATTTTTGTTTCCAAGTACTGCACGATTCTCCTTTGGCCAGAAGAACACCCTGCAAGGCATAAGGAAAAGAATAGGTTTTGACAATAGCAAAAAAATTAGGACCATCTGAGAAACATTTTTATGGACAGATGCTAGGTAAAAATTGTATTTAGCTCAGCTCTTCATTTAATGAGACACTTCTTCCAACCTTTAAAGTAAAAAGATACATATATATACACATACGTATTAGTTTCTAAATAATTAAATCATACTTTAGAATTTCAGGAGTAAAAGTGGCTTCTTATCAAAAGCAAAACTTTTCCCTTTGCCAAATCCCATACTCCAGAGCAATCCCTTTTAATGACTTTTGTTTTATATCTTCTACTGGAGGACTTCAAGTCTACAAACAATGCGGTTAAGACTTTTTGATTCTAGAACTTTGGATTTGACCTCTTTTGTCTTTCAGTTAGAAGTAAAACGTAACTCGCTCTTTTCCCATCTCTCTGGTCCACCCTCTTCCAGTCCCACCTCTGGTCTCGATGATCATTTTTGCTTCCATTTCCTGGTGAGGCCCCTGGGGAGAGTGACTGAAATACATCATCTGGATTTGTGCTTGTCACAATCCTTACAGGCAGTTCACTAAAAAAAGATTTTAGGATTCTCACAAAATAAGCAATTTGAAGAGGTAAGGACTTGGGACATCCTGCTCGCTGTCACTGCATCTTTGGGTACTCTCCATCTCTGCCCCAAGAGCCAGGAGGCAGCGCTCATTAATTGCAGGAATGGGTCACATCTTTGCCTTTCCTCACTGAGCACAGGGGTCAGAGAACTTGGCCCCCTTAGTTGACTCGTTCCCCAGGCATGCCTCCAATCACCATCTACACATCTGCACAGATGCCCAGCCCTGACTTCACTCTCACAAAGCAGCCCATGGAAAGGGATTTGGGAGGAATTAATTCAAGGGTTCTGTGACTTGAACGAAAAACTAATTGGAAACTCATCTTTAAATGACGGAATTGAATGCACTTTCTGCCAAGATGGTTTAATCAAGCAAAGCAAATAACTTTTCCTTCC
Source organism: Dasypus novemcinctus (assembly GCF_030445035.2). Taxonomy (NCBI): domain Eukaryota; kingdom Metazoa; phylum Chordata; class Mammalia; order Cingulata; family Dasypodidae; genus Dasypus; species Dasypus novemcinctus. The sequence goes on from NC_080691.1 coordinate 6,240,115, forward strand.
CTCTAATTCTCTTATCTAACCTAAGCAGGATTAACAATAGTTAACTTTATATCATGGTATTTATTTCTTTTTAAAGATTTATTTTTTATTTATTTCTCTCCCTTTTCCCCCCATTGTCTGCTCTCTGTGTCCACTCACTGTGTGTTCTGCGTCCACTTGCATTATCCGGCGGCACTGGGAAAATGTGTCTCTTTTTTTGTTGTTGTGTCATCTTGCAGCATCAACTCTCCATGTGTGCGGCACCTCTCCTGGGGGGGTGCGATTTTTTCACGCGGGGCGCACTCCTTGCACGTGGGGCACCCTACGCGGAGGCACCCCTGCATGGCAGGGCGCATGGGCTGCCTGACCACATGGGTCAGGAGGCCCTGGGGATCGAACCCTGAACCCTCCATATGATAGAGGGACACTCTATCAGTTGAGCCACATCCACTTCCCTATATCATTGTATTTAAGTTACAGGATATCAAAGAAGGAACGTGAAAATCACCCAGGGACTTTGCATCCTCTTCGTGGAAAGAGCATGTTTCAGGATGTACACAGGATATCATGTTAGGCAGAAGTATGGCTTTATCATCGCGTTTATTTGGCGATTCAGTATGATTTGAGAAAATGTACATGGTTGAAGAGTGACAAGGGATGGAGTGAGATGCTCATATTATGTGCCAATTTGGCTGGCTGTATAGTGCTCAGTTATTCAATCAAACACCAATTTAGATGTCGCTGTGAAAGCATTTTGTGGCTGTGATTAGTTTATAATCAGTTTTTAAGTAAGAAAGCTTCTCCTAGGTCATCATAATGGGTCTGACTTAGTCACTGGAAAGGCCTTAAGAGCAGAAGTGAGGCTTCCCAGGAACACTTTCTGCCTGTGAGTTACAGCTGCAGCTTTTGCCCAGGAGTTACCCTGCCCTTCCTGGAGGCATGCATGGCCTGCGGACTTCGGACTTGCCTAGCCAGCCCCGCCATCCACTAAGCCAGTTTCTCGCAACAAATCTCTTTATACACACACACACACACCTGTCCTACTGGCCCTGTTTCTCTGGTGTACCCGACTGGCACAGGTGTGTAGTCAAAGGTAGGTCCTTCTCCCACACGCAGTCCCTGATAGTTTCTTGTACATCGTTCCAGGGATATTTTTATAAATATATAAAATATTTTACAGAAATGGGCGCCTACTTTACATCTTTTTCACCCTTATTTTGGAGCCTTTCGTCATTGCACTTGCTTCCACGCGCGCGGCTGGACGCGCCTTTCCTCGGACGCCCGGACACGCAGGTCTTCTGGCCTCGGGCCCTGCGCACTGAACAGCCTTGCGCGTCCTCCTCGGCCTCTCGATTCCAAGGGGGATCCGCCGAGTCAAAGGACAGTTGGGGCAGAACTGCCTTTAACGAGGCGATGCAGTTACTCTCCACCAGCACCGTAAGCGCCTTCCCCCAGCGGACCCTCGAGTTTTCCAATCCACGCGCACGCGCCTCGTCCGGTGTACCCCGAGCAGCGAAAGGCCACCCTTGTTTCCTGGGGTCCCCCCGAAACTTCTCGGCCGCCTCCGCCCCAACCTATCACGGCGCCTGCTGCCTGCTGCCCGCGATCCGCACGGGACGTAGTCCTCCTCGACAGCACCAAAGATGGCCCCCAGTCCCTCAGGGCCTCTTCTGCGCAAGCTCCCGGCGTCTCCGCGCAGCGCTCCGGGCCGCTCTAGCTGCTGCGCTCGGTGGGCGCCGCCGCGGGCCAATGGGAAGGCGCGGACGCCCGCTCGCCCCGCCCCGCGCGTCAGCTGACGGGCGCGATGTGTGTTGACAGCGGCGGCGACGCCGGTTCCGGGTTCCGCGCGGCGGGGGTGAGGGGCGGCGGGGCGGCGGGGGTGCGGCGGGGCCGGGAGGAGGTGCCCGCCCGCCGGCGACTGGGCGCGGTCGGCGGGGCGGCCGAGGCCGGGAGGCCGGGAGCGGCGCGGGGCGCCTCGGCCGGGGGCTCTGGAGCTCACCCGAAGTGTCCGGGGGTCGTTAGGCGAGAGTCGGGATGGAGCAGCCTGAGGGAGGCGAGCGGCCGCCGCGGCCGCAGCCCTGGGGGCGGCTCCTGCGCCTGGGCGCCGACGAGGGCGAGCCGCACGTCCTGCTGTGGAAGCGCGAGTGGACCATCGGGCGGCGGAGAGGTGCGCGGGGGCCGGCGGGGCCGGGGGCCGGGCACGGAGGAGCCGGGCGGGGGCCGGGGGGGCACCGAGGACCTGGGGCCGGGGCCTGGGGGACGGAATGGGGACCGCCGCGGGGCCTGGCGCCGCGCACGGAGGAGCGGGGCGGGGGCCTGGGGCCCGGGGCCCGGCGAGGGCGGTACCCCCAAAGCGGGAAGACTACAAGTCCCGGAACGGAGTGCGCCGAAGTTTTTCCAGTGGAATTTGTTCTCTTGTAATAGCTGCCATTTACTGACTAATTTGTCCGCCAGTCACTCTTTTGAGTGCCTGAAAAGATTATTTAATCCTCATTACAACTTCGTGAAGTAGGTGCAATGAATATACCCTTTGGAATGCAAACTTATCAAGTCCCTTACTGTATACAAAATATCTTCTCTGACCACAGTGAAATAGAAAGTAGAAATCAGTATAAGAAAAACTGTAAAATCCACAAATATGTGGAAATTAAACAACACATTCTTAGCAACAAATTGGTCAAAGAAGAACCCTCGAGAAATTAGAAAATAGTTTGGGACCAATGAAATTGAAAACTCAAAATATCAAAATTTTTGGGATGCAGCTAAACAGTGTTCAGAGGGATATTTATAGCTGTAAATGCTTACATTTTAAAAAGAAGAAAGCTCTCAAGCCCATTACTTTGTTCTGTTCCCTGCTAGAAACCCAGCTCCTAGCATAGAGCCACTCAAGTATTTGTGAATGTAATGAACCCAGGAGGCTAAAGAATTGAACAGTGTCGCAGAGCTAGTGAGAGGATATGTCCTCAAGGTCCACATGAAGTACACTGCCTCTGAAGCAGCCATCTGGTAATCTGACCGCCCTCCCAGCTTTGCTACAGGGAGAGAAATGCGCTGATCAGGCCCACCAAAAATAGTTTGTATGGAAATTAAAGAACCATGATTCTGACTTTATACTAGAGAGATGGAAAAGACTGCTCTTTAGACCAAAATATCAAGTTTTTTGTTTGCTTCATTTTATTTCTTGTAGTTGACTTGCACCTGTTTTTTCTTAAATCCCAGTATCAAGTTAATTTTTTTTTTTACAACTTTGAAAGCATTTATATTCTATTAGACCCTTTTGAAAAATGACTTTAATTGTCTTTAATGGATATAATAAGAGGTTTGGTGAACTGCATATGTCCTGGAGACAAACTGCCTCGCTTTCCCTTCTGGCACCACCAGTAACTTGTTTCGGCTGAAAAGCTTTTACCCTTCTGTGCCTTTGCACTGGCTTCCTAGAGTGTCAGCAGCATGTGGAGCAGAGACTGACTCAGAACCAGCCCTTACGAGCTCACTCATCGTCATCACAACATCGTTCTACATGTTGGGACAAGGAGCAAAAACAAATGTGTTGTTGAGTTCATCTGCTTGATAACTGAAATGCTTTCAGTGAATGTATTAATAGTGTTTCCAGCAAAAACAAAGTCTGCAGAACTGTATTATGTTCATATTAAAACTATTACATGCCTGCTATGTACAAGGTATTATTTTGGGGGGAAGGGCAGGGGAGTTGATAAGTGGGAAGGGAGATGAGAGCCTCACCTTCCCTTTCTGGGGGAGTGCAGAAATGCGCACCAACCATAGGAAATATACACAACTAAATAGCAAGCAGGACACATGCCAAGAATGAACTTTAGCACAAAGCATCTAAGTTCCAAATTCGCATGCTGATGTTTTGATGCGGAGAAGCCCTGCTAAAACCTACTCCAGTGCCTCACTGGATACGAAGGGATGGGAGTGGACCATCCAGGCAGAGATGCTCAGTAGAAAGTGAGGATCTAGATCACAGGTGCAGTTGACCTAAATGGAGCACAGTTTATGATGACGAGTCGTGCATTATATTTTAAACATCAGGTTTATTGAGGTATAATTTACATATGGTGAAATTCACCGTTTTTTGTGTTCCGTTCACTGAGTTTTGACACAGGTAACCCTGCAGTCGAGATGTGGGATTTTCCTGTCACCCTGGGAGGTTCCCTCCTGACTCTTGTAGTAATCCTCTCCCCTCAAGCTTCTGTCCTTTTGATTTAAAGGGGGAAGCAAAGTGTTTGGGGATTTCCCCCTTATATTTAACATGGATGTGATGATTGTAGTCAGTTGTAGATGCATTCCTTTTCTGTTTGATATCTTCTTACACATGTACACGTGCCTATAATAATTTCGTGTCTGTTTATTATTGCTTCAATTTTGTTGATACTCAATGAAATCAAAGATTGCACAGAAATGAAATTAAAGACTAAGTTAAAATACTGAAGAGTTATTTAATTAAGTCCTTTAGTTTTTTTTTTAATGTTCTGGTAATACTTATGTATATGTGCGCATATTTTAAAATCTTCATCGAAAACCTGTGTTTGTGTAGCTGTAGGTGTTGATGGGTATCCTGGGTAATTGGGATTGAGAAAGGTTCACAGCACAGTCCTGCCCCTTGGCTTCGTGCGTTTTTTATTTCTGCATACCTTGCCTGATTAAGCTTGGTCTGTGAGTGTGTGGAAAGGGGAGGCTGGGTTGAGCTGCACACCTTGGCTGAGTGGAGGACAGCGATGTCCCTGTACTAACAGAGTTGCCCCTCTCCATGTTCTAGGTTGTGACCTTTCGTTTCCTGGCAATAAATTGGTCTCTGGAGACCATTGTAAGATTAGAGTGGATGAAAAGTCTGGCCAGGTGTCACTGGAAGATACCAGGTGAGCTCTTTCTGCACTCTTTTTTGTTTGCCCTTGTAGCTTCAGGAATTTAAAGAGGGTGTGCTATGTGCCTTGATCGAGGAGAAGAAAACAATTTGTTTTTAGTGGGATAATGACAGCTCACAGTTTCTATAACATAGTTAGGGTCTCAAGGTACTAGGAAATGTACTTTCCAATTTTGAGGGTAAGTTATTCAATGACACTTTGGTATCTGTGACTCTTCTTGAATGTGTTCAAATAAAAACAAAAATATCTCAGAAATAAGAGTGAGAAAAGGGAAAACGGACTTTGGCTCAGTGGTTAGGGCATCCGTCTACCACATGGGAGGTCCGTGGTTCAAACCCCGGGCCTCCTTGACACGTGTGGAGCTGGCCCACGCGCAGTGCTGATGCGCGCAAGGAGTGCCCTGCCACGCGGGGGTGTCCCCTGCATAGGGGAGCCCCACACGCAAGGAGTGCTCCCCATAAGGAGAGCCGCCCAGCACGAAAGAAAGTGCAGCCTGCCCAGGAATGGCGCCGCCCACACTTCCCGTGCTGCTGACGACAACAGAAGCGGACAAAGAAACAAGACGCAGCAAATAGACACAGAAAACAGACAACCGGGGGAGGGGAGGGGAATTAAATAATAAATAAAAATAAATCTTTAAAAAAAAAAAAGTGAGAAAGGATTGATAAATTTTTGGTTCTTGCAAACCTGTTCAAGTTTGAATTCTTTCTCCAAAATCAGAATTTTTTTTCTATTAATGAATTCTTATCCAACTTAAATAGTGCAGAGAAAAGAAAAAACTTCCTATACTCTCTCTGACATTAAAAATGCATTTAAAGGTATATATATTTTATGTCAATGAGATTATATAATGTACACTGTAGGATTATCTGCCTTTTTCACTTATAATATTTTATGAACTATTTGCCACATCAGTACATCTAGATCACTCATCTTTTTCATTGTCTACTTTATATAATAAATTATCTTCTCCCTTGCTGATGGACATTTAAGTTATTTTTACTTTTTCTTGTTATAAATGGCACTGCAGTGACTCTTCCCAGAAATCTTTCCATTCATGTCTGCTTATTTCCTTTGGATAAATTTCTAGGGAGGGAATCCTCTGTCGGAATGTGCCTATGTTAAACTTGATTCAAGGGGCCAGGTGGTCTTCCAGCAGTATGTTGGGGGTGGGCCTTTATCACCAGATGACTTTTAAATTTTTATAAAGACCAGAAGCTATGCAGTTCTTTGGTAATTAGCGGTTTTGGGGGTAGACAGCTAGGAAGAAGTAATGTTCCTCTTTTATTCGAACAGGTAGCAGATGGAGTTATTTATTTCTCAGCACAGAGCTGCTTCTAGAGCGATCCTGCTGGGGTCAGGCCCTGGCTTTCTCACACGGCCACGTGACTGTGTGACCCTCCTGCAGCTGCTGGAACAAGTCACCACAAACCTAGGCTCTCAGAATAACACAGACACTGCCAGGTCTGGCAGTCAGAGGCTGACTATTGGCTCACCGGACTAGCCTCAAGGCGTTGGCAGGCTGCTGCCTTCCTTCTGGAGGTTCTAAGAGAATCGGTTTCCTTGCCTTTCCCAGCTTCCTGAGGCCATGTGTAGCTGGGGCCCCTTCATTTAAAGTCAGCAGTGGCCACTTGGGTCTTTCTCACGATGTGACTTGCTCGTTCCTGTTCTCCTGCCTCCCTCTTCCACGTGGAAGGACCCTGCGATGCCCTCAAGCCCCCTGGTTCATCCAGGATCCTTACTTAACTCAAGCCATTGGCAAAGTCCCTTTTGCCATGTCAGGGAACAAGCTCACAGGCTCTGGGAATTAGGCTGTGGGCGTCTTTTGGGAGCCCTCTGCCAGCACAGCATCTCAGGCGCTTCGTCCCCCAGCATGGGAGTAAGAGAGGGAATGCGCGTGGAGCACCAGAGCCCATGCTGGTCCTTCCACCAGCCTCAGAGGGTCAGCAGGAATGTACAGGAATTCGGGTCCTCTCTGCTTTCACAGCTCACCCTCCATAAAATAGCTCAGTCCAGCCAGACAGGAAACCAGCCTGGTGGGGTCGAGAGAGGCTGGAGCCAGAGTGCGAGCGCAGCCCTCTGCCAGCGTGGCCACGTGACCGCCACGCACCAGGAGCGCCGCGCCGGGCCCGCCAGCTGGGCCCACGGCCTGGCGCCTGTTCCTAGTGAGCCAGTTCCTGAAGCCGAGGCTCGGATGGGGCTAATGATCCTTGGAAGTGACCGGGTGGAAGGGAACGGGTGCTGGCGCCTGACGAGGCGCGTGGCACAGCAGGCTCAGCTGCCTGTCCACAGGAGGCCCGAATTCCCAGGCCAGAACCTGTGGTGGGCAGCCTCGCAGGTGAGAGCCTGCAGGGGGGCTTGGGGGACCTCGTTGTGGTTACGGGGTCTGTGTAAGCGTGAGGCAGGGGGTTGGGGAAGGAGAAGTCACGGAAGCAGAGGTGAGGAGGGAGGGCGGCCCCCCAGCCTGGGCGGGCACAGTGGCGCTGGGAAGGCCGGAAGCAGAGTCTGCACGGTGCCCCCAGGTGCGCCTGGAGCCACCCTTGAGGTTAGGACTTCCGCCTCCAGACCCGGGAGACGGCGTGGTGTCTGAGCCCCCAGGCTGGGACTTCGGGAAGCCACGCGGTACCCGCAGACCAGGTCGCAGCCGCCCTGCGCCTTCCTGAAGCTTCTGTCCTCAGAGGTGGCTGTCAGGTGCGCCCTGTGGGTTCCTGCGGGTTTCCGCGGTGCGAGCTGCGCCCCTGCTGTCGTCCTCCCCTTCTCGCCCCAGCCCTCTGCAGCCAGCACTGTTGCATCCCTGCGCCCCACACTGGATGGGACGCCCTGGACTGCAGGGGAGGGGAGACTCGAGTCCCCTCCCCTAGGCTGCCTGCCCGTCCTGCACCCTGCTCTACTGCTTGCCTCCTCCTGGGTCCTCTCTGGCCGCCTCCTCGGGGGCCACGTTAGGGCCTTGACACCTCCCACCAGATGAGCCCCTCTCTCAGCCCAGCTCCTGCAGGATCTGTCTTGCCCCCTTGTGGGCTCCCGGGCGCCCCCAGCGACCCCGCCCACTCCCCCTGCCAGACCCCTGCCAGGCTCTCGGCAGCCCCCAGGAAGGCCAAGCTTAGTTCCTCGGTTACCTGCTGTGGGGTCTTAGGCAAGTCATTCCCTCTCCTTAGTTCCCCTGTGTGCACCGTGAGCTCAGCATTTACTGCTGGGGTTAGAGCTGGGCCGGTTGTCAGGTGCTGCTTTTGTGATCCTGATGCGTCCGTCAGCAGGTTTTTGCTTCTTTTTTTAAAAGATTTATTTATTTATTTATTTAATTCCCCCCCCTCCCCCGGTTGTCTGTTTTCTGTGTCTTTTTGCTGCGTCTTGTTTCTTTGTCCGCTTCTGTTGTTGTAAGCGGCACGGGAAGTGCGGGCGGCGCCATTCCTGGGCAGGCTGCACTTCCTTTTGCGCTGGGCGGCTCTCCTTACGGGTGCACTCCTTGCGCGTAGGGGGGACAACCCTGCGTGGCAGGGCACTCCTTGCGCGCATCAGCACTGTGCATGGGCCAGCTCCACACGGGTCAAGGAGGCCCAGGGTTTGAACCGCGGACCTCCCATGTGGTAGAGGGACGCCCTAACCACTGGGCCAAAGTCCGTTTCCCAGGTTTTTTTTTGCTTCTTGAGATCTGTTTCCTCGTCAGCAGGCTTGCAGAGCTGCTCAGTAACATGTGAGTTGTGCCTGGTGCCCTGTTCTCTGAGAAAATTTGGCTGCTACTGCTGTGGGGCCCGGCTGCTTGTTTCTCTTTACTGTGTTTTCACCTGTAGTCTCAGGAGGTAGACTTGATGTGTACATGGCTTGTCTTATCCTAAGTACCTGCCTTGAGCACTCGGTGCTTTTCTTCAGTGCCAGGGCTGGTGAGGAACCTGAGCCCCAGCCGCAGCCTCTAGATCCCCAGCTCAGCCTTTTCCCTGCCTTGGCTCCCATCGCTCTGTATCTGGGCTTGAATGTGGTGGTTCCTGCTGCTCCAGCACCTTCCATGCCTGTTCGCTGCCACCACATCAAGCTAGAGACCCTCTGCCTCCCAACCCACCTGAGTTGGCCCCCAGGACAGCCTTCCTCCCTTCCTCCCTTTCTCCAGTACCTGCTCCCTCCCATTGCACCCGCAGCCTCTCTGGAGCTGTTACTTCTTCCAGCGGACCGCCCCAGGCTCCTGTACCTGCAGGAACTCCCCCGCCCGCTGAGGTGGGCCGCACACCCCTTGGGGATCACCATGTCCTAGCAGCTCCTCGCCCACGCCGCCCTTCTCCCTCCAGCAGTCTCCACCTGCTGTAACCCCTTCCCACTGTCAGCAAGGTGTCTTTTCAAAATGTGGTCTGAGCATACCATTCTCTTGTTTGGAAATGCCTTCCCAGAGTCTAGAGTTTAGTCCAAACTCCTTTACAGGACTGTGAAGGCCGTTTCCTCCCTTATCATACCACCCCCACCCGGACCCCGGTATAAACCACGGTGGACGCCACTTACGTATCAAGAGGGTTGGCCCCGGGACCGGTGGGCGGAGTTGTTCAGGGAAGACCGCTGTGTAACGGACGAAGGTGTGGTGGGTCCCGACCCGGGGTCCGGGGCACGCTGAAGAGCTGCGGAGTGCACAGGTGCTGGGGGAGGCCGTGCAGGCGTGGTGCAGAGCGCACGTGCTCGCTGCCCACAGGGGTCTCAAAGACTCAGGCGGGTGGTCTGCTCGCGCAGGTTTTGTTCTGGTTGCCGTACCGACCCCTTGGCCTGCCGTGGGTGCTCCTCTTGCATCGGCCAAGTCCTGACTCTGTCCAGTCTCATCTTGGTCACTCCCCAGCCCTGCCTGCCACAGGTTCTCCTTGACCACATGCCCACAGCACCTGTGCCCCAGGCCCAGCCGCAGCCATCCTCACGCTGCAGCGTCTTCGACAGGCTCACGTGGTCCCAGTGAACAGGACCGCATCATCTTCAGCCAGCATCCCGGCTTTTGCTTTGTGTTTGCCGAGAGCCTGGTCACTCAAGGGGTCGGTCCTTATTTGGGCAGTGAACCTGAGCAGGGGCTTGCAGCTGCTGGGGGGACAGAGCTGTGGAGGGAGCTGAGTGCAGAGACGGAAGTGACGTGGGTCTCAGTTCTGTGGGTCCACGGAGGAACGGGGAAGGGCAGACTTATTAAATGCTGGTTAGGACTGGCTGGTTGCTGGGTAGGCTGGCAGGGAGGGGAAAAGGCACCGTTCTGTCTTGAGAAATACCAGGCAGCCCTTGGCATATGTGCCTCATTAATATGTACTCAGTCCTGAGAGTATTTCATTATTTGCAACATGGTGCTATTGAGCTGCTTTCCTAGTGGTGGTAGGTATTTTAGGTATGATAAATTGCACGTTTGTTTTCTTTACAGCACCAATGGAACAGTAATTAACAAACTGAAGGTTGTTAAGAAGCAGACTTGCCCTTTACAGACCGGGGATACCATCTACGTGGTGTACAGGAAGAATGAGCCAGAACACAGTAAGAAAGAGTGAAAATTAGGGAGCTCAGACCCCCGGGGAAGGTCCTGTGAAGTCCTTAGCCATGGATCTCAAAATGACAGCTGAGGAAAATTAATGGAGAAGGGTTAGATTGTACGTAGAAGAGATCTGAGTCGTGGAAGTAAAGTGGAGGCTGGAGGCCTCTGATGGTTTCTGTGTTTGGGAACTATGCCAAAGAAGGCAGAGGTAAGACTGGGTTCCACCTGGACTTCTGCAGCTCAAGAATGTAAGTTTATGTCTGTGGAAGAAGATGGGGTAGAACGAGGGGGTCCTTAGAAAGGTCAGGGGTAAAGCTCTTGAAGACTGTCAATGGGAAGGAAGAGAAAGAAGAGGGCAGATATTTGAGGTCATTTTCGACATAATCCAGAGCAGCCCCTTGCCACACAAAAGGTCTTTGAAGTTATCGAGGTATTTTGAATCTTATGTTTTGAAATATCTTAACCTGGGCACTTTTGAGTTACTGGCTGATAAGTCAAAATAGCCAACAAAGTCAAACTGACAGTAAAGAGTTTTCTGGAAAGACTTCGGGGGCTTTAGGGGACAGACAGGAAAGGGTTCTCACTTTACATTGGACCAGTACTCCTCTGATTTGATCAATTTCCTTTTAGATGTGGCATACCTTTATGAGTCTTTAAGTGACAAGCAAGGCATAATACAAGAATCCTTTGGTAAGTAGAATTTTAGCAAAACAGTGGATGCATATTAAGGATTGTCAAAATCTAACAAGAAAAGCCTTTCAGTCCCCTGGAATTCTTTGCCTCAAGTAGCTGGCCCCTGAGTGCCTGCTCCTTCTCTTTTTGTGTTACAGAAGCTAATAAAGAAAATGTGTTCTACGTGACCAAAGACGCCTCAGGTACAGGGAGAGGCGGTGATGCAGGCGCCCTGCTGTGCTTGCCAGCCGCACAGGCTTGCTTGGAGGAGCCGCAGCCATCAACCTCGACAGCAGCCCTCTCCAGCACGGCTGCTGCCTCTTCGACAGAGCCGGCTTCTGCAGAGCCAGAGCATTCTTCTGCCCTCGGTGAGACTGAGGTTTCCTCGCCCACAGCTAATGGGGGGAGTCCAGCAGCTCTTAGCAGTAACTGTTTTCTGTCTTTGGTGACCACCTCCCTTTCTTGCCCCTCCAAACTGTTTTTGTTTGTTTGTTTGTTTTTATTGGAGAAGTTGTGGGTTCACAGAACATCATGCATAAAAGTCAGGGTTCCCATACACCACCCTGTTGTTAACATCTTGCATTGGTGTGGCTTATTTGTTGTAATTGATGAAAGCACATTTTTTACCATTGTACTGTTAACTGTAGCCCATGGTTTAACTTAGGGTTCACTGTTAGTATAGTGTAGTTCCATGGATTAGATAAATTTTTTTCTTCTACTGCTGTATTTACAACCTAACATTTCCCCTTTATATTTCACTTCTGTTCATTGTGTTCACGATGTTGTGCTGCCGTTACCACCATCCACTAACAACATTTCTCCATCATTCCTAACAGGCACTCGGCGCATTTTAAGGCTGAACTTCCTACTTCATATCACTACTCTGTCCCCTGACTCTGATTTTGCTTATTCTAATTATTTCATAAATTAAGATCATACAATATTTGTCCTTTTGTGATTGACTTATTTCACTCGACATGACGTCTTCAGGTTCATCCATGTGTTAGTCAGCCAAAGGGGTGCTGATGCAAAATACCAGAAATCAGTTGGTTTTTATAAAGGGTATTTATTTGGGGTGGAAGCTTGCAGATACCAGGCTATAAAGCATAAGTTACTTCCTGCACCGAAGTCTCTTGCCATGTATTGGAGCCAGATGACTGCCGACATCTGCCAGGGTTCAGGCTTCCCGGGTTCCTCTCTTCCCAGGTCTTGCTTCTCTCCGGGCTCAGGTCCTATGTTTTCTCCACAAGGTCAGCTGTAGATTATCAGGCGAACAGCCCTGTCTCTCTCCCCACGATTTCTGCCATGTCTAGAAGCTGTCTCTGTTTCTCTGTGTTCTCCTGGCTCAGGTCCTCTCTTCCTAGGGCTTGCTTCTCTTTCCTCTGTGTGCTTATTTCCCAGGGCTCCAACTCAAGACTCCAGCATCAAACTCCAAATCAAATCTCCAACATCAAAAATCTTCAATTCTGTCCTATGCCGTGTCTTTTATCTGTGAGTTCCCACCCACCAAGAGGCGGGGACTCAACATACAACTGACGTGGCCCAATCAAAGCCTTAATCATAAGTTAATCATGCCCAGGTACAGTTTGGAATTCATAATTATATCAAACTGCTACAATCCATGTTGCCACATGTATAAGAACGTCATTTCTCTTTATGGCTGAATTATATTCCATTGTGTGTATGTACCATGTTTTATTTACCCTTTCATCCGTTCATGGACCTGTGGATTGCTTCCATCTTTTGGCATTTGTGAATAATGTTGCTATGGACACTGGTGTGCAAATACCTGTTCAAGTCCCTGCTTCAACTCCTTTGGGCACATACCTAGTATCGGAATTATCAGGCCATATGGTAATGCTGTACTTAACTTTTTGGGGTACCCTACAGCAGCTGCACTGTTTTACATGCCACCAGCAATGAATGAGTGCTCCCGTTTCTCCAGCCCTTGTCGTTTTCGTTTTTTTTAGTAGTAGCCATTCTAGAGGGTGTGAAATGGTGTCTCATTGTGGTTTTGATTTGCATTTCCCTAATAGCTGATGATATTGAGCTTCTATTCATATGCGTTTTGGCCATTTCTGTATCTTTGGAGAATGGCTATTCAAGTCTTTTACCCATATTTAAATCAGGATGTTAGCCTTTCTGTTGCTCAATTGAAGGATTTCTGTATATATTCTGGACATTAAAACTTGATCAGATGTGTGGTTTCCAAATATTTTCTCCCATTGTGTAGGTTGTCATTTTACTTTCATGAAAAAGTCCCTTGAGGCATAAAAGTTTTTAGTTTTGAGGAGGTCCTATTTATCTTTTTTTTTTTCTTTTGTTGCTTGCCTAACACAAGATGCTTCCCTACGTGTTCTCCTCATGATTTTAAAGACCTGGTTCTTATATTTAGGTCTTTGCTCCATTTTGAGTTGATTTTTATATATGGTATTGAGGTAGGGGTCTTTCTTTTGCAAATGGAGATCCAGTTCTCCAGCACCTTTTGGTGAAGAAACTATTCTTTCCCAATTGAGTAGTCTTTGCCCCCTTGTCAGCAATCATTTGGCCATAGGTTGATTTCTGAGCCCTCAGTTTGATTCCCTTGGTGGAGAATGTCTGTCCCAACCTCTTTTTAAATGTTGCAGGTACGGTTCCATTACGCATATAAAACCTGCTTTTCCAAATCATTTGTTAATTGCCCGTGGTGTCTCTTGCTTCATTTTGGGGTGTGATAGCTGTTGTTTTAAAGTCTTAGCTGAAGCAAAACCTGAGAGAGTTGTAGTTTTATATCTTGTTACAGATCACATGCTTGGAATTTATTATATTATAGATAAGTGCTATCTATTTTCACTGTAAAGGAGAATCTGCTCTCTGTGGTTCTTGGGTGGAATGAGCTCATGGAGAGACTGCATCCCTGTTGTGGAAGCCGTCAGAGCCGCCTCCAGTGGGGCTTCTTTGTCCATCACTCAAGGGCTCTCCTCCCTGTGCCCTGTGTCCAACCCCTTCTGCCACCCACCTTCCCTGCCTGGGACCTGAGACCCTGGCCACCGGCTGCCTGCAGAGTTAGGACAGTTAGCATGGCCTGGGCCGGGCAGAGGGAGGCGAGGGTGGGAGCCTGTCAGAGGAAGCACCGGAAAGCACGGTAGGCAGTGGTGCTGCTGGAAATTGACCTGAAGATGCTTCCAGGTCCCTGCGTGGGGACCGAGGGATATTGGGACGTTTCCCTGCCTTTCTGCCGTGTCTGCCAAGTGTACTCCGGTCGTTGTGGCGCTAGCTCCTTGCTCATACAGTCTGTGCCTTCCTAAGCTGCTGCTCCTTCGTCACACTGTCTGCCTGCTGGTCTTTGGCTCCTTGCATTCTGGAGCCCCCTGCACCCCTCCTTGAGCGTCTCTCTACTTCTGACTCATTCTGACACTGCTGGCTGCTCAGGGTGTTACGAGACTGAAAGTGTGGAAATCTGTGGGTGCAGACCGAGTGTTCACAGGCAGCGCCCCATCACACCTCCCCGTGCATGTACTGCTCCTGCCCCGCTCCTGTAGCACAGTGGCTGGCACGGGTGCGTTTAAGAAGTGAGTTGAGCGAATCAGTATTCCTAGCAAATCATACGTTATCTTTGAAACCTCCTATCTTGGATTATTGTCGTGTGTGCAAACCACACTTGGGTTGAAATCACTGCTTCCTCACCTGGTGAGTTCAGCCCTCGGAGCTGGGTGAGGCAAAACGGCTCTTGTTCGACTGTTGTCCCTCACAGGCTCTGAGAGTGAAGGATGTGTGGCAGACGACATTGTCTCCAGTTTTGCTTCAACTCTCCCAGACAGAGAAGGAACATCGTTTCCCTTGGCAGAACCGCAGGATCAGGAGGACTTGGAGCCCGTTAAAAAGAAAACAAAAGGAGGTGAGAGCCCATGTTCCAGGTGTCCTTTTCCCTTTGTGGCCCTGGGAGCTCCCGAGCCGCTGGCTAGGTGCTGATCGAGCTAGCGCTGCGGGGTTACCCTGTCCTCGAGGTGCTTCAGGGTTTCTGCAGAAGCATCTGTGCTCTGCCTTGGGTTGGTGCTTGCAAGGCCACAGTATCATCTGAAGGAAAATCTGGGCCTTTCGTTCCTGTCTGCATACTCCAGCTAGAATGATGTTTCCGAGCAGGCTATGCCCTTTTTTTTCGGTCTGGAAGTAATACTATCCGGAATTTCAGAATGGATGTAAAACACACTCTGTCCAGATATGGAACTAACTTTTAAAATATATTGTCTAGCTCTAAATGATATTTGAACCTTGATGTTAAAGACGATTTTGAGAAAAATCTGTGCCTTAAAAATTGAAGTTAAAAAGACAGTAAAACATAAACAAGTATGAAAATAGGGCAATTTTTATTTCCAAGAAAACTTAATTATGGTATACTACTTGACTCAGCAGTGGACATTGCTTAGATGAGCATAATAACATAAACACATTGAACCAACAGCCACGTTCTCATAGTATTGAGAATGGGGCCACGAGGGAAGATGCCTTCCTCGTGGTAAATTACAACAACCTGTTACAACTCAGAACCATCTAGGTAAACCCTAGAAGGAAAAGCAAAAGTCAGCTGGAGAGGGAGGGAGGGCTCGGGCGGGGACTACGGCTTTGATTTGTTTTTTAATCTTTGACTTTTAAAATTGTGTGCAAGTATTTCTTTAAAAATAAAAAGTAATTTGGGAAGCAGATGTGACTCAACACATAGAGCATCTTCCTACCACATGGGAGGTCCAGGGTTCAAACCCCAGGCCTCCTGACCTGTGCGGTGAGCTGGCCCATGCGCAGTGCTGATGCGCACAAGGAGTGCCGTGCCACGCAGGGGTGTCCCCTGTGTAGGGGAGCCCCACTTGCAATGAGTGCACCCCATAAGGAGAGCTACCCTGTGCAAAACAAGTGCAGCCTGCCCAGGAGTAGCGCCGCAGAGAGAGCTGACAAAGTAAGATGATGTAACAAAAAGAGACACAGATTCCCGGGGCCGCTGACAAGAATACTAGCAGACACAGAAGAATACACAGCGAAGGGACACAGAGAGCAGACAGCTGGGGGGAGGGGGGAGTGAGAGGAGAGAAATAAATAAAAAATAAATCTTTAAAAAATAAATTAAAAAATAAAGAGTAATTCATACTTAACAACACATGACTTCTTGAAATAAACTAGCAAGCAGAAGCAAAGTTTAAAAAACCCACTATTAACCTCTTAGAACCTCTGCTTTCCACTTTCCTTTGTCCACACAAATCTATTTTATTGTATGTTTAAAAGGTATGACATCATACGCAAATACTGTTTGACAACTGGCCATTGCCGCTTAGTCTTACATCCTGAGCGCCTTTTTACATCATTAACTATATTATTCTAAAGCAAAACGTAAAAGATCTGGTGCAGGAGACTGCTGGTTTTGGCCCCTAAAATGCCCTTCACGTGTGCAGATGTGCTCCCAGTGGGAGCTGAGCTTGAGGATTTCCGTGCCTACGGGCCAAGCAGTTCATGAACAAGGGGACCGTGAGTCTGTTTTCTCCTTGGGTGTGGCCCCACAGCTTGTCCTTCCCTCTCACGGGTGAGGAGTCCAGGGTAAGGAGTCCAGCCTGACTCTTCCACTGTATGTTGCAGACCCGTGTAAAAACAGCCAGGCTGTCTGCGAGGGTGTCAGAGCTGCGGCCACGAAGACAGACCAGATGGAAGAGACGCTCACGTGCATTATCTGCCAGGAGCTGCTGCACGACTGCGTGAGGTAAGGGCGAGAAGACGCCTGGGTGTGGGCCTGGGTCTGCATGTGATGCTCGTGGGCCGCCCTGGGTGCCGGAGAGAGGGAGCCTGCACCGAGCTTGCAACGGAAGCTGCTGAAGTCACCGTCAAGCGCTTGCTGGTGCTTGGGAGAACCTTCTCGCCCTTCTGTGGGCACTGAAGAGTTAGGCCTGTCCAGATGCCAGCATATCCCTGTATTTATGAGTCACCAACCCTTGCCCCTTCTGAAAACAGCGGTTACTGTGTGGCTGCCAGTTTCCTCTAATTAACGAGACAGAGTGGAAGTACTGGCAGGTGGGGTAGCGTTTTCCTGTGCGGTACGACAGCCTCTTGGGTCAGCACCACTGTTCCAGGTGGGCTATGGAGGAGAGGCCATGTCCACGTTGCTGGGAAGGCTGCGGCGCTCTGGGCCACTTGGACAAAAACGGAGGCGCACACGGGGTAGGGAAGGCAATCTCCAGGCAGGGGTCTGCTGCTGGAAGCCCTGGCTAGAGGCCGTGCTGAGGCAGGAAAGCTCAGCGGCTTTTGTGTGCTTGCTCTCTGATTTGGGGATCAGACGTCAACCCCAGCGGAGACCCAGCCTCTGGGGGAGAGAGCCCTGCGCCGTCCCTGCTGCCCACCTTCCGGTCAGCCACAGTCAGCCTGTCCCTCGATCCTGTCTGTCCTCTTGTCTGGGTCTGTGCGTCTTTGCTGCTGACGCCCCAGCTGTTTGGAGACGGGTCGGTCTTTGTGCTCACAGCCTGCAGCCCTGCATGCACACGTTCTGCGCAGCTTGCTACTCGGGCTGGATGGAGCGCTCGTCCCTGTGCCCGACGTGCCGCTGTCCCGTGGAGCGCATCTGTAAGAACCACATCCTCAACAACCTGGTGGAGGCGTACCTCGCCCAGCACCCAGGCAAGTGCAGCAGCGCTGGGGTCGGCACGGGTGACCTGGCGGGTGCTCTCCTGGGGTGCGTGGCTAGCCAACAGCGGTGGGTTCCTTTGAATCGCAGACAAGCGTCGCACTGAAGAGGACGTGCGAAGCATGGATGCCAGGAACAAAATCCCTCAGGACATGCTGCAGCCGAAGGTCAGGAGGTCTTTTTCTGATGAAGAGGGAAGCTCGGAGGACCTGCTGGAGCTGTCAGATGTTGACAGTGAGTCCTCAGATATTAGGTAGGAACTGGGGCTCGGGGGTGGGTGACAGTGCACTTGGTACCGCCAGAATTATGAGTTTACTTTTGGGTGTCAGCAGAGGTGGGTTTGAGTCCTGGTGCTACTGCTGACCAGCTGAGTTCCTCCCTCGTTGGAGGGAGCTGTTTTTCTGAGTGTGACGTCAGGACAGTCTATAGTTCCTGGTGAGGACTGGGCGAGCGCTTGGATTGGCACCTGGCAGTGGGCGTCCTTACGTAAAGGTCACAGGTGTCGGTGTCACCTTCTCCATCTCACGCCCTTCGTTTGCTTACACTCCTCATTGTAGTTCTTGGTTGGCAGACTGTGGCAAAGGTCATAACTTATGATATGCCATTTGTTCCCCCTGGAAGCATTTGGATTTATTTTCTTATTATTAATTTCTCCCCACCCCCTCGTTGTTTGCGTTTGCTGTGTCTGTCTTTGTGTGCTTGTCTTCTCTTTAGGAGGCTCTGGGAACTGAACCCGGGACCTCCCGTGTGGGAGGGAGGTGCTAATCGCTGGGGCCCCCTCCGCTCCCCTCCTGGACACATTTGTCCAGGGACTCTAAAGCCCTACAGTATAAATGGCAATACTTAAGAGAACACTGCTATGGAAGGCAGGGCGCCTGCCAAGGAGGAGGAGCCCTCAGTAGACTTTAGTTTATCTGCTCGACCACTGATGCTTCCTAAGTCTAGGGTCTCAAATCTAGGTGAAGGCCGTGATATTTAAAAAGACCAAAAGAAAAAGCCACACACCAAAAAACCCACAATTTTATCTTTTTTTTTTTTTTATTTTATAAAATTTAAAAAATAATGGTCAAGCAAAAAGAAGAAAAAACCAAAACCACTGCTAATCCTGCTACTCAGAGATTACCAGTTGTTATATTTTGTTGTGTATCCAGCTAGCCCTTTCTATGTATATACTCACATATTTGGTTTTTTAACCGAAGAGAATCCAATAAATGATTTTATAAAGATGGACTATACTGTTCGTATGAGTTCGTATCCTGGTTTTTCTCTGTGAACGTAGGTTGTGAACGTTTGGTGTAGGAATGGGCGAGTCACATTCACCTTTTTTGTACGCTGTGGTCACTCTAACCGGTACTTCACTGTTGAGTGTCTGAAGTGATTCTGATTTTTCTGAATTTAGAAATGCGGCAGTGCATGTCCTTACATTTGTAAGTTTGTGCTCATCTGGATAGTTCAGGAATTGCGACCCGTGGGACCTCCTGGCGCAGCACTCTTCAGCAGGTCCTGGCGGCTTGGCGTCAGCCTCTCAGAAGCCTTTGCCGCGCAGTAGGAGAGGTGGCGGCTGCGCCTAACCCTAGTTCTCATGCTCCTGGGGAGGTGTCTGTCCGCACTTCCCTTCACTCGGCTCCCACCCGCTCCCCCTCCTACGCGAAACGAGAGGTCTCCCTTCTCCGGTCGCTCACACCCCGCGCTTCTCTCCTGTGACTTTGAAGCGTGGCTGAGAAGCAGCAGCAACGGGTGATCCTGGGCAGCGACGGCCAGAGTGCAGCCCTAGCGTGACTCGGGAGCGCGCGTGGCTGTCAGGCACTCTGGCTTGGCTGAGGGCAGAGTACCCAGGTGGCGGGCGACCTGCCCGGCCAGCTGTCATTCGTCCACCCCAGAGCCATGAGGCCGTCCGCCCGTCCACTCATACCAGAGCCGGGTGGGGGTCACATCTCTGCACCCGTGGCGGGCGGGCATTGGCGTTCTGGAACCCACAGGAGCAGCCAGGTGCCAAGGCGAGCTCCCCGGCCACCCCCGGCTCCTCCCCAGCCTCTCCTTCCGGGAGCTCAGCTGGGTGCTGTCCAGTCAGGCCGCTCCTCGCTCTCCAGTGGTGAAGCGGGATGAGGCCTGGCAGAGGCTGCGCCTGGAGAGGTCGGGAGGGAGGGAGCGCGGTGGCGCTGCCAGGGAAGGGTCCTCCGATCTGGCCGGGAGTGCCCATGTGCCCAGGCGGCTGCCGGCCTCTGCAGCTCCCTGCCCCACGCAGCTAACCGCGGCCATGCGTCTCTTGCAGCCAGCCCTACGTCGTGTGCAGACAGTGTCCGGAGTACAGGAGGCAGGCGGCGCAGCCCCTCCCCTGCCCAGGGCCCGAGGGCGAGCTGGGAGGGCTGCAGGCCCAGGGGGATGCGCCGTCGACATCTGCCAGCTTCCCTCCAGGTGAGCCTGCCACGGCCCTCACAGAGCCCCTCCCCGCCAGGAGCCCGGGGAGCCCCCTCCTCTCCTGTGAGTGGGCCTCGTTCCCATGGGGTTCTCCACCGCGTTCTGCCTTTCTGCTTTCTCCCAAGTGCACGCTCTTAACGCTGAGTATAACCTGGAGCCGGTCTGGACTTGCAGGACTCTGCCGGGCAGCGCGTTCTGGTGGCCACCGCGCCTTCCTGCGCTGGTCCTGGCGCCTGCCCTGGTCGAGTCCCGCCCCTCCTGTCGCTTGTTCCTCTTCTTACCCTGTTTTGTCCGATAGCTGACTCCCCCCAGTAGACGGGCCCCCACCCCTGAACCTGCACATTCCCCCCCTCCTGGGCGCCGACTCTCACCAGGGGAATCCTCCCCACTGCCCTCAGGGCCGACCTCTTTTCAGGGGCTCCTTCACCGGCCGGGTGCTGGCAGCGCCAGCCTGTGGTTAGGAGGAGATGTTCTTCAGAAATCAAGCGTAATTTGTTGTTTGAGAGTCTTTTATGGGCCCATCCCTTCCTTCTTAGAAGATAATAGGAAACCTTTAACTGATCTTTGAAATCTTGCTACAACCCCTAAACCAAAAGACAGTTTTCAGTGACATTTCAGTCTGGACGGTAGAGCTTGACTGCTGCCTGGGAAGCAGGTCTGCCTGACCCCGGCACGCCCCATCGCAGCCCCCAACGTGCCCCTGCCCGGCGTCCCTCACCCGAGCCCCCGTGTTTGCTGCAGCTGCCCCGGAGTACGTGTGCCCCGTGCAGGGCAGCCACGCCATCTGCACCTGCTGCTTCCAGCCCATGCCTGACCGGAGGGCCGAGCGCCAGCGGAGCCCCCACGTCGCGCCGCAGCAGTGTGAGTGCCGCAGCCTGGGTAGGCAGTGCCGGGGCGGGCTCTGGGGTCAGGTGGTGTTTGCTGAGCTCCCGCCCTGGGAGGCGGCACCCATGGCCTTGGAAATCTGGCAGCTCCGGTCACTGCTGCTGCTTTCCTTAGAGCCTGGAAAAGCCAGCAGCGAGCTCGAGGCCGCACCTGGCGCCAGCCCGGCAGGCGGCAGGAGAGCTGTCGCAGCGTGCAAATGCAGCTCCTTCTCAACAACTTTTCCTTTTGGCCCCCACTTTACATAGGTTATTGTTATACATAGAGACATTTTCACATGATTATAGATGGACGAAGATGGGAATTTTAACTTGCGTTGCTCTAAATAGGATATCAAACATTAGGAAATAATGATCACAGGATAAACGAGTATTGTGTATTTCACTTACAAGAACTATCTAGAGTAAGCAAATTCACCGAGACAGAAGGACCGCAGCTTCTGGGGGCTGGGGGCGTCTGTACTTGATGAGAAGGGGTTTCTATTTGGCACTGTGACAAAATGTTGGTAACAGCTGCTGGTGGTGGTAGCACAACATTGTGTGAATGTAAGTGATGCCACTGAACTATATGCTTGAAAGTGGTTAAAATGAGAACTTTCGTGTTGTATATACATTATCACAATTTTCAAAACATCTGCAAAGGTGATGCAATAGCACGGCAATGACTTATGGCCAGTGGCAGACGCAGTCTCCAGCACGGGGGAGGCAGCATGACCGCGGCCGTCCATAACTGGTGCTGGACAGGACAGGCCACAGCCTTGTGGAGTGATGGGACCCAGATGGTGCTTTCTTTCATGGACCTTAATGTTTTTCTTAGATGAGCACACATATTTAATGTACGAGATAATGTGGGTTTGTTTAGCGTCTTCCAAGGCCTCAGCCTTAGCACCGTGGAGGAGCTGGGAGCTGGCCTCTGCTCCTCCGTGAAACGTCTTGTCGGGAGCGGGGCACTCCTGGTCGGCGGATGAGTGCGGCCCCGCCGGCAGGCCGGGGCCCGCTGACTGCCTGTGCTTTGTGTCCACAGGTGCAGTGTGCCTACAGCCCTTCTGCCACCTGTACTGGGGCTGCGCCCGCGTGGGCTGCTTCGGCTGCCTCGCCCCCTTCTGTGGTAATACCAGCGCTTCAGCCTGCCGGGTTTGGTTTTAGAAGCATCCGATTCAAATTAGCTCAAAATCGAGGAGTGCCCTGACAGTTAGGGGGAAGCACTAGTTTACAGACAGGAGGCACCACCGTGGAAAGGGAGCGTGCCCTGCTGTCTCCAGACCGGAAAGCCTGTGGTTGGACAGAGGAGCGGAGTGGCCTCTGCTTCGAGGGCGTTTGTCCCGGAGCTTTTGGTTCCTGTGTGGTGGAGGGATTTGATGGCGGCCCTGGGCCCGGTAGGGCGTTCAGAACGTGCCCTAAGGCATGACCTTCCCCTTCGTCCTGGCAGAGCTCAGCCTCGGCGACAAGTGTCTGGACGGCGTGTTGAACAACAACAACTACGAGTCTGACATCCTGAAGGTACCACCGATTCCCTCAGCCCGGTCTCAGCGGGAGGCGTTGCCCTCAGCCCGGCCTTTTCAGTTCCCGTATTTTCTGCCTGCATGGCCACGCAGGCCCCTGTCCTCCATCGGCAGTGCAGGGAGAAAATGTCTGATGTTCCCCACATTCCAAAACTCCACTTCTCCTTTGTGTCTCTTCTGCCACGCACCACTACTCGGCTTCAGGGCGCTGTGTGGACTCCTTGGGGTACCTGGGCCCTTCTCTTTGCTCCTTTCCCTTTCTGGCCATTTTCCTTCCCGTGGTTTGTCCTGAAGCCAGCTCAGCTCTGAGAACCTTTGATACGGGTGCACACAGGCTCCTGCGCCGGGAGCCTGGCCGCCCGCTGCGCACAGAGCTGCCCAGCATGCGCTCGTTGGGCTCCGCCAATGGTCTGTGCACGAGCCGAGGCGCCGCGCCCCTGTTTGTGAGGGCGCAGGGACCAGGCACCACTGCTGCTCTTCCTGTCCCATGGGCCGCACAGGCTGCCCCTAGACCTGGGGCTCCAGCCACGGGGTTTGAGCTGTCCAGCCAGGCCCGTGCCCAGGACCCTTGCTCCTCCGGGGGCTCCTCGTGGCCCCTGGGACTTGGATCCCTGTGCCGCGAGTGTGAGGCCGCCAGACGCCCCAGGAGTGCGAGGGAGGGCTCTCGTCGCGGCAGCGTCTGAATTTAGTGCCTCTGTGTATTGTAATGTTTGCATGGGGCAGAATACACTTTCATCTCGATAAGACCCTACTAAAGGTTTTGGAAAAGTTGCCAGACTGTCCTCGTTAGGTGCGTCTGGTTGTTTTTCAGCCATTTAAGTATTATTGCTCCCGACAGTCTTGACTGACGTGAGGATTTGAGAGTTTTATGATTCCTGGAGTTCTTTTTACTTCGTCCATACATTTTCTGGGCTTCACACTAAACATACTGCGTCTGTGGTAGTTTCACCTTAAGTTTCTTTTTTCCTAAATAAGCCAAGCTTTTTGTCTGACCTGTTGGAGCGCCCTCCTGGAGGGGTCGCCCTAACCCGAGGGCAGCAGCAGCATCTGAACAGCCCGTCCTCCCCGGCGCAGCGAGAGAACCTGGACCCCAGGCTGCCTGGCCTGGCCCCTCCTGACGTGCACGGGCTGGCCAGAGGCGGGGCCGCGGGGCTGGCCTCCCCCTCGAATGCCCTTCTGACCTTGTCGACCCACCGGTCATGCCACGTTTCTTTCACTGCACTGTACTTCTGACTGTTGACTTTTTCCCTGTTGCAGAGTTACCTGGCATCCAGAGGCTTGACGTGGAAAAACGTGTTGACGGAAAGTCTCGTGGCCCTGCAGAGGGGAGTGTTTCTACTGTCTGGTGAGCTCGTTTTTCCCGCTTTACTCGTCCTAGAGCAGCAGTTTGCGTGCCCTCTTACGGCAGCAGGAACTTGCTGCCGGTCTGTCTCCTACAGTCTGACTTGAACCCCTTCACCCTGGCTGGCAGGGAGAACACTTGGGCCTTCTCTCCCCAGAGGGAGAGGGCACAACTTGGAGAGACACTGGCCTTGCTCAGCCTTGGCTCGGCCACTAGTTAGCCTGGAGGCTGCAGGCGATTCGCTCCCAAACCATCAGTCCCTTTGCCTGTCTATGATGCCAGTTACCTGGGAAGCCCCTCTCCCCGGGGACCCACGGCGCGTTGTGCAGTGTGATTCCATCCCTGGGAGAGGGTCTCTAGAAGCACCAGCACACAGTAGTTTTTCCAAGACACAGAGCTATGTCCTGTTCCTCACTATTTCAGGCAACGCTACCATGGTTAAGTGTGCACTAGTCTGGATGTGCATGCTCGTCTCCTGAGGATAAGTAAGTGGGGTTCTTGCTACAAGGTCATGGCGGTGGTTGCTTCCCCCACCCTGCCTGGTCCCTGTGCTCCCCCTCGCTGCCCCAGGGCAGGGGGCCGAGCGCCCTGGTGGCCCCCGCACTGCATTTGCCTTTAAACCTCATCAGTAGGGGAGACCAGGGGGAGTGTCACTGACGTGTTTGCCCAGGACTGACTGTGAACAGAATTAAGCTGTGCATCGTGTGCCTGTCTGTGTCCTTTGCTCGTATTTATGTTAGGCTGTTTGGATTTTTCTGGTATGTATTTGTATGATCTTTATTGATTAAGGGTACAGCACATTGCCATATGTGTTACAAATATATTTTCCGCTGTATCAGTACTATTTCAACTTTATTATAAGTTATTTCCTTTTTGGTGTTTAAATTTGTAGGTAGTGAAATTTATAAAATCCTTTCCTGTGTTTTATTTGTTATACTTACAATCATCTTAAGAGAAAGTAGTATTCACGATTATTTTCTTTTTAGTACTTTTTGGATTTTTTTAGTATTTAAATTTTTATCCATGTGGACTAACTTTCCCTGTAAGGAAATGCGGTGGTGGTTGTAAGGAAATGCGGTGGTGGTTGTAAGGAAATGCGGTGGTGGTTGTAAGGAAATGGAGTGGTGGTTTTAAGGAAATGCGGTGGTGGTTGTAAGGAAATGCGATGGTGGTTGTAAGGAAATGGAGCCGTGGTTGTAAGGAAATGGAGCCGTGGTTGTAAGGAAATGCGGTGGTGGTTGTAAGGAAATGCGGTGGTGGTTGTAAGGAAATGCGGTGGTGGTTGTAAGGAAATGGAGCCGTGGTTGTAAGGAAATGGAGCCGTGGTTGTAAGGAAATGCGGTGGTGGTTGTAAGGAAATGCGGTGGTGGTTGTAAGGAAATGCGGTGGTGGTTGTAAGGAAATGCGGTGGTGGTTGTAAGGAAATGGAGCCGTGGTTGTAAGGAAATGCGGCGGTGGTTGTAAGGAAATGCGGTGGTGGTTGTAAGGAAATGCGGTGGTGGTTGTAAGGAAATGCGGTGGTGGTTGTAAGGAAATGCGGTGGTGGTTGTAAGGAAATGGAGCCGTGGTTGTAAGGAAATGCGGTGGTGGTTGTAAGGAAATGCGGTGGTGGTTGTAAGGAAATGGAGCCGTGGTTGTAAGGAAATGCGGCGGTGGTTGTAAGGAAATGCGGTGGTGGTTGTAAGGAAATGCGGTGGTGGTTGTAAGGAAATGGAGCCGTGGTTGTAAGGAAATGGAGCCGTGGTTGTAAGGAAATGCGGTGGTGGTTGTAAGGAAATGCGGTGGTGGTTGTAAGGAAATGCGGTGGTGGTTGTAAGGAAATGCGGTGGTGGTTGTAAGGAAATGGAGCCGTGGTTGTAAGGAAATGCGGTGGTGGTTGTAAGGAAATGCGGCGGTGGTTGTAAGGAAATGCGGCGGTGGTTGTAAGGAAATGCGGCGGTGGTTGTAAGGAAATGCGGCGGTGGTTGTAAGGAAATGCGGTGGTGGTTGTAAGGAAATGGAGCCGTGGTTGTAAGGAAATGGAGCCGTGGTTGTAAGGAAATGCGGTGGTGGTTGTAAGGAAATGCGGTGGTGGTTGTAAGGAAATGCGGTGGTGGTTGTAAGGAAATGGAGCCGTGGTTGTAAGGAAATGCGGTGGTGGTTGTAAGGAAATGGAGCCGTGGTTGTAAGGAAATGCGGTGGTAGTTGTAAGGAAATGCGGTGGTGGTTGTAAGGAAATGCGGTGGTGGTTGTAAGGAAATGCGGTGGTGGTTGTAAGGAAATGGAGCCGTGGTTGTAAGGAAATGCGGTGGTGGTTGTAAGGAAATGCGGTGGTGGTTGTAAGGAAATGGAGCCGTGGTTGTAAGGAAATGCGGTGGTGGTTGTAAGGAAATGCGGTGGTGGTTGTAAGGAAATGCGGTGGTGGTTGTAAGGAAATGGAGCCGTGGTTGTAAGGAAATGCGGTGATTGCTCTAAGGAAATGGAGCGGTGGTCGTTGTCTTCCAAAAGTCAGGCTGTGGTGTAGACGCCCACAACTGGGCGTGCACCCCGTCCCCGCTCACGTGAAGTGCACTCTGCTCTGCTCTTTTCACATGTATGCTCCTGGATGTGGTGCCTGCGTGCTGTGTGAGCCGTGTCTCCTGCAGACCCCAGAATTGCCGGGAACACCGTGCTGTGCTACTGCTGCGGGCTGCGCAGCTTCCGGGAGCTGGCCTACCAGTATCGGCGGAACATTCCTGCCTCTGAATTGCCAGGTGGGAGTGCTCTGTCGCTTGGGTTCGCTTCCACACTCCTCCTCAGCGAGCTTCCGTTTGGGCTTGCTCTGTGGGCTCGGCAGACAGTGCTGTCAGCCAGGGAGAACCCTGCCGGCTCTCGGGGCAGGCAGGGCAAGTAACAGCCACCTGGTGTATCCAAGGGGCTGGGCACGCAACGCGTGCTGCTCCTCGCCCGGGCAGTGTGGTTTTCCAAAACCCAGAGATGTCCTGTGGGCAGCTGGAGTAATCTCATTTCCTAAATTGAGTTTCAATTAAGCAGCTTTTTCTTTTCCTAAAATCTTGTAACAGTTTGAGGAAACTAGTGTATAAAGTGAGACATAGTGCTCAGTGTTGGCCCTTTTGGTCGAGTGTGACTGCTCTGCGCGTGCTGAGCGTGTCCCTGTTTCTTCTCCTTTCAGTGGCTGTAACATCCCGACCTGATTGCTACTGGGGTCGCAACTGCCGGACTCAGGTGAAAGCACACCATGCGATGTGAGTACAGCTCGTGGGGAAGGGGGGCGGATAGGAATCTTCTGCCCTGGGGGCACACTCTCCTTTTCCTCCGGGAAGTTGATTTTTTGGAAGCATTTTGGTCAAATTGACATCACATCTCTGAGGGATATGCCCGAATGGTCATGATCAACTGTCCGCTTGAGAGCACGTAACGTGAGTTGTCCTGTCCTGTAAAGCCGCACACTGCATCAAACAGCGTCTTAGTTTAGAAACACCGCTCTGCCCCTGTCATCCCCTGCATGTGTTGTGTGTGTGCAAACGCTCGCTCGGTCGTCCGCCTCGTGCCGCCTCTGTCGCTGCAGCCACGCTACCAGGCACGACGTGGCCCCGGCAACGTCAGTGTGCAGCCGTGAGGACCCGTTCGCGTCGCGCTGGGACTGCTGGCCTGGCTCCGTGCCTCGAGCGGGTATTTGGGGCCGCCCTGCCTGGCTCTTGTTGTCTAGCGTGGACTTTGAGGGGCTTGTCCACATTGCTCGCCGCACCCTGACCACGACCCCTATGTCCAGGAGTAATTCCTTTGCCTTCGTTTTTGAGCAGTTAGGTGAGGTGATCGTTTTACCTGCATCAGACTCCTGTGGGTTGGCGTCCCAGGCAGGAATTTGGGGCTCAAAATAAAGTAGCTGAGCGAGTACTGCTCCGTACAGCGCCGCGGTAGAGGTCTGCTGGGGGTGTCCCCTCCGCAGAAGGCCTCTAGCATGGGGACGCGCTCTGCAATAGGGCATGAAAAGTGAGCGGGAGAGGCCGTTTTATCACAAGGAGGCAGCGCGACGTGTGAGCGGCTACGCTTCCGCCCTTAGACGTGAAGGAGGAGGCGCCGTCCTGGAGGCCGGGTGGCTGCCCCGTCCCTCTCCCGGGCCTGTCACAGGACCCGCGCTGGAGCGTCGACGCTCTTCTCTAGGGCAGTGCCCTGAGGTGTTTTGACCGGCTTTATGATTTAAAAAAGCTAAGAAATCCATCTTAGGGGATTTGTTTCTTTGATATTAAAAATGTACTTTTGTGAGATCGAACGCACACACAACTTATTTCTCATCTTGTTCTCCCAGTGTGTAATTTTAACAACTTTCATTTTTAAATAAATGTACTTTAATAATGATAGATTTTTAGCGTAATTTGACCATTTTCTCTTTACAGGAAATTCAATCATATTTGTGAACAAACACGGTTCAAGAACTAAGCATCATTTGGAGCACTGAAGTGGTTTCAGAGTACTGAAGATTAAATGATAGAGTGTTTCAAAGGCTTAAATACTGACGAAGCATCCTAAGGCGTGTTTGCGCCTCAGCTCTGAGTAGGTCTTCCCAGGGCCGCCCCCGTGGCCCGCATCCTCTTCCGGGCAGAGCGCTCGTCCCAGGGCGTGTGCGGGGCACTTCCCATTGGAAAAGCAGCCGTTTTCCTGCTGAGACTGCTGTGGTGCCAGGCTCCTCTGTCACCTTTTCTGCAACTATGGTTAAAGCGGAAATTTCTCTTCAAGGAAAGTTCCATAGGAGAAAGAAGAAAGTTTATCAGAAGCATTTTGTTGTGAAGGAAGAGGTCTAAGTTTACAGCCTAGAGGATGTACAGAACGTTTGCTGTAGGGAGAACCACAACATTTTATATATTTTTTATTTTAATAGGCTTGGTGCTTACCTTCTAATAAGATCTACGTATCACAAGCAGTTGTGCAAATAATATAATTTATAATTTACAAGTTGACTACAATTTGGGATAATATGAAAGAATAAACATGTTTATGTCTGTTGAAAAAAAGATGATAAAATGTCCCGCACGCTGGCTTTAGAGCCCCCGCTGTCACTGAGCGCAGCTCCCTCCAGGCGGTGGCTCCTGACTGCTGTCCTCGAGGCTGCTCGCCCACGGCTGGGCCTCACCTGGAGTGGCTCAGTGCCTCGCGCCGGGCAGGGAGGGGACCACTGCTGATGCTGGGCCTTGGCCTGACACGCCTGCTTCCCAGGAGCTGGAGCGGAAGGCGGGCGTGGGCGGGTGTGGGCGGCCCCTCCCCAGCAGACAGCTCCTCCCCACGCCGCCCACCTCTCTGGGGCGCTGCCAGCCGGGGGTCCCGGGGGCTGGGGGAGCAGCCGCTCAGCCTGGCCTCACGCCGCTCGCCACCTGCCCCTCGCCTTCTGCATCAGGATGGCCGCTCATCTGGGATGATACTTGAAGTTTTGCTTTTTGTATATAAAAAAGTTGTTTTTATCCTTTGTTGAACTCATCTGTTACGTTTGTTCACACACCTGTCACTCTTGCTTCTTCTCAGGAATATGGTTTCCAGCTCTCGTCTTGCTCTTGATGGAAACGCCGAGAAGCAGCACACTGTATTTGTGGGGGAAGCCTTTTTTTGCCTTCTAGTAAACAAGTTGTTTCTCTCCGCTTCACGTTCAACCCTGTCTTACTCGGAGCCTTGTCTGTTGGAAGCCCTGCTGGCGCCCCCTCTGCGCAGAGCCCGCTGGTTATCTGCTCCTAAGTCTGGTGGTTCTGTTATCAGGTGGGCCATGCTGGGCCAGCAGCTGCCCCATTCCACCGACCCCTGGGGCGCGCACAGTCGCTCTGTCCCGTGTTGAAGCAGATGGCCCCGCCCTCCGCCCAGCGCAGGGAGAGCAGGAGGCTGCGCCTGGGCCACGCTCAGCAGAGGGGAGAGCTGCTCCGTGGGAGGCTGTAGCCCAGGCCATCTGGGCCAGCGCCAGGCGGTGCTGCCAAGGGCATGGTGCTGAGACCGAGACACGGCCTGACGACCACTGCCCCTTCATTCTTGCCCTCCCCCACCAAGAAGCTTTTCTGATGTGAGTTTAAGAGGCCGTTCGGCTTCCTTGGGTTGCGCTTGTGTGGCTAAGGGGCCACGGCGTCCCTAGGCGGGTGTCAGGCCCCTGCCCAGTCCTGCCTAGCCGTTAGCCCATGGCAGCCACATGGCTCTGGTGGGACTTGTGTTGACAGAAGCGCAGCAGTTCCTGCTCCCAGCAGGCCTTAGGAAAGCAGAGGCAGGGATGGGATGGCTGCGCCAGTGAGCGCGTTTCGTAGACATGACCAGGTGTGCACGCACGCATGGTTTATGATTTCCTGTAACTCCTGCTCCTCGGAAGCCCCTTCCCACCCAAAGCCAAGCCAGGAAGCCTCCATGGCTGCCCCGCGGAGGCGCCCGGGTGCCCGGTCGAGGGGCCTGTGCCTGACCCCTACCCCGCCCCTCTGCGCCTGCCCGGCTCCTAAGCACACCGGGACTGACCGGTCCCTGCACCACACGCCCTGGTGACACCTTGCCTTTCCCGCAGCCCTCTGCTCCCGTGCAGTTACCTCCCGCCTCCGGCACGCGTGCCCCTGACGGCCTGTCTGAGCTGCCCCTCCCCGACCAGGGAAGGGTGAGCTGGTCTTGGCTGACCTCTGGTCTCCCGACTGTGGAGAGGAGAGCCAGGCAGTGTGGAGGGATTTGGACCAACCCTCCTGCCAAGGTGACGGGAGAGGTGCTCAGGCCACCAGCGCTCAGGCCGCCAGGACTGCATCCTCGGCCCAGATCTGGGGGGCAGGGACAGCAGGGGGGTCCTGGCATAGCGGTGGCTTTTGCCCTAGAACGTAGCCAAGCAGGAGAGGCAGCCGGGCCAGAGCAGGCGTGTGGGGCTGTGTTGGGGACCCTCGAGACACCCCAGCCCCTTGCCCTGGGCCCACAGCCCCGGGTGGAGAGCTGGACATGGGCCTGCACGCAGCCCCGGGTGGGGAACTGGACAGGCGCCCACGCGTGATGTGGGCGCGCCTGCACGCGGCCTTGCCTGGCCCGGAGGCTCACTCCTGTACCCGGGCTAGGATGGAACCTGGTGGAAACCTAACGGGGCTCAGAGTAGCTCCTCCCTCAAGGACTCTGATGGGAGCCGGACGCTCACTGGGCCCCCTTGCAGGAGGCTCCCGTTCTCCAGACAAGACGGTGGGCCGGCCATCTCCCCCAGGCCCCGGCCAAGGCCTGACCTGCAGCAGGAGAGCTGCGCTGCCGGGGACCCTGCTGCTGGGCCAGCAAGGCCTCGGCCTGCAGCACAGGCCAGACGGCAGCCCTGGAGCTCTGACCAGCCCAGGGCAGAGCCGGCCCAGCCCCCGGCCGCAGGGGGGCTCGCACCCGCTTCGCTGGCCCTGCGTGGTCACGGTGTTTCCTCTGGAGGCGAGGCCAGCCTGCCGCCCGCCCGCTAGGGGAGCAGGGTGTGGAGAGGAGACGCAGGCCGAGTTTCTAGGCTCCTGGTCCTTGCCGTTGTGTCGCAGCCCCAGCTGCTCTCCACAGATGGTCCACGGTCCTTCTCAGCACGTGAAGTTTTCTGGATCAGCCTCATCTCCACTGCTTCCTGGCTGAGGAGACTCTCTCTGCCTCAGTTTCCTCCGTGAAATGGAAGCGGTGATGGTTACCTCAAAGGGCCATGCAGGGGATGAGAACCTGGCAGAGGGAGCTCCCTCAGCCCATTCTTCAGTCATGGAAAGAATGGCTCGATACTGGCCATGGCAGGGATGGATCCTGAAAATATTATGCCAAGTGAATAAGCCAGACAGACGGATGTGTGATTCCACTTAGACGGGGCGTGAACAGGCAAGTCAGGGGGAGAAAGGAGCTGGGACTGGAGGGCTCTCAATGGGCCTGGGAGCTTCAGGTGAGAGTCAAGGAGCATTCGTGTGGGTTGGTGTCGGTGCAGTGTGACCTGCTCATTAAACGGCGCAGTGAAGCGTGGATGCGGTAGGGGTCTGCGGTTCTCACCTGACTGGCAAAGGGGTCCGTGGAACAGAGACGGTGAAGAGCCCCGGCCTCGGGGACGTGGAGTTACTGCCATCGGGGCCAGCATTTCTGTTTGTAATGAAAATGTTCTGGAAATAGTGGCAACACAACATGAATGTACTTAATGACATTGAATTGTCCACTTAAAAACCGTTTAAAATGGTAAATTTTATGTTGTATCTTTTACCACAACAAGAAAAAACTAAAATTAAATGGAAAATCGGTTACATCACTTGCCATTGCCGTTATGTTGAAACTCCAGTTCCTCCCCGATTGCGGGGGTTGTTTGGCTGTGGCCTCGGGGCGTGCTGCTCCAGTGCCCACATCCTGGACTTCTCCCCACGCTGCCCACGGGACGGCAGCAAAAGGGCTGCGTGCAGCGCTGGCTCCCTTGGCACCTGCCACGGCCGTGCCTGGAGAGCAGCTGGGTCTCGGTGCCTTGAGGCCAAGGCTGAGCTTCAGGGACCCCCGCGGAGGGCGCCAGCTCCCAGGAGCTGGGCTTCAACGCAGCCACTGTGTCAGAGTCCCGTAAACTTGGAATTAAACGCACCACATGCTCCAGGCCCGTCCTTCTGAGCCTTCTGTGTGTGTGTCTGCAGGACGGTGGCCACTGGCACCCCTTCCCAACCCGGCCATTGTACCTGGTGTCGGTAGGTTGAATTTGGCCCCAGAGAGAATGTTTACACCACAGGAATGGGTAGATGCTACACATCAGGGTTGTTTGGTTTTTGTTTTGATCTGCAGAGGTTTCTGATCATTATTAGATCACCACCATCCAGCCAACCAACCAACCATGAGGAATAAAACTTAGTTTTAGGGGAGCAGATGTGGCTCAAGTGGTTGAGCGTCAGCTTCCCACATGGGAGGTCCTGGGTTCTGTCCCCAGTGTCTCCTCAAAACAAAACAAAACACAACAAGAAACACAAATCAACTCAGGGGAGCGGATGGGGCTCAGTGGCCGAGTGCTGGCGTCCCACATTCAAGGTCCTAGTTTCAATCCCTGGCCCCCATTACCTCAAAACAAAACAAAAACTTAGTTTTAAGTCACTACATTTTGGGGTGGTTTGTTAGCCAAAAATAGTGATGTCATGACTTACAAAGGCCCACGGCCATGTGGCCCTGCACTGCCCCGGGCCCGACTGCAGAGCCTCACCGCTCCCTCCTCTTGCCCACTCCAGCCACAGGGTCTGCTGTCCTCCAAGAGGGAGCGCAGCCCCAGCCGGGCCTCGGCAGGCTCTGCGCTCAGGGCTCGTCCTGCAGAGCAGCCAGGCCTGCCAAGACAACTCGGGGGCTCTCCCACCCCTCACTAGCATATATCCCTGTATTCCTTCCCAGCAGAAAGTACATATTTGCTCACTGTCTCTCCCCTCCATAAACAAGCTTGTCTTCTTGCAATGAAGGCGTGCTCAAGCCGCAAAGACCCACCGTAAGTCTCACCTCCTGAAATCTCCCCTGGGTGCCCGTGGCCCTTGTGTCGCTGAGCTTAACGTACTCTCGTTTTTGTTCCACATGTCTCTGTCCCAACACTGAGCCTGGATTCTGTCCTTTTTTAAAAATAAGCTTTTTATTTTGAAATAAACATACAGGCCAGTTGCAAAAATAATATGAAATGCATACAGTGAACTCTGGTGTACCCCCACCTAGATTCCAGGCCACCCTTTCAGCGCCTGCCACCCTTGCTTTACGCCGCATCTGTCTTCAACCTAACGTGGATGGCACGTGGCAGACAGCTGGTAGTTCCTGACTGCTGAGTGAGTGAGTGTGGGGAAGAAATGCGGGCCATCAGTCAGACCTGGAGTTGCAACTTCTGCTGTGCTGGCAGCATGGTGTTTCTTCTCAGTAGAAGATTGGTCATCCAGCCCCAAACACTGCAGGCCTTTATGAAAACCAAGGGTTTGTGTTTTATCGCCAAACACCACATCCTACTCTACTAACACCCTGTGATTGGCTGAATCCTGGCGCCCCCAATTAGGACCTAATGTCCTAGTCACCACAACCTGAGAATATGTCACGTTAAATGGTAGAAGGGCCTTAAAATAGGGGAATTACCCTGGACGGTCTGGACGGTGAGCCAAGGACCCTAAAAGGGAGGCAAGAAGCCAGAGGTAGAAAGGGAGATGCGATGGCAGGCCCAAGGGTTGGCTCCTGCCCTTTGGAGGTGAAGGACGGGGCCGCGAGCCAAGGAATCCTTCCCAGCGTTGGATGTGGTCGCTCATGTCCATTTTAGCTGTTCTAATAGTGTATAGTAGTATCTCAGTGTGGCCTAAATTTTCATTTCACTAATGGTTAGGGATGTCGAACAACTTTTCACGAGTTTGTTGTTCATATATACTTTTTGATGAAATACCTTTTGCAACTTTTTAACTTTTTGTTTACTGTAGTTTTGAAAGTCCTTTACCTAGTCTAGATCATAGTTCTTCATGAAATATGTGCTTTGCAAATATTTTATCACGGTCAGCAGCTCGTCTTTTCATTATCTAAACAGTTTTTCTCAGAATAAAAGTTTTTAATTTTGATGGAGTTCAATTTATCATTTTTTTTCCTTTCATGTATTGTGCTTTTGGTGTCATGCCTAAGAACTCACCAAGCCAAGTTTTATAGCTTAAGTCTGTGATCATGTTGAGTTACTTTTTGCATTTGCAGATGACATGATAGTCAATGCAGACAATCCCGAGAAAACTACAAAAAATCCCAGAATATGTGAGTTTGGAAGGTCTCAGGATACAAGAAGAACACATCAGATTCAACCACATTCCTGTATACTAGTAATGAACATGTGAAAACCAAAATTAAAAACAATACATTTACAATTGCTCCAAAGGAAATGAATATTTAGGTATAAATTTAACAAAATATGTCCAGGATCTGTATCCCATAAATTACAAAGTGCTGATGAAAGAAATAAAGGAAAACCTAAATAAATGGAGAGATATACTGTGCTCATGGTATAGTTAATATGACAGTTCTCTCCAAATGGATTTATAGGTTTAATTCAATTTTATCAAGGTTCTTTGTAGACACAAGCAAGCTTATTCTAAAATTTACAAGGAAAGGCACAAGCCCTCAAATAGCTAAAATCACCTTGAAACATGACTACAGAGCGAGGAATCCCTCTACAGCTATGGGAATCAAGTTGGTGTGGTACTGCCAGACCACTGGGGACTCCAAGCCTTTCAGTGGTTTATATTTTTATTTTTTGACGATCAAAAGGCACTTGTAATTAAAATTGAACTAGCGATCTAAGGAAACAATGCAGTGGGTGCGGGCTGCTGAGTTTAGGAAGAACCTGGAGAAGTCCAGGCAGACTCCTGCTGACTCAGGCCACGAGCCCCGTCAGGTACAAGGGCGCTTTCGCCCGCCACCCAGAACTTCCTTGGATCTACCATGCGTGGGGATTGACCCTACCACCTCCGGAAAGGGAGCTGGGAGTCTGGGCAGACTGAGTGTGTCCTTTGGGAGCTCATCCAAACCCCCAACCATTAACCCCTTTTAAAATGGCAGAACCAAGAGAGGGCACCAGCAGCCTTACAACCCACCTGGCTCTGGCGGGGGTCGCGGAGCGCTACTCAATTTTTTTCTCCAGGCAAAGGCTCACCATATGAAGATGGGAAGCATTGGATTCCTCCAGGTTCTTGGCTATGCTGCATAAATGAATTTAAGAACACGCCAATTTGGACCGGTAAAAAGAATTTATTTGGGAAATGGGGGAAAGAACAGATTGCTGAGAAATGGGAGAGAAAGATGGAAATACATATTGAGATTTTGTGCGGGCTCCTCTAGGAAGAGAGAGCTCAATAGTCTTTTTATTTTTTTATTCCCACCACTTGTGGCTTGCTTGCTGTCTGTTTTCTGAACATTCGCTGTCCATTCTTCTGTGTCTGTATTTATTTATTTCCCCTCCCCCCTTGCGGCTTGCTTGCTGTCTGCTCTCTGTGCCCATTCGCTGTGCGCTCTTCTGTGTTTTTGCTTGTCTCCCTTTTTGTGGGGTCATCTTGCTGAGTTGGCGCTCCCCAGTGCTTGCAGGCCAGGCGGCACTCCGTGGCGTGCGGGCGAGCCTGCCTTCACACGGAGGCCCGGGGACGGGAACCCAGGGCCTCCCATATGGTAGACGGGAGCCCAACTGATTGAGCCACAGCTGCTTCCCTCCATAGTCTTCTAAATAAATGGACATCAAAAGGCAAAAAAGAAAAGAAAGAAAGAGAAGAACCTCAGCCCCAACCTCACCCCCAAACCAAAAATGTTCATTTTTCATTTTTTTGAAAACGTAAAACATTAAGACAGTTTCAAAAGCAGAGTTTACTTTCATCAGCCCACCACCACCTGCAGTGCTGTGAAACATTTGTTACAACTATGAAAAAGCATCCTCAAGATATTGCTACTAACCATAGCCCGTGTCTTACATTTGGTGTATTTTCCCCCAGGCCACCCACTTGTTATCCTTCCTGGGAGAACATTCTCGTAGTCGTCCTGTTCCCACTGGCCCTTTCTAAATGAAAGTCCAGGCCAGGCCACAGGTTTGTGCCTTGGAGGCAGCGCCCCCAGCCCACCTTCTGGAGACGGCCTAGGACCACGCCCACAACGGGGCGTGGCGAGAGCGGTCACGCCCATGGGCGGGCGGACTGGGCGGGCAGGGCCCTTTCCAGCCACTTCCGCCGGAAGCTCAATTGTCCAGCTTCCTGCCGGGAGGTGTGTTTCTCCAGGGAAAGCGCCGCTGACTCTCAGATTCGCTTTCTGAGTCCTGTCTCGGGCCAGTCTCGAGTGGGCTCCATCCCAACCCTGCGTCCAGGGCAGCGCGGGTCCGAGGGAGCCTATCGGCGCGCGGAAGACGACCGTGTCCTCCCCGGAACGGAGGCGGCGCGCCGCTCCTGCTTCCGGGGGACCCGAGGCCGCTGCACCCGCGCCCCGCCCCTCTCTCGGCCACGTCTCCGCCCGCAGCCGGGGCCGCCGCGGCTGCCGCAGCGCAGGGTGAGGGTCGGCGGCGCCAGGCCGCGGGGCGCCGGGCGGGGCGGCCCCTCGCGCCCCCCGGCGCCCTCCTCTCCGGGGCGGGCCGCGGCCCCTCGGCGCCCGGCGGACTGGCTTCCCGGGCAGGCGGCGTGTGCGCCGCCGGTCGCCGTCTGCGCACAGCGGGGACGGCCGGTGCCGAGGGGCCTCCCGCGTCGGCTCGGGGGCCTCGCGGCCGCGCACGCGCGCGCCCTCCTGCCAGAAGTTCTGTCAGGCTGTGGAGAAACGCGACGTGGGGCCGGGGGTCGCTGAGGTGGGGCTGCTACGCCGTGCGCTTCCCGGTTGCCCCTCCCGGGCAGACGCGCCTCAGGGCTGGGTGCTTGGCGCTGCTTCCCGGGAGCGGCCCCTGCGAGAGTCGGGCGAGCAGTTCGACCGTCACTCGACAGATACTCCTCGAGCGCCACTCGCGTGCCGGGCGCTGGGCGCTGGGCGCTGGGGTGCAGCGTGCGCCGGTGTCGGGGCCTCGTCCTCACTGGGCTCACGCGGTAGTGGAGGGAGCACAGTAGGACGGCAGTGGACGTAGGACGGAGTCCTGAGTGGAGACTGGCCCGGCCAGCCGCCTTAGCTTAGGTGGAGGGCCTGAGGGCGGAGGTGACTTTTGAGCCACCGCCTCTGTGACCGGAAGATAACTGCAAAAATGTGGGAGAAGAGTAGGCAGAATGAACCGCAAGTGTGAAGATCCTGGAGGGAGGAGTAAAGTTGGGGTTCTTAGGTAGAGAAGCGTTGCTGAGGTGTAATGGAAAAGTAGGAAGGTGAGGAGGTGTAGGATGCTGATACGGGCGAGGGCCAGACCGGGAAAAGGGCTTTAGAGTTCATGATGGGAGCTTTGGCTTTCCTTGTCAGTGCGATTGAAACCCACAAGGATATTAGAAACCATTTACACCTCTCTCAGAGGTTTTTTTTTTTTTTTTTTCATTTAAAATTGTCCCTGTAATAGTTCAAACATAAACTTTTACTGAGGTGCTAGTTTCCAAATACGGTGTACCAACAAAGACAAGAAGGGGAAATAGATGTTTTAACTTTGTCATCTGACATGACTTAGATTAAAAAGTAGCATTGTTTTATTTTTAAATTTTGTATTTGCAGGTTGCTTCGAGGGAGACTATTTTCAATCTCCTG
This sequence comes from Dasypus novemcinctus, assembly GCF_030445035.2. Lineage (NCBI taxonomy): Eukaryota > Metazoa > Chordata > Mammalia > Cingulata > Dasypodidae > Dasypus > Dasypus novemcinctus. The sequence continues at coordinate 6,278,002 of NC_080691.1, forward strand.
TCAATTTTGACAAACAACTATTGGAGGAAAGATAGTAGTGATTATTATTGCTGCCTTTTATTGAAAGCATGGGACAGATTAATTCCCTTATTGCATTTAATCCTAGCAATAGGTTTGTACTGTTTTCTCACTATTTTGCTGATGAGGAAACTGGTTAAGAGTTTCCTCATCAATAAATCAGCCCAAGATCTCACAGCTAATTCGTGGTGGAACCGAGATTTGAAGCACAGCTGTCTGACTGCAGACCTTGTCCTTTAAATCATTATGCTATACATGAGGCTAGTAAGAATATTTTTGTGTTTTTGGATTTCACTTTGTTCATGGGTCTCTGTGTTGTTTATTTTTGATTACTTATTATGGCGTCAGCCACATATTACCTTAGTAAGAAAATCTCATTTTGCCTTGGCTGTGCTCTTGTTGTTTCTAATAGGTAGAGTGGAGTATCTGAAGCTGTTAATGTATATACACTGAGTTTGTGTAATCTGTTGAATGAGGAAAGCTGGAAGGTTTATAGGTATCAAAGACGGTGGTTTCTCAATATGAAGTTCCTTGATATGAGACAGGTGAACGCAGGGTTAAGTGCATCTTGTGGAGTTCTAAGTGAAAACTCTTTGCCTCTTCTCTCCCTCTCTAGGAAGCACAGCAGAAGGCAGATGGTCAAAATGATCATTTTAAAAAAAATTTCACATAATTGACAGTATTACCCATAGCTCCCTCCTGACATACCCCCAGCTATCTGACCCTCCTTGTAAGCCCAGAGATTTGCTTTTGTCAGTGGCCTGTGGTGATGGAACTGTGGAGACTGAGTCATGCTACCTGGAATACACATGTGACTGAGGGTGAGCAGAGAATGGCAGTTTATTCAGCTCCAGTGAGAAATGCACCTGACACTGAACGGCCGCCTTGGGCACAGGCACCTCCTTGGTTGTGAATTCTTTCTCTGTAGTCAGGCCTGAGGAAGAGCTGCAGGAAAACAGATGCATCCCCTTGGGTTACCTCAAGAAGTTGCAGTCATGGGTCCGCGTGGTCATTGTGGGTGTGACTACTTGGGAATGAGAAGGTTTCTTGTTTAGCGAGAAATCGGAATAAGGAGAATTAAATGAATGTGATAGTTGATGGCATCAGGCTAGGACAGCTTTCCTCAGCGAGACTTGAATATTTTTGGCTAATGTTCCCTCTTTCCTGGACAGTAGTAAGTGAAGGCATTGTCACTGTTTGCCTCTGCAGCACATTCCCTTCTGTGTTCCTTGGCTTTCTCACCTCCTGGCCTCCCTTTTGAGCAGACTGTTCTGTCTGTAATGTCAGTTGGTCTAGTCCTGCTGGCCACTCAGCTGTTCTTACTTAGCTGACATTGCTTGTCTGTGCTGTGGCTTTACAGGTTGTTCTTCCAGTTTATTATTCCCACTCCCAGGGGATTTCTTTTTTCTTTTTTTATTAGAGAAGTTGTAGGTTTGTAGGAAGCCATGCATAAAATACATAAAACAACTGCTGAAGGATGGAAACAACCTAAGTGCCCGGATGAATGGATAGATAAGATGTGGTATAAACATACAATGGAATACTGCTCTGCTGTAAGAAATGAACTGGGGAAGCACAGGACAGCATGGAGGATCCCTGAGGATGTTATATTGAATGAAATAATCCAGACAAAGGGATGAATATTGTAGGGTCTCACTGATAGTAACTAAAATAATGAGTGAATTTACCAAGTTAAATGGTAGAGTTTAAGTTAGTAGAAGACAGAATGTGGGTTGAGAGGGGGCAGCTGGGAGCGGGTGTAGCTCAAGTGGTTGAGCGCCTGCTTCCCACGTGCGAAGTCTGGGTTCATCCCCCAGTACCTCTTTAAAAAAAAAGTCCCTGGTTATGGAGTTCAGGTAAACCACAGGCCATACACCAACAACCAGAGGGTTTCATCCATAGGGCGAAACTGCCCTGGTTTAAACAGGACTGACCTGGCAGTTGAGGGGAGGGAAGGGCCTTCTCTGCAGAGAGAATGGCTTCCACCCAGTCATCCGTGTGTGGAAAGCACTGACCTGCAGGCACTTACGGCTGCTGCTTGGTGCAGGATACAGGGCGGTGGGCTTGTGGGGCACAGCAGTGATTCGAACCTATCGCCTCCCATCCCCAGGTGAAAACCAAAGATACTCCAAAGCAAAATGTGAAAGTTTTCTTTTGTGAAGGAATTTGTCAGGAAGAAAATTTTCTAGCAGGTCACCAGTCCACTAAGTATACCAGTGTCTAGTGGCACTGCTGATTTTGGTGTGTTTGGGTTGTAGCTGAGGTAGAGGCTTGATGGCATTGCAGTGGTTTTTCCCCAAAGATGGTATCTTGTGAAACTGGTGATTTTCAGAGGGGTGTGTTGGATGTGCAGGGACAGATGTGTAGTTCAAATCCCTCTTTCCATCCTTCAAGGGCCCACTCATCTACTGGCCCACCTTAAAATTGTTTCAGGGATGAAATACTACCACATGGATGTGGTGGAGACACAGACAAGGCCAAGAAGTCCTGTGCACATGGGACCATTTTTTGACCAGCCTCATTAACTTCCTTCATTTCTGTGCTCAGATGTTGTTCCAGCATTGCTGGCCCCATGAGCCACTCAGAGGGACTCCCAGAACCCTTTGCTTATGGGGCGTTCCAGATGAGCTGATCGGGTTTGTGTTACTAAAGTGCACGCTTCTATCCACGGTGCTGTCGGGTTGCGTCCTTGGGGATTCATAACCTTTCAAGTTCTTAAAGCACTGTGAGCACCTGGTGTCTCTGGCCGGGAGGGTTGGAGGCAGGAGGGGGAATACTGATTCCTTTGGTTACAGGCCAGACACTCGGGCTTGCACAGGAGGCGACTCCCGTTTCTGGTCACCACCGTGGTCGTCTGGGCTCCCCTGCCATCCTCAGCGCCCTTGCATCACGGTGGCCGGGTGATGGTGGGCAGAGCCCACCCTCAGGACTTCGCGGATCCACAGTCAGCGCCCATAGGGAAGGGCCAGTTTTATCCTCAAAACCTCGAATGCTGTAGGTGTGCAGTACTTCCTGCTTGGATGAGTAAACGTGTATCTATTTACCTAATGAATGCAAACTGGAAACCAGACACTAATTTCAGAATTCTACGTCAGTTCTAACAAATGAGACTTTGTAAAGCATTCTTTCTTTCTTCCAATCAGGTACCACACTATTAGTTGGTTTGACTTCAAGCCATTTATGAGACTTCCTGTAAATCTCCAAAAAATGAGAAACATGGTACAGTCCTTCAGAAGAGCCCTCAGCGGTTGGTAATGGGGAGAAGCCAGATTTGCTAGCGCTTCCGGTGTCGCCCGTGTCGTGCCCTGTCGACCATGGATGGGGCCGCGGCCGTGCAGGATGGCCTCATGGAGGGCAGCAGCACCTCTGCTTGCCCAGAGGCCCTGCAGCCCCCAGGCACGCCGGTGCTGCCTTACCAGCAGGGTGACGCCCAGAGTAAGTTGGCTCTGCAGAGGAGGGCTCGGGTCAGCTTGGGGTCGAGGCTGCCCATGAGCTTTTCATTTGCTCAGAGTGTGTTTCTAGCCCTTGGATGGGAGCATTTTCTCGTTTGATGCTAAGTTGAGACCCACCGTGGTGCGTGGGACTTGGTCAGCCTAGGCCGTCCTGCCCCAGCAGCGCGGGTGCAGCTTCACCTTGGCTTCCCCTGAAGTGCCCATGGTCTGTGCTGAAGCATTACTCTTCCCTGCATGAAATTCTAACTTTTGGTTGCCGAATTTTTGATAACTGGGATCCAAAAAAAAGGTCCAGCAGTGATCTAAGGATTATTAAATCGCATCTGCCTGTTACCAGATGAGTTATTTATACATCAGGAAGTGCTGCAGGGCATTATGTGCTTGAAAATAGTGGATTACGGGTATGACGATTTACTAGCAAAAACTACTTTCAGGTTCTCTTAAAATAATGTTCAGGCACTTAAATGGCTTTCATGATTTCTGCTATTTATTTTTTAAGATTTATTTTTTATTTATTTCTCTCCCCCTCCCCCCCAGTTGGCCGCTCTCTGTGTCCACCTGCTGTGCTCCTCTGTAATCGCCTCTATCCTTATGAGTGGCACCGGGAATCTTTGTTTCCTTTTGTTGCGTCATCTTGCTGCGTCATCTCTCTGTGTGTGTGGTGCCACCCCTGGGCAGGCTGCACCTTCTTTCGCCCTGGGCGGCTCTCCCTACGGTGCGCACCCCCTGCATGTGGGGCCCCCCCCACTTGGGGAACACCCCTGCGTGGCACGGCACTCCCTGTGTGCATCAGCACTGCGCATGGGCCAGCTCATCGCATGGGTCAAGGAGGCCCAGGGTTTGAACCGCGGACCTCCCATGTGGTAGGCAGACACCCCATCTATTGGGCCAAGTCCGCTCCCTGATTTCTGCTATTTAAATGCTAGGTAAGGGGAAGTGGCTCAAGTGATTGAGCTCCCACCTACCACATGGGAGGTTCCAGGTTCAGTTCCCGGTGCCTCCTGGAGAAGACAATCAATCAGCGAGCTGGCGTGATGGGCAGGTGCAATGAGCTGACACAACAAAGGAGATGCAAAGAGGAAATACAGAGACACAACAAAAGCAGGGAACTGAAGTGGCTCAAGAGATGGAGCGCTTCTCTCCCACATGGGAGGTCCCAGGTTCAGGTTCCCGGTGCTTCCTAAAGAGAAGACAAGCAGACGCAGAGTACATGACAAGTGCAAACAACAGTGGGGGGGCAGGGGGATAAATAAAATAGGTATTTTTAAACAAATGAAAAATAGTCAATAAGTGAATGATAAATACCGGGTGAGGTAAGTGATAAAGCATCCAGGTTTAGGAGGCTGGATTCTGCAGTCAGACCTGGAATCAAACGTCAAATCTCAAATCTGCCACTTAAAAGCCATGTCCTGGGAAATGGATGTGGCTCAACCACTTGGGCTCTTGTCTGCCATATATGAGGTCCAGGGTTTGGTGCCGAGGGCCTCCTGGTGAGGGCAAGCTGGCCCATGTGGTGAGCTGGCTCACACGGAAGGCCGGCCCATGTGGGAATGTGACCCCACGTAGGAGTGCTGGCCAACGCAGAGGCTGGAGTGGCAAGATGACACAACAAGGGACACAGAGGAGAGAAAATAAGATGTAGCAGAACAGGGAGCTGAGGCGCAAGCGATTGAGCACCTCTCTCCCACTCCAGAAGGACCCAGGATTGGTTCCTGGAACAGCCTAATGAGAATACAAGCAGACACAGAAGAGCACATAGCGAATGGACACAAAACAGACAACGGGAATGGGGGGAGGGAATAAATAAATATATTTTTAAAAAGCCGTGTCCTCTGGGCAGGCCACTACCATCTCAGGCTGAGGGAGTGGAAGACCTGCATAGCTGCAGAGCTGTGACCGCTGGCACTGTGGCTGTCTGCCAGATATTGTCAGCTGAGTGTCCCTGTTTATTTCTTAGACTTTCATAGGGTTTCTCATTGGTCTTATTTCATGTTAAGGAGCTATTCCTACTTGCATTCCACAGCCGTGTGCAGAAGGTGCGCTCCTCCAGATGAGGGTACTGAGGCCACAGGGGCGGGGCCATCTCAGGTGTCCCTGCTGGTGGAGACAGGAACAAGGGGCCTTGCTCTTCTCTCAGAGCGAACAAATTTAATGTGAAAATTGCTCCTGTTCATGTACTGAAACTCTCTTTTATTCTACTTTAGCTGTGTTTGAAAAATGACTTGATTTTATTGTTTAAAAAAATGGAATGGTCCAAAGCTGCTTTATATTTCCAGGTGCTGTTGTGAAAGTAAACCCAATTTCAAACGAAGGAGAAGGCCTGGATGTACCCGGCAAGGGGGACGCCTGCCAGAATGGCCCAGTGGCACCTTTCCCGGGCCCTGCACTGCCTCTTGGTCCTGCCACAAGCCCAGTGGGTCCTGATTCATCCCCAGGTGTGGCTGGTTTCCATGACAACCTAAAGACGACTCAGGGAACTAGTGCTGAGGGCAGTATTAGAAACGAAGCTTTGCAGTCTCTCAAACTAAGTCTTCCTATGCAAGAAACGCAACTGTGTAAGCATCTGTTTGCCGTCACACCTCCTCCCTGTTGCTCTCCTCAGAGCCTCCTCTCTCTGTCGGTTGTCACTCAGTTTACCTTTTAGTAGCAAATGAGGAATCGAGTTCCTTACCACTTGCTCATTTGTTACTGTGATGGGTTGTGTGTTTACCAAGATGGTTTCATTTTAAGAAATGAAAATATGCTTGGGTGTGAAACTGCTTTGTGTCTGATATTGAGAATCAGAAGTTCTGTCTTTAAAGCACCAGTGTCCCTTATCTCCCCAGAATGACAAGCTGGAAGATAGTGGGGCATCGATCTTTTTTTAAAAACAAAATTTATTGATACACATTAAAAAAGCATCCAGTGCACCCAAAGTGTACTATCGATGGTATTTGGTATAATCTCATAGTTGTGCGTTCATCACCGGGGAATCGATCTTGAAGAGACAGTTGGACACTTATACTTTGAAGCTTTTATTTTATGAATTAGTTTGATCAGCATCTGTTGTGCTGACCTCTGGGGTTGTGCAGGTGACAAGGTCACAGACTGGCGGCCTGTGAGCCCTGGAACCTCCAGGCATTTTAGGTACACACGTGTGTCCTGGGAGTCAGGCCCTAGCACCTGCAGGCCTTTCACACACACGTGCCACGTGAGCCCTCCCCTGCATACTGCGTGCTGTTTTTGTCATAGCCACCTTGTTCCCTCATCCCTGCCTCCAGGTAAGTCACGTTCTCATTTTTAAAAGCTGCGTCACAGCCCCTCGTGTGCCTGGGTCAGTTGTACGGCTGTGTGCTGTTCGCTGTGTTTCAGGTTCTTGCCCAAAATGAGGACTGCTGCAGTGAAGTCTTGGTGTGTGTGTCCTTGTGGCGTGGTGCCTCAGTTTCTCTGGGCTGCATTCCCAAGGGAAACGGGATTGCTGGGTCGGAAGCCCGGCTCTCTCCTTCCCGTGTTGCCACGTTGCTGCCCACCAGGGGGTGTGGGTGCTCCCTGCCTCCCACCTGCCTCGCTCCTTCCAGTTCTCACCAGCCTTGTGGATGGAACGAGGCATTTCTCTTCTGTGAATTAGCTGTTCATGTCTTTGGCCCTTTCTTTTTTTTGGGTTGTTAGTCTTTTTCTTCACAAGTATTTTTTTAGGGATTCAGTGTGTTTTAAAAATTAAAAACTGGTTGCCAACATTTAAGTGAAGAGATGTCATGTTACAGTTGGATTCCTTATCTTAAAAGTCCACAAGCCCAGTCCCCAGTTGCCTCATGGCAGTGTCTGGCAAGAGCACGCCTTCCAGCTCGAGGGCGCACAGACCCTGCCCGGCACCCGAGTGGAGGCGGTGTGTGTCCACTTGTTATCCACTTGCGGGGTGTGTCATTCAATCTGCTTGTCGTCCACTTGGCAGCAGTGTGTCGTTTAAATCCAGCCTGTCTTGCTGATTTATGTTACCTGCCTGATACTTCGTCTAGCCTGGCAAGAAATACTGGAGACCCTTTTCAGTGATAAAATTTAGAAATGAATAATGATACTGATGAATTTCTAGTGAAATTGATTTTAGGCATTATTTATAATAGCTGCTTACCTCCTTAAAATCTGTATCTGAAAAGAGTGCCATGTGTAAAAAGTTATATTATTACATTTATCTCCTCTCATCGATACATTAACCAGATCCTGTGAGGCCCTTCTGGCAGCCTGCTGATACATTGAAGAAGAATAAAGCTGTAAATCTGAAGCAGGCCAAGTGACAGCTCTGGTTTTGTAATTGTAGGACCTTTGCACTGACTTTATAGCCCTTTTATTTCCCACAGTAACACTACTAGATTTTATTTGTGTGTGGGTGCATATTTATGTTTTTAATACTGTGGCTGGCTGAAAAGTTGTCCTGTCCCTGTCATCGTGCACGTCCCTAGGTGGGGTGCCAGCCCTTGGGAGCGCTGGCGTTACTGGCCCCCGCAGGCAGGCGCCGCCTGGCCTTTACTCTGGAGTGAGCCCTGCATTGGTCGCTGTGCGGGTGGACGGGTCACAGTTTGATGGCTTTAGTGAACGATGTCTGCGTACAGGGGGGGTGCGTGAGCACTCTTGGCTTTATAAAGCCCTGCCATAGCATAACTTATTGCAGGGGTTCAGAAAAACTATGGATCAGTTTTACCCCAACGGCATGAAGAAAAGTTTGGTGTCACGTGAGCTTTAGGTGTCGCTCGGGGTCCCCCAACCCCCCTGGGATGTAACTCCACTGTCGTGCTTGTCACATGCCCCTTGCGGTCAACCAGTGAGCAGATTAGGGCCCAGCGGGGACCCTGGGAAGACGGCTCCTTCGGGCTGTCGTGCAGCTCTCTCGGTGGTCGTGAGGCATGTTTTGGCAGCTGGTGGGAGCACGTGGTCTGCCCGATGAGAGGGCTGCTGCTCACGGCTGGTTCGCTGCTCTAGTGATTGTCCTCAAATTAGATGTCTGTGCCTTGTTTGGGAGCTAAACTGACCCATAACTCGACATAAGATCTGTGCCTTGATGCTCTGTGAGTTTCTAAGTGGCCGTTTCCATACTGCAGGCTCGACAGAGGCGCCCCTGCCCCTGGAGAAGGAGGAGCAGATCCGACTGCAGGCTCGGAAGCGGTTGGAGGAACAGCTCAAACAGTACCGAGTGAAGCGGCAGCAGGAAAGAGTGAGTCTCCTCTTCTGTACCAGCTAGTGACAAGCTTCGTGCGTGAAAGGGTGCAGTTAGTCAGACCCGCTGCGTCTGCCCTTGGCGTCTTTGGGGCTCGCCTGGGCCCTGCAGCTGCCGGCCGGGCTCCTCCTCGCTTCCCTGTGAAGAGGGTCCCTGGCCTGCCCTCCCGAGGCCTCGGCAGCCTCGCGTGGCCCTGTTTCCCTCGGGTCAGCGGTGCCTCAGTCTGCGGTTGGGAAAGCAAAGAAAATAAGTCCTTTCCCATCATTGCTCCCTGACTCGGTACCAGTCACATTGTTAGATAAGATGGCTTTGACAAATGTTTCCATACGGTATCCTAAAATAAGTTTTATTTAGGCTTCAAAGTCCTGTTGCGTGGTACTGGTACTCCTGTGGCGCCAACTGCCTTTTTAATCACATTCAGTGAATTTGAACAAGATACAGATGAAGCTTCATTTTACAGTTCTTCCAGCTTTCTGTGGGCATGACCTTTTTCAGATTAAGTTCATTTACTCTAACTTGTAAACACTGCTTTAACTGAGGATCTTGGTGGCAGGTGTGGGTCAGGATTAGCCACCGACTTGCCCTGGACTGTGCCCTTGTTCTGCGGGTGGCCTGGCGGGAAGGCGGGGTCTTGGCCAGATGCTGACCTGCTGCAGCCCCTGAGAAGCAGACAAGTGAAGGTCTCCTTGAGCACCCACCACCCTGGCCCACCAGAAAACAGTTGGAATATTAGTAGATTTATTATGTGCTAAACACTGCTGAATTCCCTACAGACTTTGTACAGTACAGACCTTGCAAGAATTGTGTCGAACTAGTGATGTTTACCGCGCGAGAGCTGGGGCGCAGGGGTGCAGGAAGGTGCTGGAGAGCCCATGATCTTAAAGGGGGCGCCCAGCCCAGACCCCTCGGGGAACTGCCCGCTTTTCCAGCATTCTGTGTAGAGTGTCGACCGTAGTTGATTTACGTGTCAGTTCAGTTCAGATTCCAAATGTGAAAATTTGATGTAATTCCCCTTTAAAAAACTTAAATAGCTATACCACTAAGAGTTGACAGAGCTGCTCAGGCAGACAGAAGCGCTGTCCACCGAGGCCTCCCCCTGCACTGCTGGCGGTGCCCGCTGTCCTGTCCATACCTGGGGAAGGCGGGAGGGAGGTGCCAGGTTCTCCACCACCTCCCACTCCATGCTCCAGAGACCAGGACCGCGACGGCCCCACTGGGCACTGGTGCTGCCCGCCGCCCCGCCCCACTCTGGAGATGCCGGGTCCCAGCGTGGCAGTACTGCCTGGGAGGCGCCATCCCTCTCAGAGCGTCTGAACCAGCCCCTGCCCAGCCCGCGTTGAAGTGAGGAGCTGCTGAGCTGCTGAGCTGCTGGGCCTCGCCGGCGCGGGCTCGCCTGCCCCCCAGGTTGCAGAGAGGCACAGTGCTGACAAGGAGGCGTGAGGCCTGTTCAGGGTGGAAACATGGGTCACGACTAGAGCTCACAGTAATCGTCCAGTGAAAAGCATGCGGCTGTCTCAACAGAAAAGCTTTTTGATAAAATTCAGCAATAGGAAAAAAAAACACATAACCTATTAGTGAAGATACACCATAAAATAAAAATCAAGGTATTTAAGCAAAAAAAAAAAAATTCAACACCAGAAGCACAAAATGGACAGGTAGCAAACTACTAAGCTAGGAATAGAAAGTATTTCCTTAATACGAGGAATGTAATTCAGAACTAAAGCCAGTGCATCTCTAAATGGGATAAAGCACTGGGTAAAACTCCCATGTATAGTCCCATGTGTGCTTTGAGAAATGTCAGGTATATGTCTCCATATAAGTAGATACTTAACATATTTTATGCAAATAGGAGTGTGCTCTCTGCACTGTTGTCCACATTAATTTTTTCACTAAGTATATCTTGTGCTCTTTCTCCATCAGCATAGACAACTGAGATCTACCTCATTCTTCTTTCTAGCATGTGCGTGCACCAGTATTTAGTTAGCCAGTCCACAGTGATGGATATGTAGATTGTTTCTTGTGTGATAAAATTGCAGTGTTGCAGTGAATGTATCTTGGTATATTTTTGTGGATAAATCATGTTTACAGTTTTGACATCACTCGCCTTACAAGTAGGTTAGACCACTTTACACTCCTATCAACAGTTCGCAAGGCTGCTAGTTTTCTTATATCCTTGACAGCTTTGAGAAATAGCAAAAATTGAATTTCTATCTTTCTGAAAAATGATATCTCTTAACATTGACCATCTTTTCATCTGTGTTTCTTTGTTACCTTTGTCTGTTTTTCTACTTGTCTTTTTGATTTGTCAGTGCTGTGTACATGGAAGTTATCCCTTTTAATAAATATTCCAAATAATTTTTGTCAAGTTTGCCATGTCTTTTGACTTCTTTTCTGGCATGTATTTTGCTGCACAGAAATTTTGCATATTCACAGTAAAAAAATTTTAACCTTTATTCTTATTTCTTTTGGGGATTATATCATATTTCAAAAGGATTCCCCCATATGACGAATATAAATAAATTCACCAATATTATTTTCTTGTACTTTTAAGATTGTGTTATTTAATATTTAATTCAAATGCATCTGAAACGTTTGAATTAGGATGAGAGAGAGGGATTTAGCTTCTTTTCTTTTGACAGCCGGTCAGTTACCTCAACATTGCTCCATAATCTGTTTTTTCCTCAACAGGCAGTCCTCTCTTGATTGTAGTATATCTTAAATAGCTCTAAATCCCACCTGAGTGTGGACCTCTTTGTGGGCCCTGGTCTGTCTTGTCGACCTGTCTGCTGCTTTCCTAGCTCTCGGCGGCTCTCACTGTTCAGCCGTGACGCACAGGCTCCGTGTGGACTCCACCTGCCGGGGGCCCCGGCCCTCACTGCTTCCCCGGCCAGTGCTCGTTCAGTACTCCAGCTGCCTCCCAGCATCACTTGGCCATGTTTTTATCCTCCCTTTATACTCCTCCCCTGTAAAAAAAAAAAAAAGAAAGTTCATGGTATATTTTAATTGGGCTCATACTACATGGATTCTATAGAATGACGTAGGACTGCATCTTCTTCAATAAGGGAGAGTCTTGTTGAAATAGCAACAAGGTGGGATGTCTTCCCTTCTTCCCCAGAGTCATTCAAGGCCAGTTAGTAATTCTCGCTAACACAGTAAGAAAAAGAAGTGAGTGATGTAACTATTAAAAAAAGATTTACAGGTGTCAGTAGTGCCTTGGAAAGCTAATCACATGGAAACATTACGGGGTTTAATTACGGTTCAGAAAATTGTCAGTTTAAAATTACAAATATGAGAAAATCAGTAGTTATCCTAACATGACGAATTATATGATTAGTGGGAAAAGATAATGTTTATAATAGCAACAAAAACTGTAAAACATCTAGGAATTAAGCTAAAATGTCAAAAAAGTGCTTAGTATCTGGATGAAGTGCGCTACCTGATTCCTTTTAAGGGACATGAAAATAGCCATGAGTAAATGGAAGGAAACAGCTGACTACCACTAACAATGAATTTAAGGCAATTCTAATTCAACAGGACTTCTAGTTTTCTAGTGTGAATTTTTTAAAATGTTACCTGAAGTAATAAACTCAGTAGAGTAGCCAGAGAAGTTTTGTAAAAGAGGTGTACTGAGGAAGGACTTTATCTAATAGATACTTTTTAGGTGCTGTAAAGTCACAGTAGTTGAAAATTTGTGCTTCAGACCCAGGGGATGTTGGACTCAGTGGGAGACAACATGAAAGATGAAAGGTGAGGTAGTAGCCAGAGCGGGGGGCTTGGTGGACAGGCACACACCTGCTGTCAGCGCAGGAGTATACGTGGGCTCGCCCTTACGCACTGCTTCAGTTTAAACAGCATCTTTTTTCCTTTGTTTCCTTCTCAGTCCCATCAGCCTGCAACTAAAACAAGACTTTTCAGCACCCTGGATCCTGAGCTCATGCTCCATCCAGAAAACCTGCCAAGGGCCAGCACCGTGGCCATGACAAAAGAATACTCCTTTCTACGCACCAGCGTCCCCCGGGGGCCCAAGGTGGGCAGCTTAGGCCTCCTGGCTCATCCTAGAGAGAAAAAAAGTTCCAAATCGAGCAAAATTCGGTCTCTGGCTGATTACAAAACTGGAGACTCAGACACGGAGAGTCCTGGCAGAAACGTTCCGGCTGCCGACTCCGCTAGGGGCTCGGTGAAGCAGAGCAGGAGCGGGGCGGTGTCCGTGGTGTCTGAGATCAGCCTGGCTCCTGACCCTGATGACCGCCTGGAGAATGCCTCGCTGGCTGCAGACAGCGTGTCTGAGGCTGACGGGAGCGAGGCCGGGGTGAGGCTGGACGGAAATGACAGTGACAGTTCGTCGTACAGTGGTGTTTCCACCCGGGGCATGGAGGGCAGTCGGGACGCTTCCTACGTGGTCAATGGCCAGGAGATTGCTGTGGAGGCCATGGGCCGGTTTCCCTCAATTAAGGACGTCCTCCAGGCCGCAGCGGCTGAGCATAAAGGCCGAAGACAGGAGGTGGACGGAGAAGTGCGGAGCCGGAGAGACAGTGTTTCCAGCAGGTAGGGGCAGCAGGGTGGGCCTGGGTGCCGCTCGGCCACCATGCTTGCTTCCTAGCAGGGTATGCGCCCATAGCCCATCTCTAGCCTTGACTATTAGCGTTTCAGTGTAGACAGCTCTGCTGCTTTGTAAGAAGTAGAATTAGATTTAAGAGTCTGCTTGAAATGTCTTACCTTAAAATATTTATATAGACATTTTCCTAAAACTGCTCAGATGCTTAGGTGGGCTGTTTCCACGAGGACATTCCAGGTTTGTGATGGCTGAAGTTACCCACCTGTGTTGCCAGGAGTTTTAATTGGTAGCATTCATTTTTGGCTTGAGTAAATCATTCAAATAATTTATTTAGCAGAGTAGGTATAGCTCAGGGGTTGAGCACCTGCTTTGTATGTATGTGGTCCTGGGTTTAATCTCCTGTACCTCCTAAAAAATAATAATAAAATAACTCATTTATCTAAATGGTTTGGGGGAGAATAGCAGGGAGTGTGGACTTTGGAGACTAAAGAACTATAAAGGGCAAATAAGTCACATTCCCAGTCCTGATGATTGTGCCTTTACCCTCTAGTGTGTCCATGGAAAGCTCTATTGCCGAAACTCAGGATGAAATGTTGCAGGTTCTTAAAGAAAAGATGAGACTTGAAGGACAGCTGGAAGCCTTGTCATTAGAGGCTAGTCAGGTAATGGGTGTTTGATTTTTTAATGTTTCATGTGTTTCAAAAGAATGTGTAGTTCCTGTTGCTTGGATACAAACTTTGTGAAGGTTATTAAGAAGCCCGTTTATTACTGGTAGTCGTATATTACCCAAGTCTTCTGTGCCCTTACTTATACATAAAGGTCAAGAAGAAGAGGCCTTTTTATTATTGGTAGTAGTATATTAATTACCCAAGTCTTCTGTGCCCCTACTTTTTTGTCTGTTTGATTTGTCAGCCTGAGAAAGAGGTGTGCTGTGCTTTCCCACTCTCAGTTTGCATGGCTCCCTGTCTCCTTAAATCCCCCTAAGGACTTGCCTTAACTATTTCCTTTCTATGCAGTGATGTACTTAAAAGTTAAATTCTTTGTGGATTGTATCCTTGCATAGTGAATTTTCATCTTTGCCCCCTTAATACTTTTTGTGGTAGTTCTGCATTTTATGAGGTTTTTCTTGCTGTATCTTGTTAGCATTTGCAAATCACTTTCCATTGCTTAATTTTCAGCTTTCTTTTGTCATTTTGTTTTTTTTTTCCTTCTGTCATTTTGTATTATGCTCTCTTAGAGATAGCAAAGAACTAGGTTTTTATCTTTCAGTCAACAGTTTACTTGGGTTCAGTTGACTTCCCCTGTTTATGTCTGGGGAGTGAGGGGCAGCGTAGGTGCAGGGGTGAGGCACTGCAGGGGATGCAGGGAAGGGGGAGAGGAAGTCACTCCTTCCTCAGCTGGCTTTTTCCTCTACCTTTCCTAGCCATAGTAACTTTCCTTGCTAAATACAGTGTCATGTTTAATAAGTATATGTATTTGGTGCAACATGACCCTTGGACATGAACCATATAATTTGTGGGTACATAAAATGAATAAACTAAATAGGTGGTTTCAAAGAGTTTAAGGTTAATTTTGGTTATATACAGTTTTCACCTGATGAACTTCTTTCGCTTAATAACCCTTTCAGTGAATGCATTCCCACTTCATCTATATATTTGACCCCTTGAACAATCTAAGAAACTTAGCTTGCTTTTACTTTATCTTCTTATCCTTTCGGCACACTCTTCCAGCTCACTCACTTGCTCTTTAATTGTGTCCAAACCAAGATCTATCTGGATTATTGTGGTTGTAGTACTTTCTGACATCTCTACAGAGATGCTAGCGATACCTCTTCTAAACTCTTACTGGGTTTGCGCAGGTCACTTGCTTTCCTCGGGTGTTTGTTGGCACATGGTCGTCTGCTCATCTTCAACTTGGGATTCCTGTTTGCATCCCAGGTCCACTCCTGGAGGGTGTTTTGCTCTCTGCCCTGGCTCGTCTCTTTTTGTGGCTCTCTGCTCCTCTATGAGGGGCGCCGTGTGTCCTGTCGCCTGGATGGGTGCCCCTGAGGCCTCTGGTTGCCATGGTTATGGTCTTGCCTGGGGCTCTCTGATTCTTTTTCTTTTAGAAATCTGTCAACATTTCTGGTATTCTTATTTGGCTTTGGCTTTTGTTGTTGTTGTTTTTTGTTGTTTTAAAGATTTATTTTTATTTCTCTCCCTCCCCCCCCACCTTCCCAGTTGTCTGCTCTCTGTGTCCATTTGCTGTGTGTTCTTCTATGTCCGCTTGTATTCTTGTCAGCGCCACCCAGAATCTGTGTCTCTTTTTGTTGCGTCATCTTGCTGCATCGGCTCTGCATGTGTTCGGTGCCACTCCTGGGCAGGTTGGACTTCCTTTCACATGGGGCAGCTCTCCTTGCAGGGTGCACTCCTTGCGCATGGGGCTCCCCTACTCAGGGGACACCCCTTCATGGCACAGCACTCCTTGTACACATGAGCACTGCATGTGGGCCAGCTCCACAGGGGTCAGGAGGCCCTGGGTTTGACCTTGGACCTCTCACGTGGTAGGCAGATGCTCTGTCCGTTGAGCCAAGTCCGCTTCCCTGGCTTTGTCTTTTGGACATATGTATTTTTTGACTTTGTCGTAATCTTTGGGGTTGCGTACACAGCTTTTCCCAGGGATCGCGCTGCTTGATTGTTGCTGCACCTGGAACTAGCTCGGGCTCTGCACTGTCCTCTTCCACCTCTCTGTCCTGCTTGGAGAACTGTCATGCTAGACTGACTGGAGTGTCTGTTTCAATGTAAAATTCACCTTGCTGGGCCCCGTTCTTTATATCGTTGGCTATGTTTTAGCAGTCCTGTTAATACTGTGGAATAAGTGACTGATGGTTCTGAAAGTAACTATGACTGTTTGGGGACCTTTTCAGGCACTTAAGGAAAAGGCAGAGCTGCAAGCACAGCTTGCTGCCCTCAACACGAAGCTTCAGGCTGAGGCTGAGCACAGCCGCAGCAGCCAGCAGGAGCAGGACTCGCTCAGCTCGGAAGTGGACACCTTGAAGCAGTCTTGCTGGGATCTGCAGCAAGCAATGACTGACCTGCAGAACATGCTGGAAGCCAAGAATGCCAGCCTGGCATCCTCGAACAATGATCTGCAGGTGGCAGAGGAGCAGTACTACAGGCTCATGGCTAAAGTGGAGGAAATGCAAAAAAACATCCTCAGTAAGGACAACACAGGTGAGTGCTGTGTATCTTTGCTTAATCCTCTTTGAAATTGCTTGGTGAGTTTTGGCCTGATCTGTGGTGATATTAGTAGGTTGTGGTTTTTTGGTGTTAATTTTTAATTTACACAGAAGTTACCTACCTTCTCAAGTATAATTTCTGGTTGAGCTCATGGAAATCTGTATGTTGTTGCATGTGCATCAGGGAGAATGACTTAGTTTAGAACTTTGGAATCTTTTTTTTTTTTTTAAGATTTATTTATTTTATATTTCTCTCCCCTCCCACTTTGGAATCTTGACAGTCAGTAACAGTCATTTCCAGTCATTATGCCTGAAGAGTTCTGTTGTTATTTGTGGGTTTAGAGCTGCCTTCTTATTCCACAGAATCAGAGATTCTGATTTAAATGTTTAAAAACACTTTTGTTGTTGGTTAAATTATTTTATTCCTGTCGTAAGTTCAGCTCTTTGGTCCAGGAGGACTCCTGTAGGGTCCCCTTTGGACAACAGTGGGATAAAACGGCAGGACCTTGGTGGCAGGTCACAAACGCCGAGAGCCCCTGTGTGGCCAGCAGCATGTCTTTCCCCGTCCTCTTGCCATCTTCCTCATCCAGGATTAGCTCGCTTGTACTCAATTCCCAACCCATTCACTGCTCATTGAAGTCACTCAAGATGCAGCGTAAACATTCTGTTCTCTCCAAAGCTCTCTCCATTCCTTTTGGCCAACATTAGTTGTATCTTCTTTGCATTGTTTTAGATTAACTGCGTTTACTGTCTGTCTTTCTCATCAGGAGAATGAGCTTCCTGGGGACAGGAATTGCGTCTGCTTCACCTGTGTCTGCCCACCAGTCAGCAGAGCACTGGGCACATGGCAGCCGCCTACCAAATGTTTGTTTAGCTGGTAGAACTGGTGTGTGGCCAACCTGCCATTGAGATAGCTGAATCAGTTAGGATTCCTCTTATTGTAAGCTATAGAAAACACAGCCCAAGTTGGCTTAAACAAAAAGGAGAGCCTCGAGCTTGGGTTAGCTGTGGATGAGACTTGGAGAAGGTCCTGAGGGGACCCAATAAAGAACCTTCCTCTTGCTCTTGAGTTTTTATCAGATTGAGTCATAAGACAAATCCCTAATGAAAGAAAATATCAGCATTACCACTGTTAGGACTGAGTTGGAGAACAGAACTTGGTGTCACAGCCAAGGGGCCTGCTGACTGAACCCAGAATGGGCAGAAGGATTGGAGCTGCCTTCCCTAGGTAGGGGTGCCCCCAGGTGAGACAGGGTCTTGGAGGCCACCTGTTCCCTCTGGGCAGCATGTTCCCAATGGGGGGAGAATATGAGCAGCATATCCCCACGATTCTTCCCTTATTTGCCCTTACATGAATTCCTTCACCTCCCAGGGTAAGTGAATAGAGGCCAAGAGAGTTCTACGACATGAGCCACTCCTGTGGAAGCATCAGGAGTCAGGGAAGAGCCTGCTCCCTAAGAGCTGGGCCGGTGACCCCAGAGGTGCCACTTGCTCGCTGGGTCCCTGCTTTGCTGTCCACTGTGTGGCTTCTCTTTGGGGTCACATGGTGGCCCCTCTAGCAGCTACAGGCTTGAACTTCATGGTGGCAGAACAACAGCTCAAATTTAAGACGTCCCATCTTCACAGTCCCCAGGCCAGAGATGGAGGGAGAGCCTTCCGGTCACCAGTCAGGAGGAAGAGGAAACTATCCCGTAAACCTGGTGGACAAGACACCTCTTCACTTTTCTTTGGGTCTGAATTGGCCATATGTCCTTGTCTGAACTAGTTACTTCGGATGAGGGGAAGGAATCCTCTGGGATGAGGCAAGGTCAGTCCTACCATATTGTGGTTGAAAATGGAAAAAGGGTGGCTTTCCCAAAGGAACATCAGGGTGCCGTGGCAGGAGGGGCAAGAAAGGAATGGCAAGGCAGCCTTAGCCAGTGTCCACAGAAGCAGCAGGTATACATGATGTGGCCTGAGCTGCTATGTCAATGTCCAGAGGCACCGGGAAGACGGCTCTACCTTCTCAGAGTTCCTTGTTGAACAAGAACAGAAATCCTAGAGAGGGCATCAACGTGGCATGAGAGGAGATATCCCCTAGAAAAATATCCCTGCAGAATCAACTACTGAAAGGACAGGTCCTACTTGCTTGGAACTCTGGAGGACAATACAAGAGTGGAGAAAGACTGCACAAATGCGGAATCGAAGAGAAAGAAAATAACATGCCAAAATCAGGAGATTTGCATCCCAGACCCACCAGTTCAGACCCCTCTCCTTCCTCCAGTCCTAGCAGTTTAAGAGTTGCACAGAGGCAGCATGACCTGGGGCCCTCCTGCCACAGTCGCAGACCATAGAGCCACTCACAGCAGCAAGTGAAACCTACGCAGAGCCAAGCAGAGGGACCCACGTCCAGAGAGACAGGGTAGAACACAAGCGGCGAAGGAGTACCTCATACCAAAGCACCCTAAAGGGAAAAGAGACCAGAGCAGAACTGTTGGCAAGAGGTGTACATACTCAGTCCAGGCTCTGACAGCTGGACCACCTAGACAAAAAACAGACCTTTCCGGATGGGGCAGTGTATTACGCAGCCAAAGGGGTACTGATGCAAAATACAAGAAATCACTTGGTTTTATAAAGGGTATTTACTTGGGGTAGGAGCTTACAGATACCAGGCCATAAAGCATCAGATACTTCCATCACCAAAGTCTTATTTTCAAATGTTGGGACAAGATGGCTGCTGACATCTGCAAGAGTTCAGGCTTCCTGGGTTCCTCTCTTCCTGGGGCTGGCTTCTCTTTCCTCTGTAAGTTTACTTCCTGTGGCGCCAGCTTAAGGCTTTAGCATCAAACTCCAACATCAAAATTCTAACAACTAATACCCTCCAACTCTGTCCTTTGCCATGCCTTTTATCTGCGAGTCCCCACCCCTTGGGCGAGTCCCCACGCCCTAATGATGTGGCCCAATCAAAGCCCTAATCATAACTGAATCACGCCCAGGTACAGACCCGATTACAAACATAATCCAGTATCTATTTTTGAAATTCATAACCATATCAAACTGCTATAGGCAGGATTCCCTAATGAGGAAGAAACTGGAAGCAGTTCTTACAGAGAGAAAAATAAAGTGGATGGGGGCTAAGAAACTACTGTAAGACAGGCCAAGTCCCAGAACTGAAAAGTGTAAGGAGAAGGGACACAGAATGGGGGAGAGAATTGAAACAAGTCATAGGAGTGGAGGAGAAAATTCTGCATACAAACAGAACAAATCAAGATTCCCTGAGAGGGAACAGAGGAAAAGAAGCTTTCTACTATAGGTGAAACAATTGCACACAAAAAGGACAGTCTTAAAAACTGTACTGTATATCCAGGGCAAAAATCAAATGCAGAATAGCTGAGAAAATTTAAATAAACAGTGGCTACTTTGAATGTCCAGAGTAAGTTGGACCAAGTTTCAAAGAAGATGGGAAGCGGATGTGGCTTAACTGATAGAACATCTGGGTACTATATGTAGGGTCCAGGGTTCGATCCCCAGGACCTCCTGACCCGTGTGGTGAACTGGCCCACATGCAAGTGCTGCCGCGTGCAAGGAGTGCCATGCCACGCGACATAGGGGTGCCCCACGCACAAGGAGTGCGCCCCAAAAGGAGAACCACCCCATGTGAAAAAAGAGCAGCCTGCCCGGGAGTGGTGCCGCGCACACAGAGCTGACGCAGCAAGGTGACACAACAAAAAGAGACATAGTTTCCCAGTGCTGCTGGATAATGCAAGCGGATGCAGAAGAACACACAGCGAATGGACAGAGCAGACAACGGGGGGGGGGGGGGGAGCAGAGAAATAAATAAAAAATGAATCTTTTAAAAAAAGTTTCAAAGAAGAGCCTTAACACAAAGCCAATGAACAGTAAAACCCTAGGTAAGGAGAAACTGGTTGTAACAAATCTTTCACAGAAATGCAAGTTGTTGGTTGTGGGGAGATGTATGGGAACCTTGTATGATGATATGGATGTTTGTTTTGTAAATTCATAACTTTTACTATACCCTTCTTTGTTTATGTATGTTCATGTATGAATGATATACTTCAAGGAAATTTTATTTAAAATAACTGTGGGAAAAGGGGAAGAAGGAGAAACTGACCTTCAGAGCTAACACATCAGAATAATCGGATACCTAGACATCAGCCAAAATTACATATGATACATAGTAAAGAGGAAGATATGGCTCAGTCAAGGGAAAAAAGTAAAATTTCAGAGTAGACGTAGAATTTGGAACAACTAATCAGAGAAGTTCAAACAGATCTCCTAAATTCAGTTCAAGAAGATGAAGGAAAAAATGGATAGAAATAAACTAATGGCGGATATAGATCTAGAGGCTATCAAGAAGACAATGTGTGAGCATAAAGAATAATTAAGAAGTTTAAAAAGCATAAATTATGGGGAGAAAAGACACAGTAATAGAGACTAAAACTACACTAGAGGCATACAGCAGCTGATCTGAGCAAGCAGAAGAAAGAATCAGCAAACTAGAAGACAGGACATTGGAAATCATACAGTCAGAAGAACAGATAGAGAAAAGAATAGGAAAAAGAAATGAGTAGTATTTCAGGGATTTGAGTGACAGCATGAAGCGCACAAACATACGCATCATGGAT
Organism: Dasypus novemcinctus; assembly: GCF_030445035.2. Taxonomy (NCBI): domain Eukaryota; kingdom Metazoa; phylum Chordata; class Mammalia; order Cingulata; family Dasypodidae; genus Dasypus; species Dasypus novemcinctus. Next base: position 6,299,057 of record NC_080691.1, read on the forward strand.
GTCCCAGAAGTTGAAGAGAAAGGAAAAGGGGCCAAAAGCATATTGGAGGAAGTAATGGTAGAAGTTTCCCAACTTTTATGAAAGACATAAATATACATGTCCAAGAAATGCAGCATACTCCAAACAGAATAAACCCTAGTAGACCTACTCCAAGACACAAACTAATAATCCAAATGTCAGATGCCAAAGACGGAGAGTTCTGAGTACAGGAGAAAAGTGATTCATCACATGCAAGAGGTCCTCAATAAGACTAAGTGCAATAAAGTACTGAAAGAGAAAAACTGTACCCAAAGTTCTTTATCTGGCAAAACTGTCCTTCAAAAATGAGGGAGAGGGTAATGGATCTGGCTCAGGCAGTTCAGTGCCCACCTCCCACATGGAAGGTCCTGGGTTCAGTTCCCAGTACCTCCTAAAGAAGACAACGTGCAGACATCGAGCAAAAACAATGAACAGACAATGAGAAAAAACAAGCAAGACAGTGAGCAAAAACAAAAAAACAAGCAGGGAATGGATGTGGCTTAAGCAGTTGGGTGCCCACCTCCCACATGGGAGGTCTCGGTTTCAGTTCCTGGTGCCTCCTTAAGAAGAAACAAATAGACAACAAGCAAAAACAACAACAAACAGACTAGGGAGCCATCTCAGGGTGGGGGAAATGAGGGCGAGTTTAAGACATTCACAGATAAACAAAAACAGAGTTCATGACCACAAGACCTGCCCTACAAGAAGTACTAAAGGGAGTTCTGAATGCTGAAAGGAAAAGACAGGAGAGATGAGCTTGGAGTCACGTGAAGAAGTGAAGATCTCTGGTAAAGTTAACTAAAGAGTAAATGCAGGGAAGCAGACTTGGCCCAATGGATAGGGCATCCGCCTACCACATGGGAGGTCCACGGTTCAAACCCCAGGCCTACTTGACCGTGTGGAGCTGGCCCATGGGCAGTGCTGATGCGCGCAAGGAGTGCCCTGCCACGCAGGGGTGTCCCCCGCGTAGGGGAGCCCCACACGCAAGGAGTGCGCCCCATAAGGAGAGCCACCAAGCGCGAAAGAAAGTGCAGCCTGCCCAAGAATGGCACCGCACACATTGAGAGCTGACACAACAAGATGACGCAACAAAAAGAAACAGATTCCCGGTGCACTTTATAAGGATAGAAGCGGTCACAGAAGAACACACAGCGAATGGACACAGAGAGCAGACAACTGGTGGTGGGGGGAAGGGGAGAGAAATAAATAAAAAAGAAATCTTAAAAAAAAAAAGTAAACGCAAAACACAATAGTACTGTATCCTCAATACATATTAACTCTACTCTTTAATTCCAATAGGAGTAAGAATACAATTGAAGAGCAAAAAGTCATATATCCTGATATGGATGGAGAAAATATAAGGACATACTGTGAGACAAAAACAACATAAAGAGGGGAAACAGAAGAATACAGGTGCTGAGGACAGGTACGCTGTTGAAGCTAAGTAGGTATCTTTTCAAATTAGCAGACTGTAGATGTGGGCTGTGTAAGACGAAGCCCAGGGCCACCGCAGAGAAAATACTTAAAAACTATACAAAAACAAGAAGGGAATCAGTCAGACACATCACAAAAGACCAACTATACAGAAAAGGAAGTGCCAGTAAAGGAACAGAGAGACCAAAAAAAGATATGGCATGTGAAACCAAAGGGCAGAATGGCTGAAGTAAGTGCTGCCTTGACAGTAGTAGCACTGAATGGTAATGGATTAAACTCCCCAATCAACAGACATTGGTGAATGGATAAATAAAGCATGATCCAACTATATGTTTGTTTGTTTTTTTACAAGAGACTCACTTTATTTTTTTCTCTTTATGTTTCTTTTTTTTCAAGAGACTCACTGTGTTTTTTTATTTATGTATCTCCCCTTCCCCGCTCCTCCAGTTGTCTGCTCTCTGTGTCCTTTCTCTGTGTGTTCTGTGTCCGTTTGTATTCTTGTCAGCAGCACCCAGAATCTGTGTCTCTTTTTGTTGCATCATCTTGCTGCATTAGCTCTCTGTGTGTGTGGCACCGTTCCTGGGCAGGCTGCACTTTTTTCGCATGGGGCAGCTTTCCTTACGGGGCGCACTCCTTGTGCGTGGGAGTCCCCTATGTGGGGGACGCCCATCCGTGGCACGGCACTCCTTGTACACATCAGCCCTGCGCGTGGGCCAGCTCACATGGGTCAGGAAACCCTGGGTTTGAACCCTGGACCTCCCATGTGGTAGGCAGACGCCCTGTCCGTTGGGCCAAATCCACTAAAGAGAGTCACTTTAGACACAAAGGCAGAAAAAGGTTGAAAGTAAAAGGATCGAAAAAGATAATCCATGCAAACAGTAACCAAAAAAGAAAAAAAAAAGCTAGGTTATATTAATATTGGACAAAATAAACATTAAGTTAAAAGCTGTTAAAAGGAACAAAGAGGGACGCTATATATTAATGAAAGGGTCAATACCCAAGAAGAAATAACAATCATAAATATTTATGCATCTAACCATGGTGACTAAGAATACTGAGGCAAAAACTGCAAAACTGAAGGGAGAAACAGACACCTCTACAATAGTTGCTGGAGATTTCAGTACCTCACTCATCAATAGGACATCTAGACAGAAGATCAGGAAGGAAATGGAGAACTTGAGTATTACGTTTTAACTAGAATTATCAGACATGTACAGAATATGCACCCTAACCTAGCAGGAAATACGTTCTTCTCAAGTGCACATGGATCATTCTCTAGAATAGACCACATATTGAGTCACAAAACAAGTCAAAATTAGTTTAAAAAGATTGAAATTATAGAAGGCATTTTCTCTGACCTCAGTGGAATGAAGCTGGAAATCAATAACGGCAAAAAACTGGAAAATCAGCAAACACGGAAGTTAACTAACTCAGTCTTAAATAATCAGTAGGTTAAAGAAGACATCACGAGGGAGATAAATAAATTTCTTGAGATGAATGAAGATGAGAACACAATATATCAAAACTTATGGGAGGGGAAGTGGCTGTGACTCGATCAGTTGGGCTCCCATTTACCATATGGGAGGCCCTGGGTTCGCGTCCCCGGGCCTCCTTGTGAAGGCAAAGCTGGCACAGCAATATGGTGCAACAAAGGGAAATAAGCAGATACAGAAAAAACATGCAGCGAATGGACACAGAGAAGAGGCAGCAAAAAAAAGGAACAAGTGGCAGGGGGTGTGTGGAAATAAAATCTTTTAAAAAAAACTTATGAGAGGGGAACTAATGTAGATCAAGTGGTTGAGTGCCTCCTTCCCATGTATGAGGTCCTAGGTTCAATCCCTGGTACCTCCAAAAAAAAAATCTTATGGGATGCAGCAAAGGCAGTCCTGAGAGGGCAGTTCATAGCCCTAAATGTTTACTTGAAAGAAAAAGCTGAAAGCAAAGACCTAACTGCACATCTGAAGGAACTAAAAAAGAATACTGTATGGTAGCACAATATTGTTGGTATATCTAGTACTTCTGAATTGTACACTTGAAAGTGGTTAAAATGGGATTTTGAGTTGTATAGATGTTGCTACAATAAAAAGATTAAAAAATAACATGGATTGTTGGTAGGTAGAGAGATAGATGGAGGGGTGGATACACGATAAGGTAAATAGAGCAAAATGTTCAGTGTAGGTTCTAGTGATGAGCATATTGGTGTCCACTGTACAATTCTTTCTTCTTTCTGTACGTTTTTTTGTAATAAAAAGTTGGGAAAAAAAACCCTAAAAGTCCTAACTGCACAACTGGAGGAACTAGGGAAAGAATACACTAAGCAGAACTAAGCAGAAGGAAAGAAAATAATAATGATTAGAGCAGTAATAAATGAAATAGAGAATAAAAAACAAAAGAGAGAATCAACAAAACCAAAAGTTGATTTTTTGAAGTTCAAGAGGATTGACAAACTTTAGCTAAAATGATTGAGAGAGAAGGCAATAAAATCAGAAATGGGGTGGGTAGGCATTTTTACCAATGCCAAAGGAAAAGAATCATAAGAGGATACTATGAACACCTGTATGCCAACAAAGTAGACAGCCTAGATGAAATGGGAAAGTTCCTAGAAACACACAGACAACTTACACTGACTCTAGAAGAAATAGAATATCTCAACAGACCAAATACAAGTAAAGAGATGGACTCAGTCATCAAAAAACTCCCAACAAAACAAAGCCCATTACCAGATGGCTCACAGGTTCTACCGAATGTTCCAAGAAGAATTAATAACAGTCCTGCTCAAACTCTAAAGAATTCAGCAGGATGGAACACTGCTTGACTCATTCTATGAAGCCAACACCATCCTAATACCAAAGTCAAAGATACTAGAAGAAAAGAGAATTACAGACCAAGTTATATTATGAATATAGATGGCAGGATTCTCAACTGAATACTTACAAATTGAATCAAACAGCATGTTAAAAGAACATATATACCATGATGAAGTGGGTTTCATTCCAGGTAGGCAACATGAGAAAATCAGAATAATACATCACATTAACAAAATGAAGGGAGGAAAATACATGGATCATCTCAATTGAGGCAGAAAAGGCCATTTAACCAAATCCAGCACTCGTCATTGATAAAAACACTTAGAAGAACACTTGGTGGAGCCAATAGTGAAAACAAAGTTTATGTAAATTTGGAGTCTTGACCATAACCAGGTTTGAGATCTAAAGACATTAAAAAAGTGACAAACTGCTGCTACAAGACTTTAGTAACAAAACACTTAGGAAAATTATAGACTACCTTTTTTTTTCCCCCCCAGTTAGTTTTGGTTGGGTCAGTTTAATCTTTTTTGTTAAAGATTTTATTTATTTACTTCATTTTTCTTTATTTACCCCTCTTCCCCCAGATGGTTTGCTCATCTGTCTGCTTACCTTCCCCAGGAGGCAGCAGGAACTGAACCCGGGGCCTCCCACGTGAGAGGCGAGTGCCCAGCAGCCTGAGCCAGGTCCGCTCCTCATGGGCTGCAGTGTCTGCTGGCTTGTGGCCTCTGCTTGTTGCAGCGGGGGTGGCTTCCAGCTTGTTGGGGCGGGAGGTGGCAACTGCTCGTCGTCTTTTGGAGGCAGTGGAACCCGAACCCAGGACCTTCCATGTGGTAGGCGGGCGCCCGATTGGTTGAGCCACATCTGCTTCCCTAGACTACTTTAATCGCTGTTAACTTTTTAATCTTCTAGCTTTTTATGATAACTTGTCCTTTAACTAAAATTGTACAATTCCAAAAGTTCTGAGCCCTTAAAGGACTTTGTGGCTCAACAGGCTGCAAGACCTTACCTAAACTGAACAATTTTGACAGCAAAACTCGACCCTGACTTACGCAAGGCTTTGGCAGTCTTCACTTCACAGCACAGTGTGAATATTCCTATATTTAGTTGTGGGTGGGTCAAGGTGTTTGATTTGGGGTGCAGCCTCAGGTACCCTGGAGAGTGCTGCAGCATTGAACAATCATTTTAAGTTAAAAAAAATTGGACTGATATTATTTGTATTCTAATTAGGCCTGCCTGCCCGTGACTTCCTGTCTCCTTTCTTCTCCCTCTTCCCTTCCCTCCCTCGTCAGTGAGATCTGACTTCCTAAGCAGACCTAAGGCATTTAATGCACAGTTGGCAACACAGGCACCATTGTGCTTCGCGAGGACGCTCGGTGACAGAGTGACAGCTTTCACACCTGTCGTTTGAATGCACGTGGAGCCCTCCGCAGGGCGGCAAGCGTGATCAGACTGCGCTGCAGAGCCGCGGCCCTCCTGTCCTGCAGCCAGCCTGAGCTAGCTCTCCTTGCTCACTTTCAGTGCACGACTTGAGACAACAGATGATGGCTTTGCAGCACCAGCTCCAGCAGGTTCAGCTGGAGCGCACAACACTGACCAGCAAGCTGAAGGCCTCCCAGGCTGAAATTGCATCTCTGCAGAGCGCCCGGCAGTGGTACCAGCAGCAGCTTGCGCTGGCACAGGAGGCCCGCGTCAGGCTGCAGGGCGAGATGGCCCACATCCAGGTAAGGCCGCAGGGCACGGGTGTGTAGAACAGGCCCGGGTGGGCAGGCCACAGCGGCGTCATGTGGAGCAGTGCTCCTTCCCTGCATTAGGGAGACTCTGGGGTTAGACCTCCCGGAGCAGGGCACCAAGCGCCTGTCCTCCTGCCCCAGCTGGGCTCTGCCCCTGGCCCTGGCTCTGAAGAGTGGGTGTCATCCCCTTCCGAGCTAGCTCTCAAAACCCACGTCTCTCCGGGCTCACTGTGCCTCGCCTTCTGGAGTCTGGGTTTTGGGCGTCCCTTGCCATCCTGGTTTCCCTGGTCTGGGAGTGCCATCTCATGAACCCGGAATTGTCACCTGGCGCTCTGGCCGATGCTCTGACGGACACGGAGCGCAGCACGCTGCTTTTCTGCTGGTGCTGTGCAAACCCACAGGCTGCAGGAGGACCAGGTTTCCAGTGTGAGCGCCTTCGCTCCCCACGTTTCCCCCGTGTTTTTGTTGCTGTGAGCACAGGCCGCGTTAGCCCTCGGCTGTGCCCAAGGAGCACGGCTATGTTCAGGGCCTCAGGAAAAGAACTCCACTGGACAGAGTCAAATGGAGCTCCTGGTCGCTTGAGGCCTCTCCTGGCCCACGTCCACGTGCTGGGAAACACTCAGGAAGAAGAGGCGATTTGCTGGCACGTGCTGTGCTTTGCGTTAATTGGGCTGCTACGAGTACGGTGATGGAGCCTATGGCCAGCCTCACGGGGTTTTTGGTATTTTTTCCAGAAGAGTTTTTAGCACTCGGAAGTATGACTTTTTCAAAGAAGGGTTTTATGGGGGTGGGGGGTGTGGGGGGAAGGTGGTTAATGAGGAAGAGAGCACTTTCTGGATTAGGAGTAGAGTTCTCTCCCACTGGTCGGGTGCTTCCCAGCTGGGCAAGCCTGTGCTGCGTGGCTGTGGTTCCTCCGCCTGCTTTGGTTTTGTAGTTAATATTTATTAAATTAAAATTCAGCAGTAGGTCCTGTGGTCTTTTTTTTAACTCTCACTTAAAATGTAGATATTTTCAAACTTTATTTCTGTATTGCACTTCTCTGTTTAATTTTTTATCAGTTTTGCAACTTTCCTGTAAGTTTGAAATGATTTCAGAGTAAGTTTAAAAAACAACAAAAAAACCTTTATTTCTCAAGTAGAGGATGTACAGTAGTCTACTGTAAATGTTCCTTTTTTTAACTTTACAGTTTACAAATAAAATTTATATTACATATATTTTAAGTGAAAGGACCATGCAGAAAGACATTTGGTCTACTTAAAACATACTTCGAAACAAACTTTTATACAAATCAATGTACTTTTGAAGCTACAGTGTATTTATGTGGGGCATAAAATAATTAAAGATGTAAACCAGGTTTATTTATTGTGACATATGTAAGAAAGGTAATTTGGAAGATAAAAACAGGGAGAACCAAAGTGAGGAGCAGTTTGAGAGGCTTGTGTGCTTTTTAAAATACCTTTTTTTCTTAAGGAGGTACCAGGGATTGAACCCCAGACCTCACACATGGAAGTGGGTGCTCAACCAGTGAGCTATAGCCACTCTCCTTTAAAATACTTTTTGAACCAAGACATTAACTTGGCTCTCCAAATCATACACTGCACCTGAATTACCCCCTTTCCCCAGTCCCATGAAAAGCATTTTAGAAGGTCGCCTGGGTGCCTCTTGCCCTGATGTACAGGCCAGGTAGACACACCTGCAGTCTGCTGCGATCCTGGGGACACAGCTTCTTCCCAGGATGTGCACCTGGGGTTTGGCAGTCTCGTGGCGCAGGGCCCCGTCAAGGCCCCAGGCTGCCTCTTGTCTTCTTTTGGGTACTTGCTCCTCGTTCTTCACCATGCGCTTCTCTCAGAGCAGGGTGGCTGGGTGTTGGGGAGCTGGGCCGCTTTCCGTTAAGCTGACACATGGTCTTTTCTGGATTCTGAACGCTGCTTCCTGGGAAGGGCAGGTCTGCTCGGGCAGGGCCTTGAGTGTGAGCCTGTGTGGTCCAGTCATTCTGTGGACAGTGTCCACCCTCGTCTGGCCTTGTCAGGGAAGGCTCCTCACCTGCAGGGCTTGTCGACGCACCTGCGATGGGAACGTGTGTGGAGGTCTTACCCCAAACTGCAGTCTCGGCCATGATGACCTCTGGTCTCTGGGCCCTGGTGGGCTGAGTCCAGGGTGGCTGCAGGTGGGTGGGGTCCCGGGGAATGGGCGGGGCCTGTGCCTCTGCAGGTGGAGAGCCACTTTTCTGGTGACGTTGAGAGGGAAGTGGCCTGGACAGGACGCAGGCCAGTGGGTTGCGGGGCAGCCTGGCCTCAGCATCAGGCCACTTCTTACCCTGAGGCTTTTTCCTTTTGAAGGTTGGACAGATGACCCAGGCCGGCCTCCTTGAGCACTTGAAGCTTGAGAATGTGTCCTTGTCCCACCAGCTGACGGAAACACAGCACAGGTCCATTAAGGAGAAGGAGCGCATTGCTGTGCAGCTGCAGAGCATCGAGGTACAGGCGGCACAGGATGGTCAGAGTGCTGATGTTTGCTTGGTTTTGAGTGTTGCTGTTGAAACTCTTAAGAAACACTTGCATCTGTTCTTCGCACATGCGCGCATGCATAGCCACAGGCCCACGTGCAGGACGCTGCGGTTTAGTTCCAGACCACCGCAATAAAATGAGTCACGTTTTGGTTTCCCAGTGCATATAAAAGTTATGTTTACACTATACTCTAGTCTATCAGGAGTGCAGTGGCATTATGTCTAAAAAACCTGTACATACCTTAATTGAAAAATACTTGGATGAAAAATGCTGACCGTCTTCTGAGCCTTCACCGAGTTGTCTCGGTGCTGACGGATGCTGACTGATCAGGGTGGTCGCTGCTGAAGCTTGGGGCAGCTGTGGCAGTTTCTTAAGATAAGACAATAGTGAAATTTGCCATCAGTGAACTTTTCTTTCCACAAAAGATTTCTCTGTAGCATGTAGTATGTAGCGTGTTACCCACAGAACTTTTTTCAAAGTCGAAGTCAGTTCCCTCAGACCTTGCTGCTGCTTTCCCAGCTGAGCTTCTGTAATAGCTCGACCCTTGTCATTTCAACCACGTTCCAGCATCCTCAACAGGAAGAGTCCATCTCAAGCAACCGCTTTCTCTGCTCATCTGCAAGAAGCAACTCCTTATCCTTAAAAGTTACATCATGACAAGAATAAGACAAAACAAACCAAAAAAAAAGTCAAAAGTTAGAGCACGAGATGGCAGCGGTTAAGCCACACCCTCAGGCTCCACGTCTGTCCTCGTCTTTCCTGTGTCCACCACGTCTGCAGGCTCTTCCTCCATGGAGGCTTGAGCCCTCCCTGTCATCCCGGAGGGCAGGGTCACCTTCTTCCAGACTCCAGTGCGTGCTGGTACTCTGGCCTCCTCCCATGAATCATGGATGTTCCTAATGGCATCTGGAATGGTGACTCCTTTCCAGGTTTTCAATTTCCTTTGTCCAGATACATCAGAGGAATCGCTGTCTATGGCAGCCATAGCCTTATGAGATGTACTTCTTTTTCTTTTTTTAAAATGATTTATTTTCCCCCACCCCACTCATTGTTCGCACTTGCTGTGTCTGTTGGTCTTCTTTGTTTCTTTAGGAGGAACCAGGAACCAAATCCGATGTGGGAGGGAGGCGCCTAATTGCTTGAGCCAATTCTGTTCCTGCTTTATTGGGTCTCTCATTATGTTTTTTCTTCTTGTGTCTCTTGTTGCCTCATCTTGTCATGCCTGCCAGTCGCACCAGCTCTCTGTCTTCTTTAGGAAGCACCAGGAACTGAAACACAGACCTCCTGTGTGGTAGGCGGGAGCCCAGTCTCTTGAGCCACATCTGCTTCCCGAGATGAATCTTAATTAATAAGACATGAAAGTTGAGATGACTTACTGATCCACAGGCTGCAGGATGTGTGCTGTGTTAGCAGGCATGAAAACAGCCTTCCTCTCATTGCACATCTCCATCAGAGCTCCTGAGTGACCAGGTGCATTGGCAGTGAACAAAAATATTTTGAAAGGGATCTTTTTATTTTGATAGTAGGTCTCAGTCAGTGAACTTAAAATATGCAGTAAGCCAATGTGCTGTCATGCAGGCTTGGGTCCTCATTTGTAGAGCAGAGGCAGAGTAGAGTTAGCATGATAATTTTTTTTTTTTTTTTTTAAGTACTGGGGGCTGGAGATTGGACCTGGGACCTCATATGTGGGAAGCCGATGCTCAACCACTGAGCCACTTTGTCTTCCCTGAGTTGGTTTTCTTGTTTGTTTTCTTTGTTTGCTTTTTATCAGGAGACACTAGGATCTGAATCCAGGACCTCCCATGTGGGAAGCAGGCGCTCAACAGCGCGATCCATATCCACTCCCTAGCATAATTCTTAAGGGCCTGTAATTTTTGTAATGGTAAATGAATATTGGCTTCAACTTAAAGACACCAGCTCCATTATCCCCTAACAAGAAAGTCATCTTGTCCTTTGAAGCTTTGAAGCCAGCCATTGTCTTTTCTTTAGCTATGAAAGTTCTAGATAGCATCTTCTTCCATTCGAAGGCTAGAATGTTTTTTCTACATTGAAAATCTGTTGTTTCATGTAGTCACCTTCATCAGTGATCTTAGATCCTCTGTATAACTTGCTGCAGCTTCTACATCTGCACTTGCTGCTTCATCTTGCATTTTTATGTTATAGAGATGGCTTCTTTCTTAAGCTTCATGAACCACCCTCTGCTAGCGGCAGACTTTTCTTCTGCCACGTCTTCACCTCTCAGCCTTCAGAGTATTACAGAGAGTTAAGGCCTTCTTTAGATTAGGCTTCAGCTTAAGGGAATGTCGTGGCTGTTTGATCTTCTATCCAGATCACTCAGACTTTCTCCATATCAGCAATAAAGTTGTTCTGCTTTTTTATTATTTGTGTGTTCACTGCAATAGCACTGAATTTCTTTCAGAACTTTTCTTTTTCATTCATAACTCAGCTAACTGTTTGGTGTTGAGAGGTGTAGCTTTCAGCCTGTCTCAGATTTGACATGCCTTCGTCACTAAGCTTAATTATTTCTAGCTTTTGACTTAAAGCAAAACACACGATTCTTCCTTTCACTTGGGCGCTTAGAGGCCACTCTAAGGCTGTTACTTGGCCTAACTTCAATATATTGAGTCTCAGGGAATAGGGAAGCCCAAGGGGAGGGAGAGGGACGGGGAATGCCGGTCAGTGGAGCAGTCAGCACACGCCCCAAAACAGTTAGAGTAGTACCATCAGAGGTCACTTACCACAGATCACTATAACAGATGTAATAATAACAAAATGCTTGAAATATTGTGAGAATTACAAAATTTGATACAGAGACATGAAGCGAGCACGTTGTTAAAAAAATTATGCCAGTAGATTTGCTTGATGCAGGGTTGCCAAAAATTGAATTTGTAATAGAATACAATATATATGAAACGCAATAAAGTGAGGTATGCTTGTGTGGGTGTGTATATCCATAAATACATACATTTACACACACACATGTAAATAATGTACATACACAGGTATTTTTGCAGCTCTTGCTTTGCACCTCCTTTGGTGGATACTTCAGGTTTTGGGATTCCGTTCCTCACTCTCACGGCGAGTGGGCGCTGGTGGCTTGGGCGCTGTTCTCAGCCCTCCTGGTGCTGGTCCCAGCAGTGGGTCAGAGCCAGGGGCGCAGCCCTGGGCACAGGACGGCTGCAGAAGGGAGTCCTGGCCCTGCAGCCTGGCCGCCTCCCAGAGCCTGGCGCTGCTGGGCACTGTGCATCTCTAGCCCCAGCCACGTGACGTTTTGTCCCCTCACAGCAGTAGGACGTGGTTAAGGTTATTGTTTCCAGATTAGAGGGAAATGCAGGGCCTTTGAGACGGGAAGACTTGGATCCAAACTCCTGTTTTCAGCTGTGAGGCTAGGTGTGGTTTCTTAACCTCTCTCAAGCTCCTTTCCTCATTTAGAAAATGGGATGATCTTGCCTGCTTAGCAGGCTCTCCAGAGAGTGAAGAGGAAAACAAGGTGCCAGCCACCTAGCCATTAGACAGTGGTGCTGTGCTGAGAATGTTCTTGAGACCAGTTTTGTTCCTGACCTTTCCCAGGCACATGGAAAGTCACCGTCCACGTGACTCACTAGTTTTCTCATCTCGTTAAGCTGGACACGCCCCTTTTTCCCTTACGGGTGATTCTGGCCATTTGGCTTGGATAATGGGAGAGAATCATGTCCTGTCAATTATAATGTTTCAAGGACTCAGTGTAGAAGAATTGAAAGACATTTTTAATGTTACAAATGAATCTTTTCCTCTAAGAAATGTACCTGCATTTTAGGTCTTATCCTTACAGCCCGCATGTCAGAATCAGTCCAGTCAACCAAGATGCAGCCAGGCGTCTTGTGTCTTGTTTTCCTCTTTACTCTTTTCAGCGAGCCTGCTAAGCAGGCAGAAAAGACTGAAAGGGCCCTGCACTTTATTTTTGTCCTGAGCTGATCTTCTTTTTCTTTTTTTTAACAAATCAATTTTATTGATATATGTATCTTTTAGGATTTATATTATTTACCTGCCCCCTCTTCGTTTATGCTCACTGTCTGCTCGTCTTCTTTTTAGGAGGCACTGAACCAAACCCAGGACCTCCCGTGTGGGGGGAAGGTGCCCAATTGCTTGAGCTGCTTGTGTCTCTCATTGTGTTTCCTTGTTGTGTCTCCTCGTTGCAGCTTGTTGCAACAGCTTGCTGTGGTGGCCCATCGTGTCAGCTCACTGTCTTGTTCGTCTTCTTTAGAAGGTACTTGGAACCGAACCTGGTACCTCCCGTGTGGTAGGTGGGCGCCCAATGCTTGAGCCACATCTGCTTCCCATGATACATATTAATAAAGCATAAATCCATCCAAAGTGTATAATCAGTGGTATGTGGTATAATCACATAGTTATACATTCATCATTTCAGTCATTATTAGAACATTTTCATTATTCCAATTAAGAAAGAAAGCAGTCAAATTCCTCACCTCTCAATCTCTTTCTCTTTTTATTTTTTACTTATTTACTTATTTTTAGGAGGTACTGGGTATTGAACTTAGGACCTGGTACATGGGATGCAGGTGCTCAACTGTTGAACTACATCTGCTCCCATCAGTTTCTCACGATAGTAACGCTAAGCCTGACCACCAGCCAACTCAGAGCCAATTTTCAAAGACTGTGAAAAATGTTTTTTGCTTTGATTTTTTAATGTTTTTTTTTTAATAGCTCCTGGTACTCAAGGAACTCTCTATCATAATAACTAGGTGGATACAAACCTAAGGAATACATAGTTCAGGAACCATATGCCAGAGTTAATACTTTAAAATATTAAAATAGGGAAACAGACTTTGGCCCAGTGGTTAGGGCGTCTGTCTACCATATGGGAGGTCCGCGGTTCAAACCCCGGGCCTCCTTGACCCGTGTGGAGCTGGCCATGCACAGTGCTGATGCGCGCAAGGAGTGCCGTGCCATGCAAGGGTGTCCCCCGCGTGGGGGAGCCCCCACGCGCAAGGAGTGCGCCCGTGAGGAAAGCCGCCCAGCGTGAAAAGAAAGTGCAGCCTGCCCAGGAACGGCGCCGCCCACACTTCCCGTGCCGCTGACGACAACAGAAGCGGACAAAGAAACAAAAGCAGACAAAGAAACAAGACGCAACAAATGGACACCAAGAACAGACAACCAGGGGAGGGGGGGAAATTAAAATAAATAAATAAATCTTTAAAAATATATATATATATTAAAATAGTGTGTAACTGAAGATTCTAAGACAAACAAACAAGAAATGATGGCCCATCCAAAGGAACAAGATAAAAATCCAGAAACTATCCATGACAAAAATTAGATTTTAGACATGTTGGGCAAAGACTTTTTAAAAACGGTCTTCAGTATGCTCAAGGAAATAAAAGAAAGTACAGAGAAAGAACTAAAGGATATCAGGAAAACAGAATAATATGAGAATATCAATAAAGAGATTGGCTTCTTCTTAAACTAACAGAAATAGTGGATTGGAGCCCACAGAAACTGAAATGAAAAATTCCCTAGGGGGTTTTGGAAGTAGATTGGAGCTGGCAGAAACATCAGTGAATTTGAAGACAAGACAGTTAAAATGATTCAGGCTGAGGAACAGAGAGAAAAAAGAATTTTAAAAAGTAAACAGAGCGTACGAGACCTGTGACACCATCAGGTATACCAACATACTCAAGATGGGAGTCTTAGATGAGAAGAAAGTCAGAGGCAGAGAGATATTGAAAGAAATAATGGTAGAAAACCTCCCAGATTTAATGAAAGACATAATTATACACATTCACGAAGGCTGACCAACCCAAAATAAGATAAATTTGAAGAGAAGCATGTTCAGACACATAGAATTCAAACTGTCAAATGCACCAGGGACAAGGAGAGAGTTCTGCAAGCTGTAAAAAAAAAAAAAAAGCAGCAGCGTGTTATGTACAAGGGAGTGCCAGTAAGATTAAATGCCAGTTTCTCACCAGAAACCGTGGAGGCAAGAAGGGTGGGACAAAATATATAAAAGTGCTGAAAAAGAACAGTTGTCTGACAAAATTTTATATCTGGTGAGACTATCTTTCAAAAATGAGGGAGAGATGAAGACATTCCCAAATAAATAAAAGCTGAGGTTGTTTATCACCACTAGACCTGCCAGACAAGCAGTGCTAACAGGAGCTCTTCAGACTGAAAGGAAAGGACACCAGACAATTGATAAAAGTGGCATAAAAAATATGGACCTCTGTTAAAGGTAACCACATGGGTAATTATAAATGCCAGTACCATTGTATTTTTGGGTATGCAACTCTACTTTTTAAGTGTTCTAAAATGCAAGTGCATTATGATATGTCTATGGTATTAGAATACACTGTATAAAGATATTTGTAACAAATACTACAAAAAGATGGGAGATGGAGGTAAATGTTGGGTATGTTTATGCTGTTGAAGTAAAGTTCGTATCAAATTAGTTTGGTATCAAATATGATTGTTATAGACTTAGGTTGCTAAATTTAAGTCCCATGGTAAACAGAAAGAAAATATCTGAAAAATTTATATAGAAGGAAATGAGAAGAGATTCAAAAGGGTAAACTACAAACTAAAAACAAATATGGAAGTACGCATTAACAGAGGAAATGAGGGACAAAAAGTTATAAGGCTTACAAAAACCAAATAGCAAAATGGAAGAAGTAAGTTTTGCAGTATTTGTAGTTAGTTTAAGTATAAATGAATTAAACTTTCCAGTCAAAAGGCAGAATGTGGCAGAATGGATAAAAAAGCATGACCCAAAAATATGCCGTTTATAGTAGACTAGCCTTAAATTCAAAGAGCCAAGTAGGTTGAAAGTGAAAAGATTGCAAAGTTATACGAATAAATAACCAAAAGAGCTCTGGGGTAGCTATACTAATATCACTTATAGAGACTTCACGCCAACGACGGTTGGCAGACAAAGAAGGCTACTATACAGGGATAAAGTATATAGAACTGATAAAGTGTATAGAACAAGAACACGTATCACTTATAAATATATATGCACCTATTGGCAGAGCCCCCCAGAATAATTTGACAGATTTGAAGGGAGAAATAGGTGGTTCTGGGAAGTGGACATGGCTCAAATGACTGGGTTCCCGCCTACCACATGGGAGGACCATGGTTCAGTTCCCGGTGCTTCCTAAAGAAGTCAGCGAGCTCGCGCAGTGGGCAGGCTTGACAGGCTTGACACAACAAGATGATGCAACAAGACACACAAGAAGTAAAACATGAGAGGCTCAACAAAGCAGGGAGCAGAAATTCCTGGTAGCTCCTAAAGAGGATGGCAAGCTGGCTCAACGGACATGTGTGGCCAGCTGACACAACAAGATGATACAACAAGAGACACAACAAAGCAGGGAATGGAGGTGGCCTAAGCAATTAGGCGCCTCTCTCCTACATCAGAGTTCCTGGGCTTGGTTCCTGCTGCCTCCTAAAGAAACAAAGAAGTCAAACACACAGGGCAAGTGTGAACAACGAGGGGGTAGGGGGAGATAAATAAAAAATTTTTTAGAAAGAGATGGTTTTACATTAAGAGTAGGAGATTCAATATGCCACGTTGAATAATGGATAGAACAGCTAGACAGAAGATGAATTAAGGAAATAAAAGACTTGAATGATATGTTAACCAGCTAGACCTAACAGACATAGAACACTTTATTCACCCAACATCAGCAGAATACACATTCTTCTCTAGTGTACGTGGGTCATTCTCCAGGATACACCATAAGTTAGATCACAAAATCTGTAAAGTTTAAAATATTGAAATCATGTTATATATTTTCTAACAGCAATGGAAAATTCACAAATATGTGGAAACTAAACAACACACTCTTAAACAACCAATGAATGTGTCACAGAAGAAATCACAAGGGAAACTAGGAAATATCTTGAGGCAAATGAAAACAAAAATACAACAATACCAAAACTCATGGGTGCAACCAAGGCAATGCTAAGAGGGAAATTTACAGCTTAAACACCTACATTAAAAGAGAAAAGGTCTCAAATTGGAGGTCTAACTTCACAACTGGAGCATCGAGAAAAAGAAGAGCAAACTAAACCCAACATGAGTAGTAAGAAGAAAGTAACAAAGATTAGAATGGAGATAAATGAAATAGAGAATTTAAAAAACAGTAAAGTTTGAGCACCTATTTCCCACATACAAGGTTCCAGGTTCAATCCCCAGTGCTTCCTTAAAAAGAAAGAATGAATGAATGAATGAAACTAAATAACCGAATGTGGTTCTTTGAAAAGAACAATAAAATAACAAAACTTTAGCTAGACTGACAAAAAAGAAAGGGCACAAATAACTGAAACCACAATTGAAAGGGGCTAAATTACTACTGACCCCACAGAAATAAAGAGTATAAGAGAATAGCATGAATAATTATATGCCAACAAATTTGATAGCAGAGTTGAAATGGACAAACTCCTAGAAACACATGAAGTACCTGCACTAACTCAAGAAGAAATAGAGGTTCACAACAAACCATTAACTAGTAAAGAAAGTCAATCAATTATAAAAAATCTCCTGACAGAATTCTACACATGTGCATGATTTTTGTGTAAGTTCACAACCTCTGTAATAAAAACATATTTTAAAAAAATAATAGGGTGGGTTTGGGGAAAAATACACTAAGTGTAAGATGGGACTATAGTTAGTAGTAATATTGTGATGATGCTCTTGCATAGTTCGTAACAAATGTTTCACAACAATGCAAAGTATTGATGGACGGGTGATGTATGAGACCCCTGTATGATGTTACCTATGTTATTTTGTAAGTTCACAACTTTTACTATACATGCATTATTTATGTATGTTCATGTATGAATAATATACTTCAATTAAAAAATATATTTTAAAAAAAAAACTCCCATCAAAGAAAAGCCCAGAACTGGTTGGCTCCACTGGTAAATTTTACCAGACATTCCAAGAAAAATTAGTACCAATCCTGGTCAAAAACCTCCAAAAAACTGAAGAGGAGGTAACAATCCTAATTTATTTTATGAGACCTATGTCACCCCAATAAACTAAAACCAGATAAAGATACTACAGGTTTAGAAATTGACAGACCAATATCCCTTATGACTAGAGATATAAAAATCTTCAATAAAATAATAACAGACCCCAAAAAAAGATAAAACAAGGGAACAGATGTAGCTCAGTGGTTGGGTAGCTGCTTCCCACGTGCAGGTCCTGGGTTCAGTCCCCAGTACTTCCTAAAAAAAATACTTGCAGATCGAATCTAAGAGCACATTAAAAGAATTATATCCACCATGACCAAGTGATGTTTGTCCCTGGTGTGCAGGGTGGTTCAACACAAGGAAATTAAAGACATATGCCACATTATAGAGTGATGGAGACAGAACCACACGATCGTTCTCAATTGAAAAAAGGCTTTTTAAAAATCCTGCATCTCGCTTTGATTAAAAACATACAGGAAAATATGAGTAAGAAGACCTGTCCTTACCATATTAAAGGGGATATATGAAAAACTCACAGCTAACATACTGAATGGTGAAAGACTAGAAGCTTAAAAAGGCATCCAGATTGGAAAGGAAGATGTAAAACTTTTTCATTTGCAGATGACATAACCCTATATATAGAAAATCACGAACAATCCCCAGCAAAGCTACTAGAGCTAGTAAGCGAATTCAGTGGGGTGATGGGGTCAGGATCAACCTGCAAAAATCAGTAGAGTTTCTGTATGCTAGTATTGAATGATCTGCAGAAGAAAGCAATTCCATTTACAACAGCAACTAAAAGAATCAAATATCTATGACCTCGAAACATAATACTAAGCTACAGTGGTCAGAACAGGATAGTACTGGCATAAAGATAGTCACATTGATCAGTGGAATAGAATTGAGAATCCAGAAATAAACTCTCACCTACTCAGTCAACTGGTTTTTGTGTTTTTTCTTAAAGATTTATTTTATTTATTTCTCTCTCCTTCCACCCCATTGTCTGCTCTCTGTGTCCATTCGCTGTGTGTTCTTCTGTGTCTGCTTACATTATCAGGCAGCACTGGGAAACTCTCTTTTTTGTTATGTCATCTCGTGTCAGCTTTCCATGCATGCGGCACCATTTCTGGGCGGGCTGCACTTTTTTCACGTGGGGCAGCTCTCCTTGTGGGGCGCATCTCAACACAGGGGCGCCTCTGCATCGCATGGCACTCCTTGTGCACAGCAGTACTGCACGAGGCAGGAGGCCCTGGGTATTGAACCCTGGACCCTGCATGTGGTAGGTGGATGCTCTGTCAGTTGAGCCATGTCCACTTCCCTACAGTCAACTGGTTTTTGACAAACGTACCAAGTTAGTTTTTTAATTATGTATTTATTGTTGTTTTGCACTCGCTGTTTGCTTTCTGTGTCCATTCGCTGTGCATTCTTCTCTGCTTGTCTTCTCTTCAGGCAGGAGCGGGAACTGATCCTGGGACCTTCCAGAGAGAGAGAGAGGCACTCAGTTGCTTGTGTCACCTCAGCTCCCTGGTCTGCTGTGTCTCTTACTGTCTCTCCTCTGTGTCTCTTTTTGTTGCATCATCTTGCCGCGCCAGCTCTCCTCGTGGCCAGCACTCCACACAGGCCAGAACTCCACGCAGAATTCACAGTTGAATAAAAACATACATTTTTCAATTAAATGTAGTGGATACCTATAATTTTTTTTTAAATCATACAATATGTTACACAATGTATTTGGTTCATAGTAACACAGTCATACAATATTTGTCCTTTTGTGTCTGGCTTGCTTCTCTCAACACAATGTCCTCCAGGCTCACCCGTGCTGTCAAATGCTTCACAGCTTTTCATCTGTTGATGAACACTTGGGTTGTTTCCAACTTTCAGCAATGGTGAATAATGCCTCTATGAACGTCAGTGTGCAGATGTCTGTTCTTGTCATTGCTCTCAGTTCTGGGTATATACCTGTAGTGTTATTGCAGGGTCACGTGGCAACTCTATATTCAACTTCTTTAGGAACTGCCAAACAGTCCTCCACAGTGGCTCTACCATTCTGCATTTCCACCAGCAGTGGATAAGTGTTCCTCTCTCTCCACAGCCTATCCAGCACTTATAGTTCTCTGTCTTTCTATTGGTGGCCGTTCTGATAGGTGTGAAATGATATCTCATTGTGGTTTTGATTTGTATTTCCCTAATCATTAGTGATATTGAACATTTCATGTGTTTTTTTGCTATTTCTTCTTTGGACAAATGTCTTTTTAAATCTTTTGCCCATTTTTTAATTGGGTTGTTTTTCTTTTTATTGTTGAGTTGTAACATCTCTTTGTATATCCTGTATATTAAACCCTTATTGGATATGTAATTTCCAACTATATTCTCCCATTGAGTGGGCTGTCTTTTCACCCTTTTGACAAAGTCCTGGGAGGTGCAAAAGTGTTTAGTTTTGAGGAGGTCCCATTTATCTATTTTTTCTTTTGTTGCATGTGCTCTGGGTGTAAGGAATATAGTTTAGTTATGTTTTACCAATTGTAGCAGAGGTACCACATTAACATAGAATGTTAATATTTGGGAAAACTGGGATAGGTTGGATTTATGGAAATACTATTTTCTGCATGATTTTTCTATAAAACTACAACTTCTCCAATTAAAATATGCTAATTTTTCTTTAATGTAAGGAATGCCATATTTGTTAGCATGGTCCCAGGTCTTTCATCTTTTTTTACCAAATGGCATCAAGAGACGAGGTTCATGAAAGAGAATGTGTTCCGTGGCCTCACCCCTTAGGCCAGAACTTCTTTTCACATAAGCAGCAGCCATCAAAGGGTGCACCGGTCAGTTCGTCCCAGCGCGTAGAGCCACTTGTTCTTGGCCTGTACTTCCTGATCCACCACGTTCCTTGCTCAAGACCCCAAATCCCCCCAGTGCCCGTGGCTCTCCACCTGACCATCCTTTCGTTCTCAAGCAGTACTCCTGAACCTCGAGCGCTGCCTCCTGCCTCCTGCCTCCTGCCTCCTGCCTCCTGCCTCCTGCCTCCTGCCATGGGCCTCTGCAGGGTGCTGCCCTTCCTGAGCCTCCGTTCCTTCTCTGAACAGCGCCTCACGCCCCTGCCTGGGCCAGCATCTCCGCAGTTGCTGTTCTCATTTTTCCTTAGCTCATGCTCTCCATAGAAAAGCTCCTAACTCCACGAGTGCTTCAGGCCCACAGCATCTCTTCTCTGATAAAGTTAATTTAGTTCATTGTTTGCAGACCTAGAAGCCCAAGCGCCACCAGCCTGGTTTGGCCGCATCTGTCGCTGCCCAGAGCGGTGCTCCCCCTGGTTCTGCCCGTCCCTCTCCCACCAGAGGTCCCAGGGCCACGTAGGATGCCAGCGCGCGTCCACCCATGATCCTTGGGCTTGCAGTCGGCCAGTGCTTCAGGCAGAGTCCTGAATAACCAACACTGCCTCTTTCTGACCTCGGGTTACTTAAAGACTAGAACTCGTGGGTGGCTGCTCTCAGGCCCCAGGGGTATACCCTGAGCAAGCCTCTTTCTTTGGGAAGAAAATATAAGTTAATCCTATGTAATTAGGAGTGTTGTGTAAAGTTGTTTCATTCTCCTAGCTAATGGTCACAGGTTCACTACCACAAAAAATGAAGACAGTAATAACTTTTGAACTCTTTCCCTTCAGCCACACTCGTGGGTCAGCAGAGAACTGTGGACAGAGGAACAGGCTGAGCTGACCAGAGAGGCACCTTGCTGGCCTCTGACTCACCAGCCCCTGTCGTGGTCGGAGCCCTTGGGGGCCCCCCTCCAGCGGTGAGGGTGCCCCCAAGGGAGATGCAGTGTGCATGGCTGCCTAAGGCCCTTGTGAGATCACTTGTTTTCTGGGCCTAGGCTGACATGCTGGACCAGGAAGCTGCCTTCGTTCAGATCCAAGAAGCCAAGACCATGGTGGAAGAGGACCTTCAGAGGAAGCTGGAGGAGTTCGAGGCCGAGAAGGAGCAGCTGCAGAAGACAGCCGCCTCCGCAGCCTCCCTGGAGCAGCAGCTGGAGCAGGTGAGCGGGGGCTGGTGTAGACGGGGCAGTGAGCCTGGGACTCTCCCCTCGCCTGCCGAGAGGTTCCGCTTACCTGAGGCCGAGCTGGCGGAGGTTCGTCTCATTCTCTTCAATGGTCTCATCCCACCCCCCACTGCTGTGCTCCACCTAGTTGATACAGAATGCCTCACCTGGGATTTATTCCTTCTACACCAAAATTTTGCATAAAAAAAGACAACTTGCAAAGTGTCCATCAATTTCATATAAAACCTGAACAAGGAAAACTAAGTTTCTGGAGTGGGGCGGAATTTCCATTCAGGAGGGCCATCTTGAATTTGCCCTTTTTTTTTTTCAGGTAAAGTTGAATCTGAGTCAGCGCGACCAGCAGCTGGAGGCTCTGCAGCAGGAGCACCTGGACCTGATGAAGCAGCTCGCTGTGGCCCAGGAAGTCCTTCAGACCCGGGAGCAGGCCCTCGGCAGCCTGCAGGCCCACTGCGACGGGCTGGAGGCGCGGCTGGAGGAGCTGCAGGGGGAGGCCGCCTCCAGGGACGACAGGATCCGCTTCCTGCAGAACGAGAAGATCGTCTTGGAGGTGGCTCTGCAAGCGGCCCAGAGCGCCAAGGAGGAATTTGACAGGGGAGCAGAACACTTGGAAGAAGGTGCTGAGGAAACATCAGCAATTTCAGAGCAATTAAGACAAGAATTAGCTGTCAAGTCCAGCCAGGTAATGCACTTGGCTGCCATTTGGTTATGAATGAAAATCATGCGTGACGGAGTGGCTGCGGAGCGTGGGCTGGTCTGTGCACATGCCTGCAGCAGCGTGGGTACACGCCGGGGCCCAGCGCCGGGCCGGGAGCAGATGAGCCCCTGCGCCCTGGCACCCTGCCTGAGCAGGTGGGTGTGGCAGTGCCAGCAGCTGAACTGCGCTCGTCGGGGCTTTGCAGGAAGTCCACCAGGCAGCACAAGGCTCTGGCCCCGAGGGATTTAGGGAAAGCTTCACTTTCCTCACATTACTTGAATACACGGGCAAGTTTCGGCTTCTCCTTCCTTTGCCCTCCTCTCTCTGTGCCTAACAGCATGTGATGTGGTGCTGTCACTGGCACGGTCCCCCGTCGGGCTGACATGAGGGTCAGTGAGGGGCCTGGGAAGGGCCCTGGCCCACCCCGCCCATCCCCGTGTTGGAGAACATGCGCTGGCAGGCATGTTGCGAGGTGGGTGGGCGAGGGGCCTCAGGTGTCGTCTTGGTGTAGGGCGTGTGGGGGATGCGGAGTTAGGATCGGGCAGGAGCAGATCCTTAAATTCCATCCTGTGGGAAACCAGCGACATGGTTTCCCTTCGGCAAAGTGAGGGAAACTGAGGCTGCGGCTTCTTTCCAACATTGACCTGCACTAAGTTAATTTCTGGGATAGAGGAGCTAGAGCAGAGCAGGTCGCTGCCCCTCGGTGAATTTAGGTCCAGTGGGCAGAGTCGCCTCCGAGAAATTGGAGAACTCTGTTGAGGAGTTTGAGTTTGCAGTAAGGCTGAGCGCAGTCTCCGGGTCTCGGGGCCCCTCGGGGCCTACAGCGCGGCTCCTCCTGGCTGAGTCTACCCTGCAGTGCTGACCAACATGCAGGGAGGTGTCCTTGGGAGAAGACGGTTACCATGACAACAGGTGGAGGGGCGGGGCAGTGACTCCCGTCTCCGCGGGGCTTTCACCCAGTGCCAGGAGAACCGGGCCTCAGGCCCTCAGCCCGCCGCCCGCCCCACACCTGCCCCGCGCCTTCTGCCTCCTCCCAGGTGCCACCAGGCCAGGGGACCTCTGAAGAGTCAGAGTGGACGGCACGGGACAGAGGACCTTCGTGAAGGGGATTTTAAGGGGGAAATTACATACTTCCTAATCCTACCCAATGTGTAATTAGGGCTCGAGTCTGTCCTGGAATTGGAGGGTGAGTCATTCGCTAGTGTAAGACCACTCTGGTTTCCAGTGACGGCAGACGCGTCCCTCTGCACAGCTCCTGGTCTCGTTTGAGCTGCAGGACAGTCTTCTCACGTGCTTTTCATGCCACTTGGACTCAGAGGGCCGCCAGTGCTTTTCTCAGTTTACACCCGCCTGCCTTTATAAATTTCTTTTTTAAATATTACTTTACCACTGGCTTTTTTCACCAAAAGCATTTATAATGCTCTAGGGTAGCATTGCCCAAACTCCATGTCCTGAACGCCTGGTCTTGTGGAGGCCGGTTCTGACCATAGGACTGGGGCGGGGCCCGCGATCCCGCGTGGACCGGCTCCTGCGGGGGTTTGAGCTGCAGTTGGCAAACTCCTGCCAGGGACCCAGCGCCACTTCTCTGTGTAAACAGCTGAAGTCAGTACGCGTGCTCGTTGTATGTGCTGCGGCTGTGCTTACACTGGGGCAGAGACATCCAGCCGCGAGGCCCGAGGCACTACCCTGCTTGCCCCTGCAGACGGGGTCGACCCGGACCTGGGCCCTTGCCCGCCCCTTCCCCTCGCCTATGCCGCCCCTAGTCTTGGCCTTTGCTTTTTAAGTGGCAGGGACAGGAGGGCCAGTGACGAGTCGTGATCCTTGGAGCGTAATACACCTCTCTTCCACGCAGTGACGGCTGTGCCAACTCTTGGGCACGGTGTCCTTGTGGCACCGTCTAGGGTCATGTACTGTGCACTGTGTTTCTCCGCAGGTGGAGCACCTGCAGCAGGAGACCGCCGCTCTGAAGAGGCAGACGCAGAAGGCGAAGGAGCAGTTCCTGCAGCAGAAGGTAACACCAGTCGTTCGTTTTCTTCAGGTGCAACAAATGTACACAGAGAAATCCTTTACAGTATTACTGCTTCAGTAGAACAAAACTGATCAAGAAGAATGCAGTCTTACATCGTTAAGGTTTTTTCAGGGTGCTTCTTGACTTCCCGTTCCTCGCCTCCACGACCAGCGTGGTGTGCTCTGGGCAGTGGCAGCTGCCTGCACTCACGGGGTTTCCGTGGAAGCCCGTCCTCGGCCCTTCAAAGAATCATGCACTTTTACTGCCTAAGTTGAGTTTGTGCTTAGAATGCCTTTGGAAATTTACCCCACGGTTCAGCCTTGAAACTCGTTACAGGCGTGCAGGAAGCGTGGCACGTAAGCCTGATGTAGTGAAGCAGATGTCTATTGTTGGAAGAATGACTGCAGTTGCACATTTTCTTGCACAGCATTAGTCGAGTGCTCTAAGGCATCTGAGAGGAAGATGGCAGAGTAGCCAGGTGGCGTTATATTTTATTACTGATACAAGCGGAGGGCCGCCTAGCGGAAGCCAGGCAGTGCCACCGAAGGCAGAAGAAATTGTCCAGTCTCCAGGACTAGATGAACTCTGTCTAAGCAGCGAGAGGCTGGTGAGACTGCTTTGTGCTTTATACCAGTCTCTGGTTGGGGATGGTGACACGGCTTAATTGTAAGAATTAGTGAACATAAAATAACGGTGTCTTTGATTTGACGAAACTTGGTAAGTTATGGCCTCGACGAGTGGTGGTGTTGCTGAACCAGACTTGCTGCTGGAGCTGGCCCGCACTGCCCCTTTTGTCTGGACAGGTGATGGTGGAAGCCTACCGGCGGGATGCCACCTCCAAAGACCAGCTCATCAGTGAGCTGAGAACCACCAAGAAGAGGCTGGACGCGGAGGCGAAGGCGCTGAGGCAGGAGCTGGTCCAACTGCAGGCCGAGAGGAGGTCCACAGAGGGGGAGCGCTCCCGGCTGCAGAAGGAGGTCTCGCGGGTCCACCAGCAGATGGCGGGCCTCGAGGCGCACCTCCAGGCCATGCAGAAGGAGCACGGGGAGATGGAGGCGCATTTGCAGGTCCGGGGGCGTGTGGACTTGGTTTGCATTCTGAAGGCTTCTTCCCTCGTGGAGCGCTATAGGGCGGGGCGGCAGCAGAGAGAGGGTCTGCACTGGGAGGTGTCTGTGGGGCCAGGGGCTCTCAGGACGTGTCAGTGAGGAGGCCAGGGTCGGCCATGGCCGGCCGGCCTTGCAGAAAGAGAGAAGTGTCTGTGCGGGCAACCGGTGTGTGAGGCTCTGGTCGAGGAAGGGCGCAGCACACCCTGGGGAGGTCGCAGCGCTGAGTCCACAGGGGCCTGGGGAGGTCCACAGCCAGGACCAGGGTGGCAGGCGGGCCTGGTTGCTTCGAGTCATGCTGGGGCACATGGTGGGACCTGGGAGGGGGCGCCCTCAACTCCGAGACAGAAGCTGGTGTAAGCGGTGAGCCTCGGGGGGTGGAGCCTACATCTCGGAAGTCTCCGGACAGGCTGGGCAGTGGCATCAGGCAGGTCCACCCTCGTGTCTGCCCTGAGGCGGGAGTACAGGCTGGACAGTGCCCACAGCCTCAGGGACTGGGCCGTCACCTCACGAGCCTGTAGGCAGAGAAGCAGCCGGGGACCGGGCTGGGGGAGGCTGAGGAGCTGGGAGAGGCCTGCAGAGAGGCTGGAGGCCGGGTGGGGGCCACAGGAGCTGGGGCGTCTCTGTCTATCCTCTGGCGAGCGGGCGAGGTGCCCGGGGCTGCCCACTGGACTGGGCCAGGAGCCAGGGCCGGAGGGGCCAGCCTGGTGGAGGGACGGGCACCTGGCCTTGGCTGGTGCTGGTTCGTGGTGGCCGCGGCGGCGAGGGCAGAGCCTGTGCGCTGCTGGCGCTGGTTCTGGAAGACGTGCTCCACGCGGTGCTGGGGTAATTTATCACGAAGGGGCCGAGAGAAGGAAGCGAGTGGGAGGCGAGGAGGAGGGGGCCTCCAGCCACTCGCTCAGCCCAGCACCCAGCGTGCTCGTGGGCTGAGGATTGTGAACCGCACACCGCGGGCCCTGGGCCAGGGCTCTGGGGGGCTGTGGGGTCACCGGGTGGCAGGCGCAGCTGCCGGCCCCTCTCCCCGTCCTCTCCCTCCCCCTTTTGCCCTGTGCTGCTGGGGACTTGAGGTGGCTCCAACACAGTTGTCCTCGGTGTGCTCACGTGTAAAAGGGGCAGGTGCCTGGTCCAGCCAGGTCAGCCTTCAACCCGCGTGACCCTCACATTGTCTCCCCTCTCTTCTCTTTGAAGTCCTTGCAGTTCGACAAAGAGCAGATGGTCACACTTACAGAGGACAATGAGCTGTTAAAGAGGCAAATAGAAGAACTGCAGCAGGAAGCCAGGAAGTAAGTCTCCCGCTCCTGTGCGCGTCTAGGAAGAGCTGGTGCTGTGTAACGAGGGAGGCTGGGGACGTGCGCGCTCCTGAGCCGAGGGGCCCTCAGAACACCCAGATTCTCCTCAGGGTGCTTGCAAACCCTGCTGGGAGTCGTGCTGAGTGTGGCTGGTACGTTATGTTCCACATTTACAGGTAGACAGTTTATTCAGTAAGTCAGTCTGTGAGAGTCCTGAGCTGGAAAGCCCCTTGTGCCTTCACTCACGCGCCTTCCTTATCTTCCTCCTTCCATCCCTCTGCCCCAATCCTAGCTCCCTCTCCAGGGTCCGTAGCTCTGTGCTTGCCGTCACGCTTGTGCACATCTCTTCAGAGCCCGTTGCACGTCCACACGTCCATGCACACCGGCTCCCACCCTCTGGGGGCTTTCACCTGCGCGGCACACCCCACGCCACTCTGCTCTATCACCAGGGATTTATGAACAAGTGCAGCTTCACTTGATATTGCTGATACCAGGAAGAATATGTGAAAAGCTTTTCTTGGGTAGGAGAGGAACTATTTCTGTGCCTTCACAAAATCATTTTAAAACAGCTCTAAGTGGAGGGCCAGGTAAATACAACAACCTGCCTGTAATAATGAGGCTGGCTGAAATTTACTGCCTCTGCTGCGTGCCCGCCCTGGGGTGAGCTCCTGACAGCCCCAGGAGGAGGTGCACCCAGTAGCCGGCTCCTCCCGAGCAGAAGCTGGCGCTTGGACGGCCAGAACCGGAACGTGCGGAGCCCAGGCCCCTGGAGGAGGGACCCACGAGGCATGTGTCGGGTTCTAGGAAGCCCACACGATGGCACCGCGGCGAGCCTGAATCCCCCTGCTGCTCCTCCCCATGTCTTAGGGCCATCACCGAGCAGAAGCAGAGGATGAAGTGCCTGGGCTCGGACTTGACCAGCGCCCAGAAGGAGATGAAGGCCAAGCACAGAGCCTACGAGAGCGCCGTGGGGCTCCTCAGCCGCCGCCTGCAGGAGGCCCTCAGTGCCAAGGAGTCCTCGGAGGCGGAGCTGAGCACGCTCCGAGCCCAGGCTGCGGACGGCGGCGGCAGCCTCATCTTACAAGTAGGCGGGCGGCCCGCGTGCTCCTGGCCAGGGCTGGGGAGAAAGGGGTGGGTGAGCACGTTGGTCCCGGGCCTTCCCGAAGGCTGTGGCGGGTGAGGGAGCATTTCTGTGTAACCCCAGGCGGGTGTCAGTATCACCATGAAACGCGATGGTTTGTAGACCTCCCTGCAGTAGATCGCACAGGGGCTGAGGGGTGTGGTCTCCACCTCGTTTTCAGGGGAGAACCTTGGCTCGGAAGAGGCAAAGTCAGGATGTGCTCCGCTGGGAGGGCGCGGACGATGGCTACGGCCCCGCGAGGGCCGGCAGAGGCTTGGGCAGGACGCGGCCTCGGGCCTGCAAAAGCTTCTCGGAGGATGCGGCCCTTGAACTGTCTTGAGGAAGCGTGGAGGGCTTGGGGCAGCGGCCGCGGCGGAGCTTCTGGTCGAGGGCTCCCCCGAGGCAGGGCATGCGTGGCACAGGAAGCGATGGCTGGAAGATCTGAGTGTTGGGGAGGGGTCTTGGGTCTGGGCGCTGCTGCAGGGTTGGACTCAGGGTAGCGGCCTGCTGTTCTTGGGAGCACGGCTTGGCCTTTCCTTTGTGGGCCCTGCTGCCCTCGCCAGAGGTGACGCGACAGCACGGTGGGCATCAAGGGGCCGGTCCAAGAGAGTCGAGGTCGAGGCTGGGAAGAGGCGCGAGGCGGGGGGGGGCCGGGCCAGAGGGGTGGATTGTGTGGGGGCTGGACCACAGGTGGTCATGGTTATAGGGGATGCTTTTGAGATCAGCTCGGGACCCTGGGATTGAAGTGGCCGTAAGAGACCCAGGCCCAGGAGGAGACGTCTTGGAGGTGAGGCTCCAGGGGCAGGAAGGCTGGCGGCTCAGGAGGAGGGTGGGGACAGGAGCTGCGGGGAGAGGTCTGCAGGGAGAGGTCCACGGGGCGCCTCGCCAGAGCTCTTCTCCCTTGGCCTTTGACTTGCATTTAGCATAAAGAGGAGGGGTGAGGGCCCTGGGGTCCGTAAATGGAGGAGGGTCCGAGGGAGGGCCAGGTGGGAGTTGTTAGTTGCCCAGGAGTGAGCGCTGTGTCGCTGTGGTGAGGCCCACAGACTGCGCCGTGCAGACACGTCCTGTCCCGTCAGAAGACGAGGGTGCTGGTTCCCTGGCTGCGGCAGTGCCGCCGTTGGGAGGTTAGCCTGCGTTTTGCTTGTTGCTCTCCGCTTTGAATCGTTTCATATGGATCTTGGTGCTGACTCTTCTATGCGTTTCTGCCATCCCATTGGAAGAGAACGTGTGTGCATGATGTTTTCTTGTCAGTTTATACTCTGCGCCCCCCTTAGAGTAGAAACGATGGGAGGGAGTGGAGTCGGCTCCGCTGGCGGCATATCCCCTGGCCGCCTGGTGACGCTTGTCCTCGTGCTGTGCAGCCCTCTGAGCAGTGGCTGTCGTGGCCTGGCAGCAGCAGGCGTGGGCTCAAGGGCCGCTGGAAGAGGGTGACCATGGAGGGAGTGTGCGCCTGTAGGTGCTCGCTAACGAGAGGTGGAAACGAGGCAGGTGTTCAAAACCACCTCGTTAGGGCTACATGAGGTGGGATGTGAGCGCTTACAGGTGTCTAGCACCCTGTGTGCCTGCGCCCACACTTGTGTGCGTGGGTGCGTGCCTGGGCCTCTGCTCACGTGCATGCATGAGCCAGTGCTTCTGTGTGTACATGCGTCTGCATGCATGGATTTGTGCTTATGTGTACATGTACATGTCTGTGCTTTTGTGTGTACATGTGTGAGCCTGTGCTTGTGTATACCTGTGTGTACATGTGTATGCATGAACCTGTGCTTCTGTGTGTACATGTGTGTGCATGCATGGGTTTGTGCTTGTGTGTGCATGTACGTGCTTGTGCTTTTGTGTGTACACGTGTGATCCTGTGCTTGTGTATACTTGTGTGTGTGCATGTGTACATTTGTATGCATGAGCCTGTGCTTCTGTGTGTACATATGTGTGCATGCATGGGTTTGTGCTTGTGTGTGCCTGTGCTTCTTTGCGTACATGTGTGTGCACGTGCATGCATGGGTCTGTGCTTGTGAGCATGCGTACATGTGAGGCTGTGCTTGTGTGTGTGTGTGTATGCATAAGTGTTTATCTGAGTGCCTGTGTTGGGATGCACATTTGTGGGTCTGCTCATCTGTGGGTGTACGTGTCTGCTTATGTGTGCACGTGTAACCCTGTGCTTGCATGTCTGCTCAGGTGTGCCTTTGCTTGTGTGCATGCAGGCATGTGCGTGTGTGTGTTTTTTATGGTGCCTGCTACTGCTTACTTGCCACAGGTTGTGTCTCTTATCTACATGCTAGAATTTTTCTCTATTTTTAAAGCATTTAACTGAAAAAAGTTATTTTATTAGACTGCTAATGTCATTAATGTGTGCATGTGATGGTTAATTTATGTCCTTTAAAGGAAAATGAAATCAAATAATAATAAATGTAAAAGTATTGAAATCATAGGAAGTATCTCCTTCAATCACAGTAGAATAAAACTAGAAATCAATAAGAGAAGGAAACTGAAAAGTTTAGAAATATATGGAAATTAAATAACATGCTATTCAACAGCCAATGAACCGTAGAAGAAATCACAAGGGAAATTAGGAAATATCTTGAGATGAATGAAAACAAAACCACAACATACTGAAACTTTTATGGGATATAGCAAAGACAGTGCTCAGATGGAATTTTTTTTTTTTTAAAGATTTATTTTTATTTAATTCCCCTCCCCTCCCCCCGTTGTCTGTTTTCTGTGTCTATTTGCTGCGTCTTGTTTCTTTGTCCGCTTCTGTTGTCGTCAGCGGCTTGGGAAGTGTGGGCGGCGCCATTCCTGGGCAGGCTGCACTTCTTTCGTGCTGGGCAGCTCTCCTTACGGGGCGCACTCCTTGCGCGTGGGGCTCCCCTACGCGGGGGACACCCCTGGGTGGCACGGCACTCCTTGCGCGCATCAGCACTGCGCATGGGCCAGCTCCACACGGGTCAAGGAGGCCCGGGGTTTGAACCG
The DNA here is from genome assembly GCF_030445035.2 of Dasypus novemcinctus. NCBI lineage: Eukaryota > Metazoa > Chordata > Mammalia > Cingulata > Dasypodidae > Dasypus > Dasypus novemcinctus. Next base: position 6,329,757 of record NC_080691.1, read on the forward strand.
CGGACCTCCCATGTGGTAGACGGACGCCCTAACCACTGGGCCAAAGTCCGTTTCCCATCAGATGGAATTTTATAGCTCTAAGAGTCTACATTAAAAAAGGAAGAATACCACAAATTAATAACTTAACTTCACATCTAAAGAAACTAAGTAAGAAGAGCAAAACAAGCCCAAAGTTAGTAGCAGGCAGAAAATAGTAAAAATTAGAGCAGAGATAGAGAATAGATAAACAAGAGAGAATTAACAAAATAAAACATTGGTTTATTAAAAAGAACAATAAAATCAAGAAACCTTCAGCCAGACCGACAAAGAAAAGGTGAGAGAGAATGTGCAAATTAGGAGTAAAAGTGGGGACACTGCTACCCACCTTGCAGAAATAAAAAGAGTTATAAGGACTATGAACAATCCTATGCCAACAAACGAGAAAACTACATAAAATGGACAAGTTCCTAGAAACAAACAAATTACCTAATCTGATGCAAGAAGAAATAGCAAATCTCAACAGACTGTAGCAAGTAAAGAGATTGAATTAGTATTAAAAACAAAACAACCAACAAAGAAAAGTCCAGACCGGATGGTTTCAATAGTGAATTCTACCAAATATTTAAAGATTTAACACCACCCCTTCTCAAACTCTGCTAAAAAGTGGAAGAGAAGATATTACTTACTAACTCATTCTACGAGGGCAGCATTACCCTGATAACAAAGCCAGAGAGACAGCCCAACATAGGAAATTCCAGACCAAAATCCCTTATGGATATAGCCGCAGAAATTCTCAGCCAAACTGTCAAACTGAATCCAACAGTATATTAAAAAGATTATACACCTTGACCAAGTGGGATTTATTTCAAGAATGCAACGTAAGAATATTGATCAGCATAAACACCACATTGATAGGAGAAAGGAAAAAACCACATGATCATCCTTATTGATGTAGAAGACATCCTTTCATGAAAAAACCACTCAGAAATCTAGGACTAGAAAGGGAACTTTCTCAGTAAAGGCCATTTAGGAAAAGGCCACAGCAAGTGTCCTACTCAGTGGTGACAGACTGGAAGCTTTCCCCCAAGACCAGGAGCAAGACAGGGGTGTCCACTGTCACCACTGTTAGTCAGCGAAAGTTCTGGCAAGAGCAGTCAGTCAGGCAAGAGAAAGAAAGGCAAAGCATCCGAATTGGAAAGGAAGAAATAAAATGATCCCTGTTTGCAAATGACATGAACCCTATATGGAGAAAATCCCAAAGCATCCCTGAGAAAGTGAATAGAACTAATCAGCAAATTCAGCAAAATTGCACGATACAAGATAAACATGCAGAAATCAGTTGGATTCCTATATACCGGAGATGAACAATCTGAAAGGACATGAAGAAAACAATTCTATTTACAATAATTTCTAAAAGAGTAAAATACCGAGGAATAAATTTAACCAAGGAGGTACAAGACTTATACATAGAAGACTACAAAACTTAGCTAAAAATTTAAAGACCTAAATAAATGGGAAGACATCCTGTGTTCACGGGTTGGAAGACTTCATTGTTAAGTGTCAATACTGCCTAAAGTGACCCACAAACTCAATGCAATCCCTATCAGAATTCTACTGGCCTTTTTTGCAGAAATGTAAAAGTTGATCCTCAGCTTCATATGAAATTGCAAGGTGCCCTGGAGAGCTAAATCTTATCTTGTAGGAGAACAAAGTCGGAGGACTCACGCGTCCTGACTTCAGAACTTACCATGAATCTACAGCAGTTAAAAGTGTGGTGCGGACATAAGGATAGACATATGGACTAGTGGGACAGAATTGAGAGTCCAGAGTTTAATCGACTATCTGTGGCCAGTTGATTTTTCACAAAGGTGCCAAGTCCATTCGATGCAGAAAGAATAGTCTCTTCTTTGGTGCTGGGAGAACAGGAAATATCTCTCACCACTTGTATGTCAGCTGATGCAAAGTACCAGCAATCTGTTGGTTTTTATAAAGGGTGTTTATTTGGGGTAGAAGCTCACAGGTACCAGGCCATAAAGCCTAAGTTACTTCCCTCACCAAAGTCTGTTGCCATGTGTTGGAGCAAGATGGCTGCTGACGTCTCCCAGGATTTCATGCTTCCCAGGTTCCTCTCTTCCTGGGGCTTGTTTCTCCCCGGCCTCAGCTGCCCTGCTCTGTCCACAATGCCAGCTCTAAACTGTCAGGCAACTGCTCATCTCTCTTCCCAGGGCCTCTGCTGTGTCTAATCGAGCCTTCTCTCTGCTCCTCTGTGTGCTTACTTCCTAGGCCCCAGCATTAAAACTCCAACTAATTCTTCTGCTGTGTCATTTTCTCTAGTGATGTGGCCCAATCAAAGCTTTAATCATTATTTAATCAAGTAAAAGTGAAACCTCTGAATACAATATAATCTGTTATGTCCAGAGGGACAGACCAGTTTACAAACATAATCCAATATGTATTTTTGGAATTCATAAACAATATTAAACTACCACACCACTATGTAAAAATTAATTCAAAATGGATTAAAAAAACCTAGATAAAAGAGTAGGGAGTGTGGTATATGGGAATCCCCTATGTATATATATTTTTTAACCACCTTTTTTTTTTAATCTCCCCCTTGCAGCTTTTTTGTGTGCTGTCTGCTCTCTGTGTCCATTCACTGTGTGTTCTTCTGTGTCTTTATTTTTATTTCCCCTCCCCACCTTGCGGCTTGCTTACCGTCTGCTCTCTGTGTCCATAACTGTACTCTTTGGCGGTTGTTTTTCTTTTGTTTTAACTTGTCTCCCTTTTTGTTGCGTCACCTTGCCGAGTCAACTCCCCACAGTGCTTGCAGGCCAGGCAGTTCACCACAGCGTGCGGGCCAGCCGCCTTCACAAGGAGGCCCCTGGACGCGGACCCAGGGCCTCCCGTGTGGGAGACGGAGCCCAACTGAGTGAGCCACAGCCGCTTCCCTCCCCTGTATTTTTTATGTAATCTAAGTATCTTTAAAAAAAATTTTTTTTAAATAAAGGCAAAACCATTTTAAGAGACAAAGAAAAAAAATGAGCCAAGGATTTGCATAGGCATTTCTCCAAATGAGATATTCAGATGCTTAGTAAGTATGTGAAGGATGCTTAACATCATTAGCCATTAAATGAAAGCAAATTAAAAACTATGAGATATCACTTTACACCCAAGAGGATGCCTTATGTTAAGAAATCTGGAAGAAAGTGTTGGCAAAGCTGCTGAGAAATAGGAACCCTTGAACATCATTGGTGGCAATGTAAAATGGCACAGGTGCTGTGGGAAGCAGTTACTACTTCCTCAGAAAGTTCATCACAGAACGACCATAGACCCAGCAATTTCACTCCTAGGTGTATAAAGAATTGGAAGCAGAGACTCAGACATAGATTTATACACCCATGTTCACACAGCGTTATTCACAGTAGCCTATGTGTCCATCCTCAGATGAATGCATAAACAAAATATGGTGTATCCATAAATGGAAGATTTTTCAGCTGTAATTAAAAAAAAGGAAGTGCTGATACGTGCTTGAATTTTGAAGACATCATGTTGAGGGAAATAAACCAGAACAAATATTGCAGGGTTTCTCATATATGAAAAACTTAGAACAAGCAGATTCACAGAGAAAAATCAGAAGAGTAGTCACCATGGGTGGGGGAGGGAAAAGTAGGGAGTTATTACTAAAGGCAACTGAAGTGAAACGGATGTGGCTCAACTGATCAGAGCGTCCACCTACCGTATAGGAGGTCCAGGGTTCTAACCCAGGGCCTCCTGGCCCGTGTGGTGAGCTGGCCCGTGTGCATTGCTGCCGTGCGCAAGGAGTGCCGTGCCTGTGTAGGGAAGCTCCACACGCAAGGAATGTGCCCTGCAAGGAGAGCCGCCCCGTGCGAAAAAAGCGCAGCCCGCCCATGGAGAGCTGACGCAAGGTGACGCAACAAAAAGATTCCTGGTGCTGCTGGAAATGCAGTGGACACAGAAGAACACACAGCAAATGGACACAGAGAGCAGACAATGGGGGCAGGGAGGGGAGAGAAATAAATAAATAAAAGAAATCTTTAACAAAAAATAAAGGCATCTGAGTTTCGGTTTCGGATGATGAAAATATTGAGGGAATGGTGGTGAAATTTACACAGTTTGTTGGTGTACTTAATGTCAAAGAATTGTCGACTTAAAATGATTTTTATGTATGTATGTTTTCTCACAACCAAAAAAAATCTAGGAAATGATAGAAAGCTGAGAAAAGCGGAATAGGTTTTATAAGTTGCCAAATTCATGGTATGTACATCTGCTTTCCCTTCAAGTTCAGGGTGCAAATGTAGTCATCTTTTTATCCCTCATCCTGTGTTTCTTTAGCAGAAATCCCGGTCAGGCTTCAGGGAACCAGGGGAGGCACGCTGGGGCAGCCCTCTCTTCTTTCCTGGGTGGTTCCAGCTGCTGGCCCTGTGCCACCTCCCTGTGGCTCTGGGGCCATCGACATTGTCCCAGTTTGTCTAAACTGGGCACTCGAGCTGTAATAACTAAAGTTCACTTTCATTCTTACCTCCTTCAACATCCGTTTGTCGAGGGACCAGACTGAGAAAGTAGCAGTTTTAAGTTTATTCTTTAATTTTAGCCCACTTGTGTTCAGTGTGGGAAAGAGGTATCAGATATGATACTTTAGAGGCGTGAAGACAAAGAGAAGTTCAGTGGGCTTCCCCAGAGCTTGACGCGAGTTTACGGTAATGATGAGAAGCCCCTTGAGGTTTGTTTCTGATATTTAGGGGAATCTCGCTGTCTGGATCAGAGTGAACAGGACCATATGACAGACCGCGGACCTGATACAGAATAAGGACTACAGGGAAGCGGACTTGGCCCGGTGGTTAGGGCGTCCATCTGCCACATGGGAGGTCCGCTGTTCAAACTCTGGGCCTCCTTGCCTGTGTGGAGCTGGCCCATGCGCGGTGCTGATGCACGCAAGGAGTGCCGTGCCACGCAGGGGTGTCCCCCGTGTAGGGGAGCCCCACGTTCAAGGAGTGTACCCCATAAGGAGAGCCGCCCAGCGCGAAAGGAAGTGCAGCCTGCCCCAGAAATGGCGCTGCACACATGGAGAGCTGACGCAGCAAGATGATGCAACAAAAAGAAACACAGATTCCCATGTCACTGACAGCAACAGAAGTGGACAAAGAAGATGCCCCAAATAGACACAGAGAACAGACAACCAGGTTGGGGTGGGGGCAGAGAAATAAATAAATCTTTAAAAAAAAAAAAAAAAGGACTACAGCAGACAGGGCCGTATGACAGAGGGATAGAATAGTCATTATAAAATTATAGGGTCTTAATTGTAAGAAAGTTACCACACAGAGTTTTAATACGAGGGAAAACTGTGTTAAGGGATATGGGGTATATGGAAATTTTGTTTTCTCTGAATTTTTTTCTTTAACCTCCTGTTCTCTAATTAAAAGAAAAAAGAACAAAGAAAGAAAGTTCATCCTTATGTGGGGCTCGGGGGCGGGTGGAGGGATTGTGTGGAGACTCCTCAGGCTGTGGAGTCTCCCTTTGGAGTAATGAAATTGTGCTAAAATTTTTGTGGTGATGAATGTGCAGTACTGTGATTACACTGAAAACCATTGGTTTGCACTTGGGATAGATCGTATGGTTTGTGAATATATCTCAGTAAAACTGTTTTAACAAAAAAAAAAGGAAAAAGCAATGCCACAGAAATGGGTGACCAGTGCCCGTTCCCTTCCGGCTGCCAGGAAAGAGTGCGCACTCTGGAGGAGGAGCTGCAGGCCGTCGGCCACAGTAAGAAGCTGCTGGAGCAGGAGCTGCAAGAGGTCATCGCCCTGACCAGCCAGGAGCTGGAGGAGCAGCGTGAGAAGGTGCTCGAGCTGGATGATGAGGTACAGCCCCTCGCCGTTCTTCAGTGCGGCTCTGCGAGGTTACTGCTTGTCTGGCACCACGTCAAAACGCAGGGGCCACAGGTCCCAGGACCCCCTCTGCCCTGTGTCACAGCCGTGCACGCAGACCCTCAGGCCTTGTCTGCCCTGCCGCCCGGGGGCAGCTGTCATGTACTGCACATGCATAAGCCACGACGTCCTCTGGGGGAGCCGCCCCTGGACGTCTTCGTGTGAACCGGGAGTGCTATGGTTGCAGATACAGTCATAAAGCCCAAGTCCCTCTGGCTGGCCCCTTCAGGAGCAGCAGAGACGCTGCACAGGCAGTGCTGGGCGCAGCTCTCCCCAGCCCCAGCCCAGTTCTGTCCTCCATCCTTCTGCATTTGCCGTGGCCTGAGCCGAGCTCCTCCAGGGCTGTGTGCTCTTTCGCTCACTTCCAGCAGTTTACGGGGGCCACTCGTTCCTGTCCTCGGTTGCATTCTGATGCAGCTGGCTTAGGTTCTGTGCCTGCCTGGGAACCAGCCCCCGGCCAACGGAGTGGCCCAGCAGCCTGGCTGGGCTGTCTGCGGCATCCCAGGATCGCTGCTCCAGACCTCCCCACCCCAAGACAAGCCGGGGCCCTGGCAGTGGGTGGTAGGAATGCAGCTGGCAGCACGCTGCAGCGGGTGCCTTTCCAACCACAGGCAGCACATTTTGCCACCAGCGTAGTTTCTGTGTGATGTTTTTATCGCAGTTTAGTTTTAGCTGGATTTTGTTGAAAATCGCCAGCGTGTTTCTGGAGTGTGTGACAGCTCCGCTGACCGCAGTGTATAATCGGACAATGACCGTGATTTCTTCCAGCTTCAAGAATCCAGAGGTTTTAGGAAGAAGATCAAGCGCCTTGAGGAGGTGAATAGAAAGCTGACCCTCGAGTTAGAGCACGAGCGAGGGAGGCTCGCGGGTCTGGGACAGTCCAATGCGGCTCTAAGGGAGCACAACAGCATCTTGGAGACGGCCCTGGCCAGGAGGGAGGCCGACCTCGCGCAGCTGAACCTCCAGGTAACCGAGCCGTTCCCCAAACGGAGGGAGAGGGCGGCGGCCAGCAGCTTTCTGGAGGCGCGACCTGTTCGCGTGCTCAGCGCACATGCGCCGTCAGGGAGCACGGGCTCCGGGCGTGTGGTCGAGGCCGTGGTCGAGGGAGCCGCCGCACGCTGTGGAGTGTAGCTGGAGCGTGCAGCTTCCGTGGAGCGGGCTGTCGTCCCCACAGACATGGGGGCCTTTCTGGAGACCACGGTGAGAGCTGGACGTCGGCCGCTGGCCCGGCTGCAGACCTGGACCTAGGAACCCCCCGATGCTGAGGAGTGGGTGCCAGGCCCTGGCCTTCAGGTGGTCCAGCCTCAGGTACCAGAAGAGCAGCTCAGAGCCCGGGGCCACGTCCAGCCCAGCCTGGGACAGTCCATTCCACAGAGAGCCTCCACCTTGCGGTTCGGTCTCGCTCCCTCCCCCTCCTTGTTTTCACACCCTTGGGCCTTGTCGTGAGCCGACAGCCATTGTGCTTGCTCTCAAGTTTCTGATTTTGTGACTAACATGTTCTCCAGAGTAGATTTTACCCACCCTCCTCACTCAGGCCCTGTTGAGTGCAGCACGCAGCGTGGGGATGGACCCCTCTAGCGCATCATGCAGCGTGGCCCTGCAGTGGGCCCCTCTGGTGGAGTCGCGCAGCGTGGCCCCGCGGTGGGCCCCTGTGGTGCATCGTGCAGCATGGCCCCGTGGTGGGCCCCTCTGGTGGAGTCGCGTAGTGTGGCCTGCGGTGGGCCCCTCTAGTGCATCATGCAGCGTGGCCCCGCGGTGGGCCCCTCTGGTGCATTGTGCAGCGTGGCCCCGCGGTGGGCCCCTCTGGTGGAGTCGCGTAGTGTGGCCTGCGGTGGGCCCCTCTAATGCATCATGCAGTGTGGCCCCGCGGTGGGCCCCTCTGGTGGAGTCGCGCAGCGTGGCCCCGCGGTGGGCCCCTCTAGTGCATCATGCAGTGTGGCCCCACGGTGGGCCCCTCTGGTGGAGTCGCGTAGTGTGGCCTGCGGTGGGCCCCTCTAGTGCATCATGCAGTGTGGCCCCGCGGTGGGCCCCTCTGGTGGAGTCGCGTAGTGTGGCCTGCGGTGGGCCCCTCTAGTGCATCATGCAGTGTGGCCCCGCGGTGGGCCCCTCTGGTGGAGTCGCGTAGTGTGGCCTGCGGTGGGCCCCTCTAGTGCATCATGCAGTGTGGCCCCGCGGTGGGCCCCTCTGGTGGAGTCGCGTAGTGTTGCCTGCGGTGGGCCCCTCTAATGCATCATGCAGTGTGGCCCCGCGGTGGGCCCCTCTGGTGGAGTCGCGCAGCGTGGCCCCGCGGTGGGCCCCTCTGGTGCATCGTGCAGCGTGGCCCCGCGGTGGGCCCCTCTGGTGGAGTCGCGCAGCGTGGCCCTGCGGTGGTCCCCTCTAGTGCATCGCGCAACGTGGCCTGCTCAGTGGGCCCCTTCAGTGGCCTTGCACAGCATGGCCTAGTGGCAGTGGGCCATGCTCTTACCGCTCCGGATGTCCAGGTGCAGGCCGTGTTGCAGCGCAAAGAGGAGGAGGATCGCCACATGAAGCAGGCTATCCATGCCCTACAGACGGCCCTGGAGAAGGAAAAGGAGCGCGTGAGCAGCCTCAAGGAGCAGGTACCACAGGCTTCTGCTGCTTCACTTACTTTTTTCTTCTGGTGTTTTTTTTTGTCTTTATTTTTTTTCTACTTTTATTTGCCACCTGTGAGCCTTGATGGGACGCAGTTCTCAGTGCTGCACAGGGCGCCACTGACGTGCCAGTGCTCTTCCGGGGTCTTCTCCAGACTTTCTGCTGCGCTGCTCTGCAGTGGCCTCGCGCTGAGGGCCGCCCACCTAGGTTGAAGCCCCCGAGCCATGGGTGTGCCTCGCCAGGGCGGGCAGCCCGTCAGCAGCATCAAGCGCCAAAGTGCCAGCTGCGGCAGCCGTGACCATCCGTAGGAACACTGGCCCATTGAGCCTCGGCCCCTGCCGCTGCCTGCTCGGCTGCTCGCCTGGCTGGCTCACGGGCATGTGTCCCCAAGCCACGGCAGACCCAGCTCTCCCGGGGGTCTGCAGCCCACCACCTCCTGCTCCTCGGGTTGTCTTTCTCACATGTTGGAACTTAAGCTTCCCGAAGACGAGGGCCTGTCGTAGTGCCTGGCACGTGCGGGTGTGAGCGGGGACGAGTGTGTTGGCAGGTGCGCCCCGGTGAGGGGTGAGGGAGGGATGAGAGTGAGCTTCCACTGGCACACCTGGAGAGCTTCTAGAGGGATGTCTGGAGAGGAGGGCCGCCTCGCCTTCCCCTGGAAACTTCTCGTTTGAAGTTCTTGACATGTTTAAACTGCTTCCACAATTAAACGTTTTCCACCTATGATTAAAGAGCCTTTGGTTCTTACGACCTTGATTTTGACGGACTTTAAAATATCTCTGTGATTGTGTAATAGACACACAAAGAGAAAGGTTCTTCATTCCTGGGTTAGAAAGTTGCTCTTTTCAAATGAACACATGTTAAGGTCTTGTGAGAATAGTCAGTAGGACAGTGATGGCCTGACCTTGACACACCTGTGCCATCTGCTCTGGCTAATTCCGGGAGCAAGTTGCTCCCGTTTGTGGAGCAGCCCCCACCCCGGACTTTGCTCTGTGCCCGGGGATCACTGAGCACCTTTATTCCCACCTTCAAGAAGACACACCAGGAGAATGCTCACAAGGACTGGGGAAAACCTGACGCCCGGGTGACTCTGGCAGTGGTAACGCTTGCCTAGTTGCTCTGCCAAAACCCAGTGCACCGTCCTGGTTGTTCTTGTCCCGATTGTGAAAGTAGTTCACACTCAGAGAGTTCGAGCCAGCCTGAGATCAGAGCGCAGGCTCCAGCTGCTCCCAGCGGCAGCCCTCATGCCACGTTGGTGAACTCAACACCCGAGCAGCATGCGCATGTGCCTGTTATGTTACAGTTTTTCCAAGTTTGTCGTCATATTTTGTGATTCTTTTTATTTCTCTTTTTCAGAAATTAACATTTTCAGTCAAATTTACTACCTTTTTTAATGGTTTCTGGGTTTTATGTAATTTGGGAACTTCCTTCCTGATTATCCTAATTATAAAGTCACATTTTATTCTTGTTCAAAGGCTTTTTAAAAAATCAATGTGCCTAGTACCACCACCTTTGTTTTTACTTTTTTTTTTTTTTAAAGATTTAGCTTTTATTTCTCTCCCCTAACCCCCCCGCCATTGTCTGCTCTCCATGTCCATTCACTGTGTGTTCTTCTGTGTCCGCTTGTATTCTCAGTGGCACCAGGAATCTGTGTCTCTTTTTTGATTGTGTCATCTTGCTGCATCAGCTCTCCGTCTGTGCAGTGCCACTCCTGGGCGGACTGTGCTTTTCTCGCGTGGGGCGGCTCAATGCGGGGCACACTCCTTGCACTTGGGGCTCCCCTACGTGGGGAACACCCCTGCATGGCATGGCACTCCTTGCGCGCATCAGCACTGTGCGAGGGCCAGCTCATCACACAGGTCAGGAGGCCCGGGGTTTGAACCCTGGTCCTCCCATGTGGTAGATGGACATTATCAGTTGAGCCACATCCACTTCCCTACTTATTTTATTTTAAAGATTCATTTCATTTATTTCTCCCAACCCCCTTGTTTTTCACTTGCTGTGTCTGTCTGTCCTCGTTTCTTTAGGAGGCACCGGGAGCTGGGCCCAGCACCTCCGCTGTGAGTGGGAGGCATCTAGCTGCTTGAGCCACCTCCGTCCCCTGCTTTGCTGTGTCTCTCATCACGTTTGTCTTCTTCTGTCTCTTGTTGCATCAGCTCACCACGCCTGCCCGTCAGGCCAGCTCGCTATTTTTTTTAGGAGGCACCAGGACCTAACCAGAGTCCTCCCATGTGGTAGGCGGGAGCCCAGTTGTCTGAACCAAATCCGCTTCCCTACTTTTGTTTTTAAATACAGTGCTTGCTGTGCTGTTGAACAAGAAAACTAAATTATTGGAAAAGAAAATGGAAAATTTTACCATATCCTGAGAATTTGCTTATTTTCTTAGAAATGAGAGAATTTATCGATAAACTGTGAAAAGCAATTAAAGTTCAGAAAAAAGGCTAGTTACTTCTTAAATGGATATCAGTAAGATTTTTTTTTTCTCTCCCCTTCCTCCTTCCCCCCAGTTGTCTGTTCTCTGTGTCTATTTGCTGCGTGTTCTTCTTTGTCCGCTTCTGTTGTTGTCAGCGGCACGGGAATCTGTGTTTCCTTCTGTTGCGTCATCTTGCTGTGTCAGCTCTCTGTGTGTGCGGCGCCATTCCTGGGCAGACTGCACTTTCTTTCGCGCTGGGCGGCTCTCCTTATGGGGCACGTCCCTTATGCGTGGTGCTCCCTTACGCGGGGGATACCCCTGCATGTCACGGCACTCCTTGCGTGCATCAGCACTGTGCGTGGGCCAGCTGCACACGGGTCAAGGAGGCCCAGGGTTTGAACCGCGGACCTCCCACGTGGTAGGCGGACGCCCTAACCACTGGGCCAAGTCTGCTTCCCGCAATCAGATTTATTACAATTAGATGATATGATGGAAAAGTAGATCCCTCTCAAAAAATGTGAAAGATGAATGAATTTAACAAGAAATGCACAGACTTGCCCGGTGAAGACTGAAAGCATTTTAGACTCATCCTGGGTGTGTGCGCATTCCCCGGGCCCTAGGGTCTGCCCTGGGCCCTGAGTACCCAGCGCCGGGCAGCACTCGAGCGGCTTTGGGAGCTCGGTCACCGCCGCTGTCCTTCGGGCTCCTTCGTGCCTCCTGCCAGCGTACGTTGGTGACCGGCGTCTTGTCTTTAGGTCGCTGCTGCCAAGGCTGACGCCGCACACAGCCGCCGCCACTTGAAGGCCGCCACCTTGGAGCTGAGTGAGGTGAAGAAGGAGCTGCAGGCCAAGGAGCAGCTGGTGCAGAAGCTGCAGGCCGAGGCCGACAGCCTGCAGTGAGTGCGGCATCCTGGGGGAGGCCACACCCGCCCATCTAGAGCCCTGTCCCATAGCCACACCAGCGTGCCCACACTGCGAAGCCACAAAGTGCCTTTCCCCTCGTCCTCATGAGCTCGCCCGTGCGTCCAGCACGCTGCGGCCGCCTGGCTTTGAGCAGAGTGCTGAGTGCTTTGGAGGCAAATGCACCAAGTACCCGGCTTGGTTCCAGCCTGCAGGAAGCCCGCTGCTGAGCTCTTCGTGGCTTGCACTGCTTTCCCCACCCATCCCCACCATCCCCGCCTTGCCGTCCTGCTCTGACCACCCAGCGGTGCGTTGCAGCCTGCACAGGAGTAGCCCGTGGCTTCCTAACTGCTGTCAGGCCAGATGCCAGGTGGCACACACGGCCAGCCTGGGTGGCAGGAAGGCCACGGTGTCGGCATCAGCCCCTCCGCGGACCAGCGCCTTGGGCTCTGGGCCGAGCCCTGGCTTCCGCCTCTGGTGTGGTCTTTTTGTTGGGGGTCTTGAAGTGGGCTCCGTGAGCACAGAGGCCCTGCCTGGAGCAGACAGACAGAGCGCTGCGCGAGGTCTCTCTTTTTTCTTCATTTTAAAAACAATTTGTTGAAGCGTATCATTCACACGTGAACATACATAAGCAGTAAGTGTATAGTAAAAGTTGTGAACTTACAAAACAAACGTGTTACATCATACATCACCCCGCTACAAATGCCTTGTGTTGTCGTAAGACATTTGTAACAAATTTTGGAAGTATTATTAACTATAGTCCTTATTTTACACCTGGTATAGTTTTCCCTCAGCCCACCCTATTACTTTTTTGTTGTTCATGAACCATATCTAAAGTGTATGCTCAGTGGCATTTCGTGTCATCACCAGGTTGTGCATTCATCGCTTCTCTCGGTAGTCTATGTGAGTTTTCACTGTTAGGAGTCTCACCTGGTGTGGGAAAGACTCAACTGATGACTCTAAAAGATGAACGGCAAGTTGGAAGGACCCTGTGCTTTCGTTCTTGTCTTTTGCACTAGGATTCAGGAGGGGAAGCATTCTCAAGAAATAGTGCTTTTCCAGGAGGAGTTGGCCGAGGCCAGGACACAGCTTCAGCTCCTGCAGAAGCAGCTGGATGAGCAGCTGAGCAAACAGCCAGTGGAAAACCAGGAGGTGACACAAAGGGACAGTTTCCCATCTCTTACTATCATGACTCAGATATAATTAATTATTTCATTTCCTGTGAGCTTTAAAAAATTTTTCCTAACTGTGGTATTAAAAGATTTTTTAGCACCATAAGCAGAGGATTAGTTAGAGCAATTTTCTAGTCCGAGAGGGCCACTTTAAATGGTTTTGGTCATGTGACTTTTCCCCCTTCAGGTGGAAAATCTCAAATGGGAGGTAGATCAGAAAGAGAGAGAAATCCAGTCCCTGAAGCAGCAGCTGGACTTGACGGAGCAGCAGGATAAAAAGGAATTGGAAGGAGTACAGCAGTTACTGCAGGTACCTGCTCTGGGAGGGCTATGGACGGAAAACCAGAGGCGTAGTTCTCGCACGCACTGACACTGGGCGCCGAGCGCTCCCTGAGCTCAGTGCTGGGCGGCGTGCTGGCAGCGGTGCCCCTGGAATGCTGCCACAACCTCCTCCGAGGGCGAGCCCTGTTCAGAAAGGCAGTCCAGGACTGGCGCTGGGCCCTGGGCCGAACGGCAACGCCCCATTAAACCAATCAGTGAGAAAGTGGGTGTGGAGCCTGCTAGTTTGTGAGGCGCTCGACGTAAAGCCTTGGCTCTTGCTAAGGTTCCTCACTTGTAAAAGGACAGCTTGAGGGACTCCGGGAATTGACTTGTACTATTTCTTGGTACTGGCTTGGCTCGTTCTCGTAGCTGACCTTGCGTTTAGACAGGTGGCGCTTGGGGTTCATTGTTGAATGTGATTCCTTGGCAGAGAGAGGTTCTGAAATTTGGGTAAGATTATTGGAGAAATGAACGTAACTGGACCTTTCGCTATCTAGACTGTTGGAGAGGAAACTGCTGGGATGGGAAACATCTGAGCTTCATCCTATAAATACCACGTTGTTGTTTTAGTCCTGCAGGATCGTCTGTGACATGCTGACAGACTCTGCAGTGTGTTTCTGATCTTGCCGCTTGGTTTTCTCCACTAGCTGAAACTCTGTGGCTTGGCTTTCCTTAGACTGTCAAGGCTGAATCGGAGGTGGCGCGGGACGGCCTGGCAGCGACTCAGAAGGAGAAGTTTATGCTTCAAGCCAGAGTGTCAGAACTGAAGGGGAGCATGAAGATTCTGCTTCAGCAGAACCAGCAGCTGAAGCTGGACCTCAAGCGCGGCTCCGCAAAGAAGGTATTTTAGCTCCAGGTGCCATTCCCACCGGTTGAGATGTTCTGTGGATTTGTTCAGTTGTGAGGTTGGCATACTTCTCGTCGTTCAGATGCAGAACGGTTTCATTTCACCAGCATTTATGAAGGCAGTTACATGCCCACCATAGCTGGTGATAATGGAGCAGGCACTCTGCTTTGCCAGGAGCAGAGCATTCATTCTCCTTTGGTGCCTGCAGCTGCGGGCTGCTCTTCTTTTGGTTGTAACTTGCTTCATCAACTGCATGGGAGGGGTCGTTGCTGCCAGAAAGGTCCCAAGCCCTGGGGACCCCTGAAGCTGCTGAGAGGGACTGGTGAGAGTTGTCAAGAGCCAGCTCTTCCCTGCACTCAGGCCCTGGAGCGGACTGCAGGAAGCAGCGCTGTGCTCGCTGCACCACCGCCTGTTTGGGCCGCGTGCGGGAAAGCCCCGGAGGGAGGCAGTGAGAGGTTTATGTCGTTCTTAGAGAACCGCAGAGGTTTCCGGGAGAGCTGCTGCGGCAGAGCCTCAGTTGGAGGTTTCACTCACCCTCTGGAGGACCGGGGCTCCAAACACGGACGTGGCACGCAGCCCCTTGGCTGATGTATCTACAAGTCACAGTCCAGTTTCTTAGGGCAGCGTGCAGTTCAAGCATAGAAATCGCATTCATTCAGCCAGCCCTGCTCGAGCCTGACTGCCAGGCGCAGGGACAGAAAACCCGGGGGCTACTCCTTCCTGTGAGGACCTGCAGCGAGGTGGGAGGCACGCGTGGAAACACGTGCTGTCCGTCTTGGCTGGCGGTGTCAGGCGTGCATGTGACGTGGGTGGCAGAGGAGCCGGGGCGACGGGTGGGTGGGCAAAGGGGCCATGGGGGTGGGGCCACGGGTGGTGGGGGCAGCAGGGTGGGGCCCCGGGGGGCACTGGGGCAGCAGAAACAGGCTGAGTGGACGTGATCCAGGTGCAGCAGTTGGGGAAGGGAAAGCTGACAGCGTGCTTTTTGCAAGCAGAGGAAGGAACCGAAGGGCGAGGCCAGTACCTCCAACCCCGTGACGCCGGTGAAGGTCCCCGACTGCCCCGTGCCGGCCTCGCTGCTGGAGGAGCTGCTGAAGCCCCCGCCCGCCGTGAGCAAGGAACCCCTGCGGAACTTGAACAGCTGTCTCCAGCAGCTCAAGTACGACCCGGTGTCCGTGCTCTGTTTTGTTTAGCCTTTTTTTTTTTTTTTTAAGATTTATTTTACTTATTTCTCCCCCCTTCCCTCCTGTTTTCTGCTCTCTGGGTCCATTTGCTGTGCGTTCTTCTGTGTCCACTTGCATCGTCAGGGGGCACTGGGAAACTGCATCTCTTTTTGTTGCGTCAGCTCTCTGTGTGCAGCACCACTCCTGGGCGGGCTGCACTTTTTCTCCTGTGGGGCAGCTCTCCTTGTGGGTTGCACTCCTTGCATGTGGGGCACCCCTAGCGGGAACGCCCCTGCGTGGCACAGCACTCTTTGCACACATCAGCACTGCACATGGGCCAGCTCACCGCACAGGCCAGGAGGCCCTGGGTTTGAACCCTGGACCTCTACATGGTAGGCGGATGCTCTATCAGTTGACCCAAGTCCGCTTCCCTTGTTTAGTCTTTAAAAACAAAACCACATGTTCAGCTTTGAAGATCTTTGCTTGTTGCCAGTCCTCAATGTCCAGCCCAGTTTGAGCAGGTTTACATTTGGTAGGGAATACTCTTACTCTGATGTGTCCCTTAAATCCATGTTGCAAAGTGGAAACTGTGTAGCCACATTGCCCTTGGTAAGCCTTAAACTGCAGGACGTGAGCTTTTAGAAGCTCAAAGCCAGACATTTTGCATCTGTCAGCCCTGGGGCTGAGCCTCCCTGTGGCAGGGGCAGTGAGGCCCGTCTCTGTAGGGTGTGGGCGTGGGTGTGGGTGGGACCCTGGGAAGATAAGGCGGGGAGTACCAGGGAAGTGGGAGGCTTCCGAGGGGGTGACTTGCGCAGAGCTGAACGCAGGACGCGAATCCCTGGGGCAGACACCCACGCCTGGGCCCTGGGCCCGTCAGCCTTTTCAGTAGCTCCTCCGGGGGCTGGAGCCCCACACGGAGGTGAGCAGGCTGCAGTCCGCGCGCTGTGGAGGGGACGCCGCGGGCCGCCGTCTGCCGCTCATTGACGCCCTGTCCCCTCTGCTTCCCTGTGTCCTCCCAAGGCTGGAGATGGACAGCCTGCAGCGCCAGGTGGAGGAGCACACCCTCACCGTGCACGAGTCGCTGTCCTCCTGGGCGCAGGGCGACGGCCTCCTCGGAGACTCTGCTCCGCCCGGGGACGACAGCGAGCAGCGCAGCGCGTGACTCCCACAGACCCTCGCCCCCAAGCTGTTGTGACTATGTAAAAGAAACTTCTTTTATTGATATTATTTATTTGATTCTGCTCTATGTTTTTCTAAGAGACGAGATTTTTAAGTTTTGCTTTTTGCCTTTAAAAAGGAGTAAAATAGAGTGAGGAGCAAGGGTTACAAAAATAGCTTTTCCCGTGAAATGACCAAGTCTTAAAGCTCTAAGATAAACCTCGGGGAGACGCTGCTGTGCCTGCTGCTGCGTTTCTGGGGGTTGCCGTGGGCCTCGTGGGTCCCACTTCCTGTGCGATGGTTAGAGCTTGGCTTCCCTGCAGAAATGAAACTGTTTTGCACCTTTTGTTTTCTGTTTTTCAAAATACCCCTACCATTATAGGATGTATATACACATATTGAAAATCATTATCTAATCTTTAAGAAATATATGCTTCTATTATTTAAGAATGTCTTGAATTGTCTTTTTATTAATTGCCTTTTGAAAATTTGCTGTCGAGAAATAAGGTATTGTACGATTTAGGGATGTCAGTCAGAAAACTCTATTTTTAAAAATATAATTGTTTTATTTACTGTATCTTCTAAAACCAAATATTCTCACACATAAGGTTTTTTGTTTTTTTAAAATTCATTTTAGTTGTAATTTGTTTTTGAGTCCTTTCCTTCACTGCCTGGTCTCTAGAGGGTCTGCTTTCATGGATCAGACCACCAGCCAAGCTGATGTCAGCCTTGGCCCTCGGCCGGTAGGGCCAGGGCCTGCAGTGGAGGACTGCGGGGTGGGCGGGGCCTGCAGTGGAGGGCTGGGGGTGGGCGGGGCCTGCGGTGGAGGGCTGGGGAGCAGCGGGGGGCGCCCTGCAGTGGAGGGCTGGGAGCAGGCTGGGGAGTGGGCAGGGGCGGGGAGGGGGGTGGCCAGGCCTTGGGCGGGCACCCTGCAGTGCTCGCCGTCCTCCCCACTGCTCCAGGCAGAAGAGCCCAAGAAGCCCGGGGTTCGCAGCAAGTGACACTGCCAGGGACACGGGCCGTGCTTCTTATGGGGGAGCGATGTGCCCAGGCCATGGGGAGTGGACGCCGTGGAGGCCGGCAGCAGCCCTCCTTGCCCAGTCTGCCAAGGAGATCTGGAATAGCATTTATTGTTGAGAATTAGGAGGGTCGGTCCATGCAGCCGAGTCTGTGGGCTGAGGGCTCTAAATGAAGCTATGCGGTGGCACTGACCAGGCCGGATGGACCCAGGTTTAGGCTTTGTGTGTATTTTGTGAGAAAACAGTATGGTATTTCCAAGCTGTCCCTGTTCTCTTGTAACATGTTGTTAGAAGGTTAATTGATAAGGTTACAGTAGCATTCATCACTAATGTTTAGTGTTTAAAGAAAAAAATCCCCTAGCAAGTATTGGAATTTCTTAAACAGGTACATCATTCGTACAGGGCTAATCTTGAAGTGATATTTGAAAACTTCATTATAAATCTATCCTATCCTACTTTGTAATCCTGTTAGAAATCTCTTTGCTAAATGGTTTTTGTACCATTAGAAAGGAAAAATGGTCATTTATGTTCTTATTTATTTTGCCTATATTACATGTGTTTTATATTAAAGCCAGGAAATAATTTTGCTCATTCAGCAGCTGCCGCGTCTCACGCTGGACTCTGGGTCTCCAGGTGGGGGTGGGGGCGCACCTCCCCTCGGGGCAGACAAGGGTAGTGTGGCTCAGGAAAGGACACCACGCCGAACCCTTGTCCCCCTCTCCTGGAACCACCCTCTTGCAACCACATGAGCGCCAGCCTCCTGGCCACGCAGCACCCGCCTCCGTCACTGCTCCGCGTCGCGCCCCTCACTTCCCGACCTGTCTTCTGTGGACTCCAGCAGCTGCCAGTGGGTGCTGAGCAGTTCCCACCCATGGCAGGCGCGTTTGTGTTTGTTCCTCGTTTTCTGAACATACAGCCTGGGTTTCCCCACCTGAAGCCTCTTGTGCCTCCGCCTTCCCGAAGAAACTGCCCAAAGGGGAAACCGACTTTGAAGTTGCCCGCCTTGACTCGCTGCGGGACTTTATCGGCACACCCCTGCCAGAGCTAGATTCTGGGTCAGAGCGCTTGAAATGTGGTCCTTTTTATGGGCAGGAGTGGGATTTGAGCACTTAGTTCATGGAAAACGGGAGTCAGTTGTGAAGCGTTACTCTGAGAGCCACTCGGCGTTCCTCGGCTGGGTGCACGTTGTGTGCAGACGCTCCGGGCGGGGTCCTGCTTGCAAGCAGCGTTGGCCTGAGACCTCCATGATTTTTTTCGGTTCCAAAAACGCGTGTTGCAACGTGGTTATTGTTGGCTTTTCCACGTACGCGTCAGGTAGGTGCGTGGCTCTCCCAGCTTTGCACACCTTTGTGTATCCCTTGGAAGACAGGTTGTGAAAAGGATGCTTGCTCTGGGCACTGCAGATTGGGGTCCGGAGAGTGGAAGTGGTGCAGATAAAATTGTGCTGCTGAAGTTGGAAGCTTTTCCTCACCGGCCTTTTGTACTTTAAAAACTGCTGCTCTTGTTAGAGTTAGAGGCCTGCAAGGTTGTCATGGCATATGTTCCTATTTCACAAGGTCTTTTCATTAAAATTCAGTGCCCCACGTGAAGGTTTCTAGGAATGAAAGTACACAGCACGTCCTGAGCCTTTCCCTAAGGAGCCTGCAACGTGAGCAGTGCCGTGACGGGGAGACGCTGCGCTGCACCTCGCCCTAACTCATGATACAGGCGAGTCTAGGGCTGTGGGGTGATCCTTGAAGGAGATGATTTACAGAGGCTGCGGAAAATTGGGGGTTTCTGAGTTATTGCTAATTAATTTCTATTCCAGTCTTACTCATGAAAGGAGTAACCAGATAGGGCATATGAAGGGAAAAGTGGCGCCATGTGCAAGGAACTGTAACTTTAAAAAGCATGTTAATTTTTTTAAAAACTTAATTGTGCTTGGGAATTCCTTAAATTTTGTGCAATAAACTATTTTTGTTAAAGATTTCCATATTTCATTGGGGGAATTCATTCTAATAAGTGTATTTTGTCATATTTGGGAGTAACTTTTTTATCTTATGTTAAGTACACTGTTCTAATGCCTTCTTTTAAGAGAAAATTTTACTGTTCTGCCAAACTCTTCACTTCAGGTGGGTTGTGGAATGTCTTTGTTCTTGCTTGTGTTGACAGCGAAGGAGTGGCAGCTTGCCCACAGTCCTTTCTCCTCTAGCCTGTCCCTCACTTGCTGACATGCACACGTAAAGGTGAAAGCAGGAGGAGCTGACAGACCTGCCGGCAGTGGTCTGCTGTAAACTGGGAGGAAGGAGGAGGACGTGCCTTCCAGGGCACGAGCTGCTGCCGTCGCTGGAGGCTCCGTGCACGGTCGGCTGCACTGGCGCCAGCACCCTGCTGCCTGCTCCCCAGCTGCTCCTGTCTTTTTCAAACATCCTATGTTTTACAGTAAGAGTTCGCCAGGTGTGGCATTTTCAGTTAAGCGTTGTATGGTAAGTAATGCTTAGGAAAAAGGAAACACGAGGGAAGCTGATGTGACTCAAGTGATAGAGCTTCCGCCTACCATATGTGAGGACCCAGGTTCAATCCCTGGGACCTCCTTGTGAAAAAGAAGAGAAAGCGTGCCCGCACAGCAAGCCAGTGCCCGCGCAAGTGTTTGTGCAGTGAGCCAGTGCCCACATGGTGACCCAAGTGCCCACATGGCAAGCCGAGTGCCCACGCAGCGAGCCAGTGCCAGCACAAGTGCCTGTGCAGCGAGCCAGTGCCAGCACAAGTGAGTCATGCAACAAGATGATGCATCAAAAGAGAGACGAGGAGAGTCAAGGTGAAGTGCAGCAGAGACCAGGAGCTGAGGTGGTGCAATAGACAGGGAACCTCTCTCCACATCAGAGGTCCCCAGGATCGAATCTCGAATCCTAGAGGAGAGAAAATGAGAAGAGAAAACAACACAGACAGCAAAAACAGCAGGGTGGAAGGAGGGGAAGGAGGGAAAATAAATAAATTTTGAAAAAAGATAAAAGGACACACGAAATCATGGGATTTGATTCTTTGGTGGGGTTTACATATTTTCCCCTGTGACTCCACTCTTTATCTTCTATAGCAGAAGGTTAGAACATCTAAATGAAGGCTGATCCGTATGAATCTAAATGGAAATTCCCTGACCTCTTCCGTGGTAGCCTTCACTCCCTGAAATACTGAGGGCGCTACACTTTTTGTCCACAGCCATTAAGGGGCTTTGTGCATCTGAACTTTCCTTTTGCCTGTGAAGTTGCATAAACATTTGTGGGCACTGAACAGGCTATATGGTGACTTATCGTCAAGGCTGAGTCCATTCGCAAACAGCTGCTCTGTGCTGTGTCTCTTCCAAGGTCATTTGGTGGTATCAGAGCAGTTTCCCTGCAGCCTGGTGGGTAGCTGCTTCCCAGCTTGGCGCACTGGCAGGTGCTCACGGGAGTTTGACGTGAGTGTAGGACAAGGGCGCAGGCCAGTTGACTCACCAGTAGCGGGCAGCAAAGTGACTAAAAATACCCAGATCCCCAGAAATCTCTTACCTGCTGCAGTACAAGGAAATATTAAATAGGGTGACTTATACCCCGTTGTCTGGCTTGATTAATAAATGTATTTATTGGAAGGTCCCCAAGGACCTTCCCAGCAATCCGTAAGTCCTAAAATCAGAAGTATTTATGGCATTCTCCCTGCTTGCTTTATGTGTGTTTTCATCTGACAGTGAAGTTTGCAGATTCAGGTATAAAGTATACTTTGAAAAGGGCGGTTTTCACAGAAGCAGGAGACGCTGAGCTCCTATGGTGCCCTTTGCTCAGGCGCAGCCCCGCCCACCACGGGCACCGGCCTCACTCCGTGGGGGCTGCTGGCAAGCCGTCCCATTTCTGACTCGGTCTCTGGCTGAATATCAGCACTGAAGGTGGAGATGCACGTTGCTTAGCATTGTGCCCAGGGCGGCGCGTGCCCAGCGACCTGGGGGCAAGCAGCTTCAAGAAGCACCGAGAGCCTGGCATCTTCAGCCTCCTTCCCCTTGGCTTGCAAATCACCGGAGTAAGTGATCTGGGGCATTTATTAAAAACATGTAATCTGGGGGAATGGATGTGGCTGAAGCAATTGGGTGCCTGCCTCCCATGTGGGAAGTCCTGGGTTCAGTTCCTGGCACCTCCGAAAGAGGACAAGTAGATGCCACAACCAGCAGACACTGCAACCAGCAGGTGTAGCACACTGCAACCAGCCAGCGCCACAACCTACCAGCTGACAGTGCAACCAGCAGGGAGCAGATGTCGCTCAAGCAGTTGGGTGCTCACCTACCACATGGGAGGTCTAGGGTTTAGTTCCCGGTGCCTTTTATAAGGAAGATGAGCAGACGCTGCCAGTGAGCTGTCAGTGGGGTGTGGGGTGCTTCTGGGCCTGACCTTTGGCAGCCAGCACAGGCCCCTCGTGGACCCGCTTTGCTGAGACACTTGCAAATGAGGCTGCAAAGTAGCTGGCCACAGCAAGCACGAGGAAGAGTGAGATCTTGAAGTGGGGTGTTTGTTACTGCGCCCATGCCAGTGTGAGCCAGCAGTGCTCCTTGCAGTGCCAGCTTCAGCAAATCCAACCCATGGCGGATTGGAGGCTGGAGCAAATCCAACAAATACTGAAACTAGAAAATGAAAAAATTATTAGCTCTTCCCTGCTCAGGTGTACTCCTGGGCCTATCTTCTTAATGTTTTAAGTGAGGATTGAATTAAAATATATCTAAATTTGCTGTAAAGACTATTGTAGAACTTAATTCTACTTAGTTCACAGTAGATTTATTAAAAACCTGATTGTGTTTCCCTTTAGTCTTTTTTTTTTCCTTAAAAATTTATTTTTTATTTCCCTCTCCTCCCCTTCCCTTCCCCCAGTTGTCTCCTCTCTGTGTCCATTCTCTGCGTGTTCTTCTGTGACCGCTTCTATCCTTATCAGTGGCACCGGGAATCTGTGTCTCTTTTTGTTGCATCATCTTGCTGTGTCAGCTCTCCATGTGTGCAGCGCCACTCCTGGGCAGGCTGTACTTTTTTCATGCAGGGCGGTTCTCCTTATGGGGCGCACTCCTTGTGCGTGGGGCTCCCCTATGCGGGAGACACCCCTGCGTGACACAGCACTCCTTGTGCTCATCAGCACTGCGCATGGGCCAGCTCCACACGGATCAGGAGGCCCTGGGTTTGAACCCTGAACCTTCCATATGGTAGACGGACGCTCTATCAGTTGAGCCAAATCTGCTTCCCTTTTTTTGTTTTTCAAGAAGCTTTAGATTATATAATGTTACATAAAAAATATAAGGGATTCCCCTATGCCCCTCCCGTCGCCCTCCCACACTTTCCCACATTAACAATGTCCTTCGTTAGTGTGCCTCGTGTTACATTTGATGAACACACTGAAGCATTGCTGCCAACCGTGGACTACAGTGTTCATCGCAGCTTATGCTCTGTCCCACACAATTTTGAAGGTTACGACAAAATATACAACGGCCTGTATCTGTCACTGCAATGTCATGCAGGACAATTCCAGTGTCGTAAAAATGCCCATATTGCACCTATTTGCTCTCCCTCCCCTCAGGCCTCTGGTGACCCCGGCCTTTATATCGCTGATAAGAGTTCTTTCGTTGCTAGGATAATGGTAAGTCTGTTGGCCTGCTGTTTGTTCCCCGGTCCTGGGGTTACCTTTAGCCTTGCTCCCCTTGGTCAGCCTCTTCTCAGGTGCTGTGTCTGAGGGCTCCGTCGCGCAGGCCTGGGGCCAGGCCCTCCATGCCCTGGAGTAGCGGCATCCCCCTAGGCAGGAACCCCCTGGCGCCGCTCCTCCCCTCTCCCAGTGCATCCCTCATGGAGCAGCAGCATCTTCCAAAAACACAAGTCGAATCCTGGGCCTTACAGCCAAGTCCCCAGCAAGGCCAGAGGGTCTCAGGCTGGTCTCGCACCATCTTGAGTTTTCCTGATTCCACACCAAGCTGGCGCTAGCCGTCCTCTCTGGGGACAGTCTCACCTGCTGTGGAAAGCAGACCCCACACAGTCACCCCACTCCCAGCCTCAGGGTTAGGGCAGGCACTAGACCAGCTGCAGGCGGCGTCTACCAACTGCGCGTATCTCAGAAATGCCCCGTAACTCTTCTTGATGGGTTTGCTTCTCAAATTCTCTCATTTCCACCTCAAAGTTAAGTAGTGGTCGAGAATAGGGTTGGCTTCTTAATAATGGAATTCTGTTTCCCATTCGGAAAACCCTATATGGGACATCCATTGTTTTTCTCTTCCTTGATTGCTCCTTGATTATTCACTGCACTAGACAGGGCCTTCACAGGACCACTTTTCATTAGCTGGACTCCACAGAAATTCCTGGTCCTAAGATACCAGCTGGGTTGCTTTTAAAAAGACCCCAAGGGAAGCGGACTTGGCCCAATGGATAGGGCGTCCGCTTACCACACAGGAGGTCCACAGTTCAAACCCCTGGCCCCTTGACCCATGTGGAGCTGGCCCACGCGCAGTGCTGATGTGCGCAAGGAGTGCCGTGCCACGCAGGGGTGTCCCCCGCGTAGGGGAGCCTCGCGCACAAGGAGTGTGCCCCGTAAGGAGAACCGCCCAGTGCAAAAGCAAGTGCAGCCTGCCCAGGAATGGCGCTGCACACACAGCTGACACAAGATGATGCAACAAAAACACAGATTCCTGGTCCTTCTGATAAGGATAGAAGCAGCACAGAAGAACACACAGTGAATGGACACAGAGAGCAGACAACTGGGCAGGGGGAAGGGGAGAGACATAAATAAATAAATCTTAAAAAATAAAAAGACCCCAAAATTCAGCGGCTGAAATGAGAGTTTGATGTAACAGCGTGATGGTAAGAAGAGGACTGGTAATTGCCTTCTGTCACTTAATCCACAGCTTTTCTCCCTGGCCTGGGCCCCTCCTTCACCAAAGTGGGGCGGGGAGGGCAGATGAGGCCTGGGCTCCCTTGCCCAGCCTGGTCGCCACAAGCAGCCACAGGGGAGGCGGGCAGCACTCAGCCTCAGGTGGAAGGGCGGCTGTTTGGTACCATGCTTGACGACTTCTAAAAATCAGTTTTCTCAGTACTTGGCTTTATGATTGGTATGATAAAACCCCTTATGGGGTGGCTGCTGATGCCCTCTTAAGGGGCCTATGTAGTGTTAATAAACAATATAATGTGTGTATATTATAAACTACAAAAGTAGTAATGATTGCGGCAGCCACTCTGTAGCAAGGGCATGGCCTGTGTTAATCGCCTGTGAGATAGGTGTTGCCATTATCCCACTTTATAGCTAAAAAAGCTGAAGCAGAGAAATTAATTTACCCAAAGTCCCAGCAGGTAGCAGGGCAGACCAGGACACCAAGCCTGTCTTTAATCACTACACGATGGCACATATTCATTAAAAACAACAAACTAACCTTCCATCCTAACAAGGTACTCTCTATTGCTTCTTTAAACGGAGGCATAATTTATACGTTTTTTAAAAGGCACAGAGTTTAAGTGTATAGTGTGGTGAGTTTTGATAAATGCATGTGCCGTCGTAACTCCCAACCCAAAACAGATGCAGGAGTTTCCTTCCCCAGAATGACCCTCACACCCTCTGCCAGTGAACAGCCCTTTAGAGGGAGCGGCTGATCCCATTTCTATCACCATCGCCTGACTTGTTCTGCCATATTAACGGAATCACATGGTATGCACTCTCTTGTGCTGTTGCCAAATAGTTTTACATTATATGACGTTGCCACGATTTGTTTATCCATTCACCTGTTAACACACATTGGGGTGTTTCCAGGTTGGGGCTATTAGGAATAAAGCTGCTGTGAATATTGTTGTACAAGTCTTGTGGACTTGTGTTCACTTTCTTGGGTAAATACCTAGGGCTATAGGAAGGTGGATGTTTAAATTTATAAAAAATTGCCATGCTGTTTTCCAAAATAGTTAATCCATTTTACACTCCTACCAGCAAAGTATGGGAGTTCCAGAATTGCTCTATGCCCTGCCAATATCTGGTATTGTCACCCTGTGGATGAAAAGCTGTATCTCGTTTTTTTTAAATAACTTTATTTCAAATCCAACAAAATTTACATTAAAAGTGATTTCAACATTACTCCTAAAAAGTTCTGCTCTGGCACTTTTATGTCATCTCGTGGTTTTAATTTCATTTTGCCCGTCTTCAAATGTACTGATCCTTTCATCTACTGTTACACCATCCATGAAAAAAAATTTTTCTTTACCACAGACATTATTTTTCTAGGTCTTTTTACTCTTTAAAATTAACGTGTTACAGAAAAATGCATCCTTTTGTGCATCTTGGAAAATTGACAAGTAAATGCAGTCGTGCAATCACCAATCAAGCTGTGGGTCGGTCCCACCAGCCTCGTCTTCGCGCGCATCGCCCTGGGCCGCAGGCGCCCCCGGCGGCTCCGCTCCCCGCCCTCAGTGAGGGCGCCGCCCCGCCCCGCCCTGCGTCGCCCCGCCCCGCCCTGCGTCGCCCCGTCCCGCCCTGCGTCGCCCCGCCCGCGCCGCGTCGCCCCGCCCCTGTCCACCGCCCACCCGCCGTCCTCAACCACCGTGGACCGCGAGCGTCCGCCGAGGATCCGCCCCCGCGGCTGCCCTCGCCGCCCGTCGCCCTCGCCCGCCCTGCGCCGCCAGGAGCCTCGGTGGAGGCAGCCCGACCCCCAGTCCCGGGCCGCCGGACGGGAGAGCGGGCACCCTGTCTGCGCCTGCGGCCTCAGCTCCGCGCCAGCCACCCCCCCGACGCGTTGCCGTCAGGCAGGGGCGCGGGCAGCCCGGCGGCGCGGGGCGGGGCGGGGCGGGGCGAGCGCGAGGACCCCGCGGCCTTCTCGGCGGCGCACGGCGGCGGGATGCTGTGGCCGCGGCTGGCGGCGGCCGAGTGGGCGGCGCTGGTCTGGGAGCTGCTGGGCGCCTCGGTGCTGCTGCTCGCGGTGCGCTGGCTGGTGCGGCGGCTGGAGAAGCGGCCTCGGGGCCCGGCCCGGAGCGGCTCCCCCGCCCCGCCGCCCCGCGCGGCCCCAGCCCCTCACCCGGGTAAGGCCCGCCCGCCTTCGCGGTCCCGGCCCCCGGCTCGGCGCTCCCGGTCGGCCCAGGGCCCCGCGCCCGGCTCTCGCCCCCCGTCGGCCCAGGGCCCCGCCGGCTCCCGGGCTCCGCTCGCAGCAGGCGCCGCGGCCGGGGGGACGCCCTGGGCGGGCCCGCGCGACGGGAAGCCCCTGGGGAGGCGCCCCCGGCTCCCGGTGGAAAGCTGTCGCTGGCCCCGGGCTGGGGTCGGGCCGAGGGGAGGAGGAGGGCAGCGAGGGGCCCGAGGGCGCCGCGGCCGTGCGGGGGGCCGAGAGGCGGCCGCGGGGCGAGTTCTTCCCGGGGAGGGAGGCGGGCCCTTGCGGGGCCCAGGGAGACGCGCTTAGGGGAAGGCAAGAGGAATTTGTGGTGATTCTGAGACGAGTCTCCCGACGGTCTTCCGGCTTTTCTTTTACCCAGTCTGCGTTTGCTTTAAAGGTTGAAGAGTTTGTACTTGGTGAAGGAAATTTAGAATCTGGTTTTAGTCCAGGCCTGCTTTTTCCTGTCTTCCTATTCTTTCCACTCACTTCGGTTGTAGAAATTGCCTCCAGTTCCTTGAAGCCAATTCACCATCCGTTCATTCGGCAAACATTTATCGAACACCCCTGCAGGGCTGGGGGGAAATGACTGCCCCCACAGTTTACCGGCTGGTGGAGATAAATAAGATGTGTCCGCCAAGGAGGAAAGTGTGCCGTAGGAGGAGGCGAAGCACCGCCGGGGGGAGGGGTGGAGGGAGTGTGGACGCGCTCCGCCTGGTTGTTTGGACAGGCCTCACTGAGAAGTCACGTTGGAGCGCAGACTTGGGCGAGGCGCGGGAGGCCGTGTAGGTTTCTTGGGGAAGAGCGTTCCGAGGACGGGAAGCAGAATCTGCAGGCCGCACCACAGAAGAGGGTCTGGCCTTCAGGGCAGAGAGGTTGGTGGGAAGCAGCAAGATCGCCAAGTCGGTTGTTGGAGTAATCCAAACAAGACTGGAAGCAGGCCAGTGCTGGGTCAGGCTGGCGGTAGTAAGGAGCATTCTGATTCAGCAGCTATAAGAAGAAACGGAGTCGCGAGGCATTCACACCATGGGTGACCCCGGAGAACGTTGTTACGTTGAGCGAAGCACGCCATACTGTGAACCAATGTATTGTGTAACACATGATGCAAAAAAATTTTATACGTATCCGATATTTTAAAAAAGGATTCTAGATGTGTTTGAATGTAAAGCTAAATGAAGTTACTGGTAATTGGGTGTAAAGTGAGAGGGAGACATCAGGAGGACAACCAGATTTGGGGCCAGAACAAATGGAAGGATGGGGATTGCCATTTATTGGGCTGGACTAAAGGGGAGAGCAGGTCTGCGGGGGAGAACAGGAGTGAACTTTAGAAATGTTAAATTTGAGGTGGCTGTGAGGCGCTGCAGGACAGTATCGTATAGTGATTGAGAAAGGGTTTCTTATCTGGCTCCACACGTGTTAGCTGTGGGACTTGAGGGAAGTCGTTTAAGCTGTTCTTCATGCTCTTTTAGAAAATGGGGTAATGTAGCACCTACTCGATAGGACTTTGGGAGGACTAAACTAGTACAGTGCTTAGTACCTATTAGGCACTGTTATTCTCATACAAGTAGAGGTGTTGAGGCAGTGGGTGGGCGTCTGGCCTTCTGGGGGTGAGTTCTGGGTGGAGGCTCAGGTGTCCTGTTCTGTGGGCAGTTTTCTTTGAACCCCCAACCTAAGAAGCCCCTCTGCAGTTGCGGTGGGTGCTCTGTTCTTCCCTCGGTAGCCCTCGCTTCCTGGACTGCACTCTTAGCTTAGAAAGCACTGAAAATAGCATTCCTGGACTTTTATCCGAGAGAAGTGAAAACTTACCTTCACACAAAAGTCTGTACACACCACTGTTCAAAATATAGCAACTTTATTTGTAATTGCTAAAAACTGGAAACAACCCAAATGTCCCTCAAAGGGTGAGTGGTTAAGCAAATTGTGATGGTATCATTCATTTGTAATACAGTTAGGTTCATTCTTTTCAGTTTATATTTCATTTGGGGACTTCCCACCACCCTTGATTGATTTTATTTTTTTCATATGTGAATCATAAATGTCATTCTAAAAGTCAGAGCCATAAAAATGTTATGCTCAGAAGTATCACTCTCCCTTCCCGTCTTTTCTCTCCAGTTCATATTCTCCCATTCTTTTCATCCAGTTCCTACCCCCTCATAGTAACCAATCTCAGCAGTTTCAGCTTCAACTTTTGTTTCCACAAATGAGCAGATTCTTATATATATTTCTTCATGAAAGTTTTGTGTTTTGCTTTTTTTCATTAAATTGCATTTAAATTAGTAATACTTGGTTAAGTAATAAACCGTATTTTTGCTTATTATTAAGTTTACTATTAACAATATTAGTAACAGTATATATTTTTTTATTCATACTCATGTTGACTTTATAGCATATTATATTTATTCTGAAAGGGATTAATAAGCCTATATTCTTTGGTATCTTAATAGCTGTAACTGACATTTATTGAGAAATTTTATTTCAGACACAGTGGTCCAGACTTTACTATGCCTTATTTATTTTATCTAATTATAATTACAACCCTAAGAAGTAGCGCATTATGTCCATTTTATAGATAAGAAAACTAAGACTTGAAGTTTAACTTGCCCAAGGTCTTATAGTCATGTGATTGTATTATGAAAAATAGAATTTTGTCTGGAACTGACATGGTTCCTCTCGTGTTGCTTGGTGCCTGCAGAGGCTGTGCTTGACTTCCCATAGAGCCCACTCCAGAGCACACTCCCTAGAGCCTTTCCTGCTGCTGCTGCCACTGCGCATCGCTGTGGTTCTTGATCACCTTATTCCGGGAGAGTCTGACCAGGTGTCCATCCCGGGCAGGATCCCATGGCCTCCCTCTTCAGGTTCTTCGGTGGCTTCAGAGGGCTGTGCAATGCGTGCATTGTTGAAAGAGCCCATATCTCCCTTGCAAATAAGTAGTGCCTTGTTTTGAAGGTTTCTTGGGGGTATTGCATGAGGGAGAGGGACAGGGGAGGGTCCAGCGATGCATGCATGCTCTCTGGTGGCTGTGACATTGTGAAAGTGTTAGCAACTGACGCAGGGTATTTAATTTTTACCTAGTCTCTATGTTACTATATAGATCAAATTGTATAGAAAGTTAGATTATTTTGCATTTTGGATTTTTTGTTGAAGTACATGAAATTCCTGTGTACCAAGGAAATTTTTTTAATTCATCTTTATTGAGATGTAATTTACAATCTATAAAATGCATGCAGTTTACATGTATAGTATAGTGAGTTTTGACAAATGTGTACACTTGCATTAACCACCCTTCTGATAAAAGTGTAGAACATTTCTATCATCTTCCAGAGTTCCTTTTTACTCCGTGCACTCATCTTCATTTGCTGTCTCCACTACATTCTTTAACTGATTGGCCTAGAATCTACTCCACACTCACTGTTGCCTATGCCCTATTGTGAAATCCACAGGCAACTTGGAGCTTTTTGTTTTTGTTTTGTTTTTGTTTTTTCAGTTTTCAGTAACTCATAGTGTATTTATAAAATGAAAAGCCCTCATCAAAATACACTTTTCACTGGAAAAAATAAGACAAATGGATCTACACAAAGCAAAAATTAACTTTGGTAGATTTCAGTGTGGTACACAGTCCATATCAAGCACATTTGCCCTTGTTCTCCCCGAGCTATTCATCTTCCAAGTTAAGAATTTTTGAATATTTTAAATAGAGATTTTATTATGCGGACATTTGTTTTTCATTCCCCATCATCTTCAGCCAAGCTCTGAGGACTTAGAATTCTCTGACTAATTGTTGGGGGCTTAGAAGCATCTGGAACACTGGTGGTGGAGGAGTTTGCTGTAAAACTTGCAGTAACTGCTGTGGCTGTCCACACCCAGCAATCTCATTTGTCAAATGGCCCACACCCTTCTCCTATTCACCTTGGGCTAGTAACTTTTCACCAAGCTTTATTCAAGGAAGAATTTCTGAACAGCTTCAGCATCTTTATGATCAGGTAACCTGGAAAGCCCAGCTCTCCTTGGCAACTTTCTGCTTCTTTCTTTGCTCTTGCAGCCTGTTGTTGAAATTGGGGCCGCCACTCCATCTCTTGTGCTCGAAGTAAATGCAGTACCTGATGAAGAGGGCACAGTGTACACCCGTAGCGATGGCGCTGTTTCAACCTGCCATTTTCTCTCAACAGCGGAGCATAGAGGGCAGCAGTGGTAGCCCCCCTTAAGAGCTTTACTGAAGTATGACTAACATATAAGTGGACATACTTAAAGTATATGATATGGTAACTTTGACATATTGTATAAATTATGTATTGCTGCATAACAAATTACTCCAAAACTTGGCATGGTTCAAAGAGCAAATATTTGTTACAGAGTTTCTGGGTCAGAAATCTGGGAGTGGCTTAGCTGGGTGGTTCTGGCGCAGGGTCTCACGAGGTGGCAGGCAAACTGTTGGCTAGGTCTGAGGCTGGGCGAGCTGCTTCCAGCTCGTTCCCATGGTTCTCGGCAGCCTTGGGTCCTAGCTGGCCGACAGCTGAGGTGCATTTCCCTGTCGTGTAGGCCTTTTGAAGAGCTGCTCACCACATGGCAACTTGCTTCGCCCATATTGGATGATCTAAGAGAGGGTGTCCAAGTTGGAACAACTTTTTACAACCTAGTCTTGGAAGTAGTCCGCCATCCTTTCTGCCAGATACTGGTCACACACTGCAAGCCTGGGACAGCGGCGGGGTGGGGGGAGCAGGGCTACAGGCAGGCAGTCCATGAAGCAGGGTGGTTGAAGGCAGGTGGGCTGCTGGCCACCACACGTGTGTCCACACATGGGACACCTGTGACTGTAGTGAAGATAAAAACATACTCGTCATCCCCAAGTTCTCTTCTGCCAGTCTCTAAACCGGCTCTCCCTCTTCTGCTGCCTTTCTGCAGTCACCAATCTGCTGTCACTGCAGGTGAGTCAGTTTTCTAGAATGTTATAGAAGTGGACTCATACAGTATATACTTATGTATTCTTTTTTGTCTGACTTCTTTCAGCATAATTATTTTGAGATCCACGTGTGTGTTGATAGTTCATTCTTTTATTGCTGAGTAGTAGTTCATTTCAGGGTTACATCACAACTTGTTTATCCATTTACCTGTTGATGGGAATTTGGGTTGTTTCTAATTCTGGGCTATTACAAGTAAATGTGCTATGAAAATTTACATACAAATCTTTGCATGAAAATATGCTTTCATTTTTCTTGGGTAAATATGTAGGAGTGGAACGGATGGCAGGTATATGTATAACTTCCCCCACCCCCATTATTAGAGAAGTTGTGGGTTTTCAGGACAATCGTGCTTAAAATACAGGCTAGCCACCTACCTCCCAACATATTGCATTTATAGTGGAACATTTGTTACAGTTGATGATAGCACATTTTAATAATTGTACTATTAACTGAAGTCCAAGGTTTAACTTAGGGTTTACTTTGTGTGTAATGTAGCTCCATGGATTTTTATTTTTATTTTTATACTGTTATGTATACACTCTAACATTTTCTTTTTTAATTATATTCAGATATATATTTCAGTGCAGTTAAATGCATTCACAGTGTTGGGCTGCCATCACCACCATCCAAAACTAATACATTTCCATCATTCCAAATAGAAACCCTGTACATTTTAAAACTTAACTTCCTGTTCCAACCCAGTTCCTGAAGAGCACGGGTTAGGGCAACTGCGAGACCAAAGCACATCCCAGTGCTGACTTAGACATAGATTTTATTTGGACTTAAGAGCGGGAGAGAGTCTCCAGTGGTGGCAGTCCGGAGAACTAAGGTAGCACTCCCCAAAGAGGCAGGAAAGTGAGAGATGATACAAGGAGTTTCAGAACAAAGAAACTCCGTAGGGTTTGAGGACAGAGTTCTGCTAGGGTCCTGAGGTGCGCACCTGTGGGGTCTGTGGTGTTAGCATTTTGTACGCAGGAATGAAGCTTTACTGCTGAGGAGATTATGGTTTATGATACCATCTATACATTCTTTCGCCTCCGTAGAGGGTTGTTGATCTTAAACTTAAGTCAGAGTCACATGGGTGGCTACAGACTATGGGCTTAGGGGGAGCCCCGGCCCTGAGTCCCCACACTTCCCATTCCCTACCCCAACGCCTTCCGCTTTTGACCCATGTCCTACATGCTGGCTCAGTGAGTGCTCATCCTTGACTGCTTCATGTAAGTGAAATCGCAAAATATTTGTCCTTTTGTCTGACCTGTTTCACTCAACATGATGTCTTTCAGGGTCATCCATATTGCATGTATCAGGACTTCAGTCCTTTTTTACTACTAAATAATAATTCCTTTGTATGTAGACACCTATTTTATTTATTCGTTCATCAGTTCATGGACACTTGGGTTTCTTCCATCTTTTAACAGTTGTGAACATTGGTGTGCAAATATGTGTTCAAGTCCCTGCTTTCAGTTCTTTTAGGTATATACCTAGTAGTGGGATTGCGGATCACATGGTAATTTTATACTTAGCTTTCTGAGGAACCACCAAACTGTCTTCCACAGCAGCTATACTATTTTACATTGCCACTAGCATTGAATGAGTATTCCTTTTTTGCACATCCTCTCCAGTACTGGTTATTTTCAGTTTTGTTTTTTTTAATAGAAGCCATTCTAATGGGTATGAAATGGTATCTCATGTTTTTTTTAATTTCTAAATCACTTCCCCCCCCCCCCCCCCCCCCGCTGTTTTTGCTGTTTGTGTACATTCACTTTGTGATCTTCTGTATATATTTCTCTTTTTTGTCTTCTCTTCTCGTCTTTCTCCTCTAGGATTCCCCGGGATTCGGTCCTGGGGACCTCTGATGTGGAGAGAGGTTTCCTGTCAATTGCGCCACCTCTGTTCCTGGTCTCTGCTGCGTTTCACCTTGACACTCCCCTTCATCTCTTTTTTGTTGCATCGTCATCTTGCTGCCTGACTCACTTTGCACAGGCATTGGCTCACCACACAAGCACTCAGGTGGGCACTGGCTCACCACATGGGCACTAGCTCACCATGCGGGCACTAAATCATTTTTATTGAAACATTCACAAGCCATATAGTTACTCTAAAGTGTACAATTAGTGTTTTTTGGTGTAGAGTTGTGCATTCATCACTAGAATCAATATTAGAACATTTCATTACTCCAAAAGAAAAACCTCCTACCCCTTGTAATCACCTCTAAATCCCTTGATCCTTCCCTTACCATACATAACTGTAAATCTATTTCTGTCTCTATAAACTTATTTGTATTTTGTGCAGATGGAGTTAAACATTATGTAGTACTTTGTGTTGGGTTTCTATCATTTAGTATAATTCCTTTTTTCTCCCTTACCAATGATGGAAAAATATTAATATATTACTATTCCTTACAGCCCATAGTTTGCTTTAGTAGTAGTTTTGCCCAAATATCTCCCTATTTTTAACATCTCGTAACATTAATGTACATTTGTTTGGTTTCAGAGAAAAACATTCTTACATATGTACTAGTTACATACACAACCTTAAATTTTCCCTGTAACCACTATTATACCCATATAATAGTGCTGCTAATTATAGTCACTATAATGTGCTAGTGTCACCTCTCTCCCTTTCCAAATGTTTACAACCTTCTTACAAACTCTGCAGAAATTTAGCCTCAGTTTTTATTCTCTAGCCTCCTCCTGTCTTTTGGTGACCTATATTCCAGCTTTTTACTCCCTGAAGTGTGCTCATTATATTTAGTTCGTGTTAGTGAAATCATACAATATTTGTCTTTTGCTTTGGGTTTGCTTCACTCAACATAATATCCTCAAAGTTCATCCATGTTGTCAAATGCTTCATGACTTCATTTTTTCTCACAGCTGAATAATATTCCATTGTATGTATATATCAGAAAATGTTTATCCGTTCTTTGGTCGATGGATGCCTGGGTTGTTTAAATCTTTTGGGAATTGCATAAAGCTACTGTGAACATCAGTGTCTGGATGTCCATTCATGCCCCTGCTCCCAGTTCTTTGGGATAATTACCTAGTAGTGAGATTGCAAGATCATGCTATTTAGCTCCCTTACAAACTGGCAAACAGTCTTCCACAGCTGCTGCACCATTCTTTTTTCCTCACCAACAGTGAATGAGCATTCCTATTCTCCAGTACTTGTCGTTTTATGTTACTTCAATAATGGCTATTCTAGTAGGTGTGAAATGATAACTCACTGTAGTTTTGAATGCATTTCCCTAATAGCTAGTGATGTTAAACATCTTTTCCTGTTTTTTTTGTGTGTTTTTTTTTTCCATTTGTATTTTCTCTTTGCATAAATGTCTATTCAGGGCTTTTCCTCATTTTTTTTTCACTTTTAATTTTTTTGTATCTTTTCACTTCTATTAATTTTTGAAGGTGAACAGCAATTAAAGTAATTTTGCTTCTA
Organism: Dasypus novemcinctus; assembly: GCF_030445035.2. Lineage (NCBI taxonomy): Eukaryota > Metazoa > Chordata > Mammalia > Cingulata > Dasypodidae > Dasypus > Dasypus novemcinctus. The sequence goes on from NC_080691.1 coordinate 6,364,752, forward strand.
TGTATGAGTTTAAAAAATCATTTTTTCCCCATAAAATGTAAGAGCAACCAATTTCACCTTTGAGTAAAAGTAAAACCTGGGATTCTTTTTTAAATTAGTCCCAACTGGCATTTTGGAGTTTAGTTGTAGGCTGCCGTGCTGCCATCATGACAAACCCAAGTGTAGGGTTGGGTTTAGTTTTGTTTCTGTTTTCTTTTCACTATCTAGTGCTCATGAATTAAGTTTTAGAAGTGTCCCGGCTGTAAGGCAGGAGTCTTTCTGGCTTTCAGTATGGGCATGCTTCATGGATTGGGTGCTAGAGGGTGAGGCACACTCTACAGGACCTAGTAGTCATCAAGGTGAAAACAACTCATTGTCTCCTTGGTGTTCTGTTCCCTGGAAATGTAGTCGGTGTCACAAGCTACATCCAATTCCATCAAATACTTTCACAAACTGAGGTCCTTCTTGTGACTTACGTGTGACAATTACCAGTGTAGCCCCAAATTTGTTATAGTTATTAGGAAACCATTCCAGCAGGGGCATGCTCCCGTCAGCGCATGTTTCTGCGCTGTCTTGTCTGTGAAATGAGATGCATCCTTCTCATGTTCTGGCATTAGAGAATTTTCTCCTCCTCTGTGCCTTAGCAATAAAGAACATATCTCAATATATCCATATTTTCATAGACTATTAGAATCTCTACAGTTCCCATTTCCAAAACCTTTAGTGTATCTTCAACTCCAAAACAGTACTTACCTGTATCCTGGCTGATTTCATCAAAATATCCTATTTCTTCTCTTGAATAAAGTTCACGTTGAACCTCAGTAGATATAACTCAGTAGCTTGAGTCCATCTTCACCACCACTAATTTTTAAATTTTTTATTGTAACCTCTGATCAAGCATGTCAAATTGATTAAGTTCAGGTTTTTTTTAATAACTTTATTTCAAATTTGAAAAAAAAAATAACAGAAAAAGGTAGCTGAACAAGTTATGGAAGTGTTATTCCTGAAAAGTTCTGCGCATGGCCAGCTCCACACGGGTCAAGGAGGCCCGGGGTTTGAACCGCGGACCTCCCATATGGTAGACGGACGCCCTAACCACTGGGCCAAAGTCCGTTTCCCTATTTACTTCATTTTTTATATTATTTACTCCCCCCTTGTCTGCTCATTGTCTGCTCGCCTTCTCCAAGAGGCAGCGGGAACTGAACCCAGGGCTTCCCGCAGGGAGGCGAGTGCCCAGCAGCCTGAGCCACACCTGCTCCCCGCAGGCTGCAGCGTCTGCTGGCTTGTGGTGTCAGCACATCGCAGCAGGTGTGGCATCTAGATTGTTGCAGAGGGCGCAACATCGGCTCATCTTCTTTTGGAAGCACTGGGACCCAAACTCAGGACCTCCCATGTGGTAGGTGGGTGCCCGACTGGTTGAGCCACGTCTGCTTCCCTGTCCATGTACTTTTATCTCATCTAATTCCAACCACTAACTCCGTTGTTCCTCCATTGTTCAGAAAGATACAGAAAGATACACAGATGAATACAGATTACTTAAATGACATAGTCATGGTCTCCTTCTAAATAAAAAAAAGAGAGAAAAAAGGTGCTTAATAATATTCATACTCACAAAACCAACCCCATATTTTTTTTTACCTTTAGCATTAATATAGTACCAACTTTGCTTTTGTCGCAAAAACATTGCAATGTTAACTATGGTCTATAAAGTATGTTATATTTTATCCATGTACATATTCTTAACACCTTGTAGTAGAAGAGCATTACTGTATTTATATTATTTTTTAAGGATTTTTTTTAATTTTTAAATTTATTTCTCTCCCCTCCCCCCCAGTTGTCTGCTCTTCTGTGTCCATTCACAGTGCCCTCCCCTGTGCCCACCTGTATTCTTGTCAGCACCAGGAATCTGTGTCTCCTTCTGTTGTGTCATCTCGCTGCACCAGCGCTCTGTGCGTACAGCGCCACCCCTGGGCAGACTGTACCCTTTTCACACGGGGCAGCTCTCCTTATGGGGCGCACTCCTTGCCCACATCAGCACTGCGCATGGGCCAGCTCATCACACAGGTCAAGAGGCTCTGAGTTTGAGCTCTGGACCTCCCATGTCGTAGGCAGACTCTCTATCCATTGAGCTAAATCCACTTCCCTGTGTTTATATTATTAACCATAATCATCACCTACTAAATCATAGTCAGTCTGTATATTATCTCCAGCTGTCCTCCAACTACAATTAATCTCCACAGATTGCTTGTTTCAGTCACAATCACATCCATAAATCAACAGCGTTTGTTAAATTCACTGTGTTAACATCTAGTTCAACCCCTGTAACATATTTTCATTTGACCTTATTAAATGTTCTATGTACATCCAGTATCTTCTCCCCCTTCTCATCCCACATTCCTGTCTCCCACCAACCTATACTTCACAGTCCGTCTCTGTAAGTCCAGTCATTGTATTTAGTTCCTATCAGTGAGACCATACAATATTCGTCCTTTTGGGGAAGCAGACTTGGCCCAGTGGTTAGAGCGTCTGTCTACCACATGGAAGGTCCGCGGTTCAAACCCTGGGCCTCCTTGACCCGTGTGGAGCTGGCCCATGCACAGTGCTGATGCGCACAAGGAGTGCTGTGCCCACACGGGTGTCCCCCGCATAGGGGAGCCCCATGCGCAAGGAGTGCACCCCATAAGGAGAGCCGCCCAGCACGAAAGAAAGTGCAGCCTGCCTAAGAATGGCGCTGCTGGGAAACGGACTTTGGCCCAGTGGTTAGGGCGTCCGTCTACCATATGGGAGGTCCACGGTTCAAACCCCAGGCCTCCTTGACCCGTGTGGAGCTGGCCATGCGCAGCGCTGATGCGCGCAAGGAGTGCCGTGCCACGCAAGGGTGTCCCCCGCGTGGGGGAGCCCCACGCGCAAGGAGTGCGCCCGTGAGGAAAGCCGCCCAGCGTGAAAAGAGGGAGCAGCCTGCCCAGGAATGGCGCCGCCCACACTTCCCGTGCCGCTGACGACAACAGAAGCGGACAAAGAAACAAGACGCAGCAAATAGACACCAAGAACAGACAACCAGGAGAGGGGGGGAAATTAAATAAATAAATAAATCTTTAAAAAAAAAAAAGAATGGCGCTGCCGACACGGAGAGCTGACGCAACAAGATAATGCAACAAAAAGAAACACAGGTTCCCGTGCCACTGACAACAACAGAAGCGGACAAAGAAGACGCAGCAAATAGAGAACAGACAACCAGGGGAGGGGGGGGAGGGGAGAAAAATAAATAAATAAATCTTTAAAAAAATATATTCGTCCTTTTTTGTCTGGCTGGTTTTGCTCAGCGTAGTATCCTTGAGGTTCCTCATGTTGTCATGGGCTTCCCCAATTGATTTTTTCTTACACCTGTGTCATATTTTATCCTGTGACTATACCACATCTTGTTTTTCCGTTATTGGCTGATGGACACTTAACATTGTTTCTGTCTTTCAGTAAATACGAATAATACCATTATGAACATTGGTCTGCCTTTATCTGTTCGCATCCTTGCTTAGAGTTTTTCTGAATTTATTCCTGTTAGCGGGATTGTTGGTTCATGGTAGAACTATATTTAGCTTCCTGAGGAACTGCCAAATCGTCTTCCACAGAGGCTGCACCATTTTACACTCATCAACAGGGAATACGTGTTAATGGCCATTGTGATAGGCGTGAAATGATATCTCTTTGATATACATTTCCCTAATCGCTGCTGATGTTAAACAGTTTTGCATGTGGTTTTTCACCATTTGTATTTGTTATTTGGACAAATGTCTATTCAAGTCTTTTGCCCATTTTTTAATTGGGTCATATGTCTTTTTTAAAATATATTTTTTATTTAAGTTTATCGCTTATACATGAACATACATAAACAGTAAGTGTATAGTAAAGATTGTGAACTTACAAAATAAACACGCATATTATCATACAGGGGTCTCAGACATCACCGCTCCACCAACACCTTTCCTTGTTGTAAAACATTTATTAAAAACTATGCAAGAGATCATCAAAATATTACTGCTAACTATAGTCCCTATATATTTGGTGTATTTTTCCCTCAACCTACCCTATTTGTTAACTATGTATTTTTATTACAGAGGTTGTGAACTAAAAAAGCAATCATGCACTTGTGTAGAATTCCCATACAGCACCCCTTCACCAGCACACCACACTGTGGTGGAACATTTGTTACAGATTATGCTATAAGATCATCAGACTAGGGAAGCGGACTTGGCCCAATGGATAGGGCATCCGCCTACCACATGGGAGGTCCAAGGTTCAAACCCAGGGTCTCCTGGCCCGTGTGGTGAGCTGGCCCACGCACAGTACTGCTGCGCAAGGAGTACTGTGCCACGCAGGGTTGTCCCCTGCGTAGGGGAGCCCCACACGTAAGGACTGCACCCTGTAAGGAGAGCCGCCCAGCGTGAAAGAAAGTGCAGCCTGCCCAAGAATGGTGCCACACACACGGAGAGCTGACACAACAAACAGAAACACAGATGCCTGGTGCCGCTGGTAAGGATAGAAGCGGACACGGGACCACACAGCGAATGGACACAGCAGACAACCGCGGAGGGGGGGGACAGGGAGAGAAATAAAAAAATTTAAAAAGATCATCAGATTATTACCACCAACCATGGTCCATAGCATATATTTGGCACACTTTTTCCATCTAGCCCCATTATCAACACAGTACATCTTGGGCATTGATGCAAGAATATTATAGTATTGCTGTTAACCACAGTCTATAGATCACACCAATTGTAGTTTTCCCATACTTCTCCACATTCCCACCACCTTGCAATAGTGATTTACATCCACTCTACCTCACAGAAGGACTTTTGCGTTTGTACCCGTAACCACAATTCTCATCCCCCTCTGGGTTTATGTTGTTATCCAGTCCCTAGATTATTCTTTAGCTTTCAGGTGACATTTACTTCCCCAGACTGCCCTTTTCAGCCACAATCCCGTTTATAAACCAGCTGCTACTCAATATGATGTGTTACCATCAATGCTGTTTTCACACTTTTACAATTAAGTTAATTAAAACTTCTACATACATTAAGTATCATTAGATCTTCTCAACCCTCCTATTATCTCCTAATAACCTATACTCTAGGTTTTAACTCTATGGGTTTATTCTTCTCATTTAATAGTTAATGAGACCAAACAATATTTGTCCTTTTGTGTCTGGCTTACTTCACTTAGTATAATGTCTTCAGGAGTCATCCATGTTATCATATGTGTCCCAGTTTCATTTCTTCTTACTGCAGTGTAGTATTCCACCGTATGTATATACCACATTTTGTTTATCCATTCATTGGTTGATGGACACTTGTATTGTTTCCATCTTTTCACAACTCTGAATAATGCCGCTGTGAACATCAGTGTGCAGATGTCTGTTCATGTCATAGTTTTCAGTTCTTCTGGATATATTCCTAGTAGAAGAATTGCTTGATCATATGGCACTTCTATAGTTAGTGTCCTGAGGAATTGCCCAACTGTCTTCCACAGAGATTACACCATTTCACAGTCCTACCAACAGTGAAGGAATGTTCCTATTTCTCCACATCCTCTACAGCACTTATTGTTGTCCTTTTTTTTTTTAATAGCCATTCTGTACAGTATTAGATGCTATCTTGTTTTGATTTACATTTCCCTAATAGCTAGCAATAAGGAACATTTTTTCATGTTCTTTTTGGCCGTTTGTATTCCCTCTTTGTTGAAGTATCTATTTAAATCTTTGGTCCATTTTTTTATTTCATTGCTTGCTCTTTTATTGTTGAGTTATATGATCTCTTTATATAGAATGGAAATCAAATCCTTATCGGATATGTGATTTCCAAATATTTTCTCCCATTGAGTGGGCTGCCTTTTCACCTTCTTGATAAGTATTTTGAACCACAGAAGTGTCTTAAGTTTGAGGAGGCCCCATTTATCCATGTTTTCTTTTGTTGCTCATGCTTTCAGTGTAAGGTTTAAGAATCCACCACCTACCACTAGGTCTTGAAAATGTTTCCCTACCTTTTTTTCTAAGAACTTTATGGTACTTTTTTATATTTAGGTCAGTAATCTATTTTGAGTAATTTTTGTATGAGGTGTGAGAGAGGGTCTCCTTTCTTTATTTTGGCTATGGATTTCCAGTTCTCCCAGCACCATTTGTTGAGTAGACTGTTCTGTTCCACCTGGGTGGGTTTGACAACCTTGTAAAAACTCACTTGGCCAGAGATGTGAGGGTCTGTTTCTGAACCATGAATTCGGTTCCATTGGTCTATGTGTCTCTTTTTATGTGAATACCATACTGTTACTACTGTAGCTAGGTAATATGATTTAAAGTCTGGAAGTAAGAGTCCTGCAACTTCACTTTTCTTTTTTAAGATGTTTCTGGCTATTTGGGGCCTCTTACCCTTCCAGATAAATTTGATAATTGTGTTTTCCATTTGTTTGAAAAATGCTGATGGAATTTTATTGGGATTGTATTGAATCTGTATATTAATTTGGATAGAATTAACATCTTAATGATACTTAGTCTTCTGCTCTATGAGCGTAGAATGTTTTTCTAATTATTTGTCTTTTTAAAATTTATTTTAGCAGTGCATTATAATTTTTTGAATGCAAGTGCTTTACATTCTTGGTTAGGTTTTCCTAAACATTTGATTCTTTTAGTTGCTATTGTAAATGGAATTTTTTCTATGACTTCCTCCTCAGATTGCACATTACAATTGTATACAAACACCACTGATTTTTGTGTGTTGATCTTGTATCCTGACACTCTGCTGAAATCATTTATTAGTTCTAGCAGCTTTGTTGTAGATTTTTGGGACTTTGTAGATATTGGATCATATCATCCATGAATAGTGAAAGTTTTACTTCTTCCTTTCCAATTTGGATGCTATCTATTTATTTCTTTTTCTTGCCCGCTTGCTCTAGCTAGTATCTCTAGCACTATAATGAACAGCAGGGGTGATAGTGGACATATTTGTCTTGTCCCTGATCTCAGCAGGAAAGCTTTCCGTCTTTCACCATTGAGTAAAGTGTTAGCTGTGGGTTTTTCATATATGGCCTTTATCGTGTAGAGAAAGTTTCCTTCATTTACTACCTTTTGTAGTATTTTTATCCAGAAAGGATGCTGTATTTTGTCAAGTGCCTTTTTTGTGTCAATCAATAAGATCATGTGATTTTTCTTCTTTGACTTGTTAATGTGATATATTATGCTGATTGATTTTCTTGTGTTGAGCCACCCTTGCATGCCTGGTTAAAAAAAAAACCCACTTGATCATGATAAAGAATTCTTTAATGTGTAGTTGGTATCAGTTAACAAGTATTTTATTGAGGATTTTTGCATGGGTATTCATTAGAGAAATGGGCCTCTTAATTTTCTTTTTTCATAATATATTTATCTGGCTTTGGTATTAGGGTGATACTGGTTTCATAGAATGAGTTTGGTAGCGTTCCTTCTTGTTCAATTTCTTGGAGGAACTTGAATAAGAATGGTATTAAATCTTTGCTTGGTAGAACTCACCTGTGAAACCATCTGGTCCTCGGCTTTTCATTTTGGGGAGCTCTTTGATGACTGTTTCTCTTGTGATTGATTTGTTGAGGTCTTCTATTTCTTCTAGGGTCAGTGTAGGTTGTTTGGATGTTCCTAGGAGTTTATCCATTTCATCTACATTGTCTAGTTTTTTGGCATAAAGTTGTTCACAGTACCCTCTTATGATCTCTCTTATTTCTGTGGGGTCAGTAGTAATGTTCCATTGTCATTTTAAAATTTTACTTATTTGCATCTTCTCAGTTATTTCTTAGTCTAGCTAAGGGTTTGTCAATTTTGTTCATCTTCTCGAAGAGCCAGGTTTTGGTTTTGTTAATTCTCTTGTTCTTTTTGCTCACAATTTCATTTATTTCTGCTCTGATCTTTGATATTTCATTCCTTCTACTTGCTTTGGAATTAGTTTGCTGTTCATTTTCTAGTTCCTTCAGCCTTGTAATTAGGTCATTGATTTTAGCTCATTCTTGTTTTTTTTATGTAAACATTGAAGGCTCTAAATTTTCCTCTCAGCACTGCCTTTGCTGCATCCCATAGGTTGTGATACATTGTGTTCTCATTGTCATTTGTCTTGAGATATTTATTGATTACTCTTAAAATTTTTTCTTTAACCCACTGATTATTTAAGTGTATTGTTTAATCTCCAAATGTATGTCAATTTTCTCTTTTTCTGCCACTTTTTGATTTCCAACTTTATTCCATTATGATCAGAGAAAATGCTTTGTATAATTTCTATCTTGTTGAATTTATTGAGATCTGCTTTGTGACCCAGCATATGGTCTATCCTGGAGAAAAATCCATGAGCACCTGAAAAGAATATATATCCTGCTGTTTTGGGGTACAGTGTTCTGTTAATATCTGTTAGGTTTAGTCAATTTATTTTTTTAAGCTCTCTGATTCTTTATTGATCTTCTGCCCATATGTTCTATCCAGTGCTGAGAGTGGTGTATTGAAGTCTCCAACTATTCTTTAGAGATGTCTGTTTCTCCCTTCAGTTCTGTCAGTGTTTTCCTGATGTTTCTTGGGACATCTATCCTAGTTAGGTAAATACACATTTATGATTGTTATTTCTTCCTGGTGAATCATCCCTTTTATTAATATGTAATGTCCTTCCTTTACTTTTAAACAGATTTACTTTTAAAGTCTATATCATCCAATGTAAGTATAGGCACCCCAGCTTTTTTTTTTTTTGGTTTCTGCATGCGTGAATTATCTTTTTCCAGTCTTACACTTTTGATCATGTTGAGGAAGTTTCCTTCTATTTCTGGTGTTCTAAGTGTTTTTATCAGTAAAGGGTGCTGCATTTGTCAAATGCCTTTTCTTCATCAGTTGAGATTAATCTGTGGTTTTTCCCTTCAGTATGTTAATGTGCTATGTTACACTCATTGATTTTCTCATGTTGAACCATCTTTGCATCTGAGGGATAAATATCACTTGATCATGGTTTATAATTTTTAAAATATGTTGTTGCATTCAGTTTGCTGGTATTTCATTGAGTATTTTTGCATCTATATTCATAAGAGATATAGGTCCGTAGTTTTCTTTTTTTTTGTGGTATCTTTATCCAGCTTTGGTATGAGGGTGATGTCATCATAGAATGATTTAGGTAGTATTCTCAACTCTTCAGTTTTTTGGAAGAGTTTGAGCAGAATTGGAATTAAGTCTTAGAATGTTTGGTAGAATTCCCCTATGAAGCCACCTGTTCCTGGGCTTTTCTTTGTTGGGAGATTTTTGATGACTGATTAAATCTCTTTATTTGTAATTGTTCTGTTGAGATATTCTGTTTCTTCTTGAGTCGTTGTAGGTAGTTCGTGTGTTTATAAGAATTTGTTCATATTGTCTAGGCTATCTAATTTATTGCCATGTAGTTGTTTATAATATTCTCTTATAGTCCTTTTTATTTCCATGGGATTGGAAGTAATACCCTCCCCTTTTCACTTCTGATTTTTGTTATTTGCATCCTCACTTTTTTCTTCGTCAATTTAGCTAAAGTTTTTTCAATTCTATTGATTTTTCAAAGAACCAACTTTTGGTTTTATTAATGTTCTATTGGGGTTTTTTTTTGTTTTTTTTTTTTTAAGATTTATTTTTATTTATTTAATTCCCCTTCCCTCCCCCGGTTGTCTGTTTTCTGTGTCTTTTTGCTGCGTCTTGTTTCTTTGTCAGCTTCTGTTGCCGTCAGCGGCACGGGAAGTGTGGGCGGCGCCATTCCTGGGCAGGCTGCTCCCTCCTTCACGCTGGGCGGCTCTGCTTATGGGTGCACTCCTTGCGCGTGGGGCTCCCCTACGCGGGGGACACCCCTGTGTAGCAGGGCACTCCTTGCGCGCATCAGTACTGCGCACGGGCCAGCTCCACACGGGTCAAAGAGGCCCGGGGCTTGAACCGCGGACCTACCATGTGGTAGACGGACACCCTAACCACTGGGCCAAAGTCCGTTTCCCTCTATTGGTTTTTTTTTATTCTCTATTTTATTTATTTCTGCTCTATCTTTATTTCCTGACTTCTCGCTTTAGATTTAGTTTGCTTTTCTTTTCCTGGTTTTTTCAGTTTTGAGGTTAGATCTTAAAACTAATTTCCTACTTATTTGTGAATTTTCTCTTTCCCCCTCTGTTAATGATTTCTAGCTTTATTTCATTGAAGTTGGAGAATAATATACATTGTGTGGTTTCAATATTTTTTAATTTATTGAGACTTGTTTTATGACCTAACGTATGTTCTATCCTGGGGAATAATCCACTTGCACTTGAGAAGAATGTGTGTTCTGTTTTTGGTTCAGTGCAGTCGTGTGTGTGTGTGTGTGTGTTATATCTAGTTGATTTAGTTTATCATTCAAGTCCTGTATTTCCCTGTTGATCTTCTGACTAGATGTTCTGTCCATGAGAGTGGTATATTAAAGTCTTCTACTATTAATGCACAACTATCAATTTCTCCCTTCAAATTTGTCAGTATTTTAGGGCTCTGCTATTAGGTTAATGTATATATTGGTAATTGTTACATCTTACTGTTGTCCCCTTTACCAGAATATAATGACCACCTTTGTCCCTCATAATTGTTTTTGACTTAAATTCTAATTTATCCCATAATAGTATAGGCTCCCCAGCTTTCTTTTGGTTACTACTTGCATGGCATATTTATTTTCTTTCCATCCTTTCACCCTCAACCTACTTATATTTTGAATTTAAGGCAAGTCTCTTGTAGACAGCGTATGGTTGGTTGGGGTATGCATTTTTATCCACTCTGCCAATATCTGCCATTTGACTGGATGGTTTAATACATTTTTTTTCCCCAATCAGTAGAAAACGACATTTTATTCCAAAGACTAGCAAATCTTAATTTATGATTTCAAAACTAAGTTGATCATGGTACAGACCTTTATCTCCCTCCTATTTTTCTTCTTTTAAAACTCCTGTTTGCATTTTGTTCTCATAATCATAGGGTCCAGCAAAAAGAGGTTCTGTGTCCCTTAGTCCATGTGTGGCATCTTTGTGACTCAGAGTCTCACCAACAGCACTTACTCGAGGCCATAAACTTGGAGTGAGGTTAGTTGCATCCAGATATTCATCCCAAAGACAAGCTTCTCCCAGGGTGCTCAGTTTTTTCAGTTCCACAGTGCCGTCAAGACCAAGGGGGTCCGCTTCCTAGTATTTTTTCCAATCCTGCCCTTAACTAATCCAGCCTAAGTACCAAGGAACAGCAAGGATTACAGGGAAGCCGGCTTTGGAGCTTCACTTGGTTCTCTAGGATAATGGCCATCTTTCCACATTTCATCCGTTGTGCCTGGATGAAGCATCATGTCATCATCAAAAACCTCTTGCTAGATTAGGGAGCTCTTGGTTATGGTTGAAAAAATTTCTAAAAGATTCTGAACATAGAAAGATTCTAGTTTTTTTAAAAGTCTGTGCCAAAGTCTTTTTTTTCTTCATGAAATTTAGGATTTTTGGATTTAATCTCCTCCACTTCATCTCCTCCCAAATGAGTGAAATGATCTGGAAACACCTTATTAATTTCTCTAAAAAATTTAGACAGAAAGTCATAAGTTGTATTTGGAACAGGGTATATAGGTCCAAAAGTTCCATGCTTGTTTTGTCCATTATAACATGGACAACATGTTATATGACCTTGTCCCCAAGATTGCATATGTCTAGGGGTATTAAACTCTGGTATGACACAAATGCCTCATAACTGAGCTATTCATTCACCATACAGATATCATTTGGGGTATAAACATGAAATGAAGAGTAGCTTCTTTTATTGCTTAACTCGGGAAAGGTAGTGCTCTGAAAAGGAAAAGACTTATCAACTCTGCCAGTAGAGACCATTAAATTTACTAAAAGCTTGGCGTCCAGAGTTTTAAGAATACTCAGCAGTAGATAGTGTCTGGCTGTATCAATTAAAATTCCTCTATGAGGAAACCTTGGAGAATCAATAATGTTGAGTTCATTGAAGATAAAAGTCCCAAAAGAATCTCGATAAATTAACTGGCTAAAAGTCTCTAAACCTTGTAATACACCCCAAACTCTGCTGGCCTGGAGCATAGCCACTGACGCATTCACAGCTAAATTATAGGACTCCTCTGAAGAGATTTGGGGAAAATACTGTACTCTGAATCAAGGACAGCTGTGACAAGAAGTTGCTCTAACTCCGTTCCAGTATGAAATTTAGCAGGGCCATGATGTCATTTGTAGAAACTAAAAATCAGGTATCAAGAGACACTTCCTCTAGGAGGGAGCAGGAAGGGCTGGCCTTGGGTCTGGGGCCATGAGTGATGTGAACCTTGGGCGAGGGGCAGCTGGTGTGGGAGTGTCTTCGCCTCGAGCGGCTGCGGCCACAGAGTGGGTGGGGAGGCACATGGGGCACTGTTCTCTGCCGGGTCTGCCCTAGCTGTGGCCCTTTGAACTTTGGTTCCCAGACCTGCATTCCCCTCCTCGCCAGGATAGGAAGATGTAATCCATTTACATTTAAAGTCACTACTGCTAGGAAGCGGACTTGGCTCAATGGATAGAGCATCCACTTACCACAGGGGAGGTCCAGGGTTCAAACCCCAGGCCTCCTGACCCGTGTGGAGCTGGCCCATGCGCAGTGCTGATGGGCGCAAGGAGTGCCATGCCATGCAGGGGTGTCCTCCGTGTAGGGGGGCCCCACTTGCAAGGAGTGCACCCCGTAAGGAGAGCCGCCCTGCGCAAAAAAAGCATAGCCTGCCCGAGAGTGGTGCCACACACACGGAGAGCTGACGCAGCAAGATGATGCAACAAAAAAGAGACACAGATTCCCAATGCCTCCAACAAAAATCCAAGTGGACACAGAAGAACACCCAGCAAGTGGACACAGAGAGCAGACAACTGGGGGAGGGGGGGAGAGAGAAATAATAAAAAATAAATCTTTTTAAAAAGTTACTACTGCTAATGTAGTACTTCTTTCAGTTGCTGTTTAGCCTAAGTTTGATAAATTTTTTGACTCTCACTTCTGTTAATGCCTACTTTTATATTTATTTCCTTTTTTTTTTTGTACCACATTGAGTGCCTTCTCATTTGTATCTGAATATATTTTTCACCTGTTTTCCTTGTGGTTACCATGGGATTAAATTTTAACGTCCTAAATACATAATAATACTATTTTTGAAACCAACTTACTTCAGTAACAAGCACAAATACTTTTCCTATACTCCTCTGTCCCCCCACCATTTTTTTGTACTTGTCACCACTTATATCTTTGTACATTGTATGTCCAGAAACAGATTTTATCATTACTTCTTATGCATTTGCATTGTATCTTCTATAGGAAGTAAGTAGTTGGGTTACATCCCAAATAATATAGTATGGTAATATTGGCATTTGTAATTGCCCAGATGTTCCCTTTACCACAGGTATTTACTCTTTATGCTGCTTTGAACTATTTCTGGTGTCCTTTTCTTTCGGTCTGAAGAACTCCCTTTAGCATTGCTTGTCGGGCAAGCCTAGTGGTGATGACCCCCCTCAGCTTTTATTTGAGAATGTCTTGATCTCTCCCTCCTTTTTTTTAAAGATTTATTATCTCTCCCCCACCTCATTTATTTTGCACTCGTTATCTGCTCTCTGTGTCCACTTGCTGCACATTCTTCTGTGCCTGCTTGTCTTCTCTTTAGGAAGCACCAGGAGCTGATCCTGGGGCCTTCTGGATTGGGGGAGAGGCGCTCAATTGCTTGCACCACCTCGGCTCCCTGGTCTGCATCTTACTGTCTCTCCTCTGTGTGTCTTTTTGTTGCATCATCTTGCTGTGCCAGCTCTCCACATGGGCCAGCTCTCCATGCAGGCCAGTTTGCCACATGGGCCAGCTCTCTGCTCAGGCCAGCTCTTCACGCAAGCCAGCTCTCCATGCAGGCCAGCTCTTCACATGGGCCAGCTCTCCATGCAGGCCAGCTTGCCACATGGGCCAGCTCTCTGCTCAGGCCAGCTTTCCATGTGGGCCAGCTCTCCACATGGGCCAGCTCGCCACATGGGCCAGCTCTCTGCTCAGGCCAGCTTTCCACATGGGCCAGCTCGCCACGCGGGCCAGCTCTCCACGCAGGCCAGCTCTCCACATGGGCCAGCTTGCCACGTGGGCCAGCTCTCTGCTCAGGCCAGCTTTCCACATGGGCCAGCTCGCCACGCGGGCCAGCTCTCCATGCAGGCCAGCTCTCCACATGGGCCAGCTTGCCACGTGGGCCAGCTCTCTGCTCAGGCCAGCTTTCCACATGGGCCAACTTGCCACGCGGGCCAGCTCTCCACGCAGGCCAGCTCTCCACATGGGCCAGCTTGCCACGTGGGCCAGCTCTCTGCTCGGGCCAGCTCGCCTTTCACCAGGAGGCCCCAGAAATCAAACCCTGGACCTCTTGTGGTAGACAGGAGCACAGGCGCTTGAGCCACGTCCACTTCCCTCTCCCTCATTTTTGAAAGAGAGCCTTACTGGATATAAAATTCTAGGCTGGCAGTTGTTTTCCTTCAGCACTTTTAAGTATTTCAGTCCACTGCTTTTTTGCCTCCATTGTTTCTGATATCAAATTGGCACTCAATCTAATTGGGCCTCTCTTGAATGGAATGTTGATTTTTTTCTTAACTTTCAGACTCTCTCCTTGTCCTGCACATTTGATCATGTAATCAATATATGATAGAGTGTATTTTTCTTCCTGTTTAGCCTGGATGATGTTTCTGAGCTCCTCGAATGTATATGTTCATGTGTTCTGCTAAGTTTGGGAGGTTCTCTCTCGTTATTTCTTTTGACTATTCAATAGTCTGTCCCTGTCTGTCTTCTCCTTCTGTGACTCTCAAAATGTGCATATTGGTACACTAGATGGTTTGCCAGAGATGCCTTAAATTATTTTCACTTTCTTTTTTCAGAAGTACCGAGACCTCGGGTGTGGGAAACCAGTGCTCAACCACTGAGCTGCACCAGCTCCCTATTTTCACTTTTAATACTTCCTTTCTCTTTCTGCTCCTTAGCCTAACTCATTTGAAGTATATTGTCTTCAAGTTCATTGATTTTTCTGCCAGTTCCAGTCTGCTCTTGAAACACTCTTGGACATTTTTTGTTTCAGTTATTGTGATCTTCAACTCCAGAAGTTCTGTTTGGTTCCTTTTTAAAATTTCTATCTCTTTACTTAGACACTCATATTGTTCATTCATTGTTTTCCTGATATTCTTTAGTTCTTTCTCTGTACTGTCGTTCATCTTCTTTAGCATTTTTAAGAGCATTTTTAAAAGGCTTTATTCAGTATGACCATGATCTTGTCATTTTCATTGCTGTTTTCTGTATTTTTATCCTTTTCCTTTGGATGGACCATCATTTCCTGTTTCTTTGTCTTTTACGTTTTAATATTTTGAAATGTTGGCTCTGGGACTTATTCCCTTTCATGTCTGTTTCTTTCGTAACCTCCTGGCAAAGAGACAGATTTTCTTGCGCTCAGCCCTCCTGCCAGGAAAGCCTGTCCGAGGCACATGCCGTGCCGTGCACAGGGCTCTGCCTTCTTCCTGGGCCTGTCTTGTCTTGTGCTTTTGCAGTTGGTGGTTTTGGAATGCCTCTGTGTGCAGCAGTTGTGGCCCAGGAGGCAGACCCCGTGTCCTGGTCATTTGAAGGGGGCAGGCCTTTGTCCCAGAGGTCAGCCTCCATAGTTTTCCTTTACTCTGTTCTCTCACTGCTTTTACCCGGAGGGCAAATCCAGAGTGGGCTTTCCCAGCCAGAACAGGGCCAGGGAGCCACGCGGGCACAGACCAGCTCCCGAGTGGCCTGGGCGCCGAGAACTTCCCCCGACTGCGCCCCACCTCCCTGGGCGGGCCAGCCAGCACGCGCGCACCAGCGACTTCCTGCGGCACTGCCTTGCCCGCGGAGGGGCAGGGCTGCCCACAGTTGGGGGTTTTAATACTAGGAGAGTTGCTGTCGTACCAAGCGTGAGTCTTTTAATTTATGAACACAGTATCTCAAGAGAACTTTTTAAACCTTAGTTTACTGAGCTGCTCTTTGACTTCGATGTGTGCGTTTTCTCTTTTTCCATTGCTAAAAGTAAAAAGGAATGCATATAAATAGAATAATATATGAACCCCTCGTTCACCATCAACTGATGTTAATATTTTGTGAATCTTACCAGTCACTGCTCCGTCTTTTTTTTTTTTTTTACCTCCCCACTGACATAATTTAAAGCAAATCCAGGACATCATATTGTCTCATTTAAAACCCTTCTTATAATGGCGCTGCACACAAGGAGAGCTGACACAACAAGATGACGCAACAAAAAGAAACACAGATTCCTGTGCCGCTGATAAGGATAGAAGCAGTCACAGAAGAACACACAGTGAATGGACACAGAGAGCAGACAACTGGGGGCGGGGGAAGGGGAGAGAAATAAAAAATAAATCTTTAAAAATAAAAAAAATTTTAAAAAAACAAAACCCTTCTTATAACGTAACATTTTGTGATCTATGTATCCTAAAATATATATATATAAAATAAATTTTTTTAAATTAAAAAAAAAATTAGAAGTAGGATTAAGTGGGGAGATACAGAGAGAAATCATATCAGTGAGGACGAGCTGTATACCAGGCACAGAATTAGGCACTTAGATGCTTTAGAAAAAATATCTGAACTCAAGGCAAAAACTGATCATTGTATATTATTAGCCACCTTGTTGATATCTACCAGTTTAAAATATACTGAGCAGTTAAAAATCATAATCAGAAAGTTTTCCATTTAAACCTATGACTTCACCTAACATAAGCTAGGGCAATTGTTGTCACAATGACTACTATATAGTTTCTGATATAGGTATTAAACGTTGAAGAAGGCACTAAATTTTTTAATTAGAGTTTAACTTTCCTTTGTATTTTTTTTTTTTTAGATTTATTTATTTCTCTCCCCTTCTCTCTCCCCCATTGTCTGCTCTCTGTGTCCATTCGCTGTGTATTCTTCTGTGTCTGCTTGCATTATCAGGCGGCATTGGGAAACTGTCTTTTTTTTGTTGTGTCATCTTGCTGCGTCAGCTCTGCGTATGTGTGGTGCCACTCCTGGGCAGACTGAGCTTTTTTCACGCAGGTCGGCTCTCCTTGCGGGGCGCACTCCTTGTGTGTGAGACACCCTTAAGCAGGGGATACCCCTGTGTGGCACAGCACTCCTTGCGTGGCACCACTGCACGTGGGCCAGCTCATCACACGGATCAGAGGCCCTGGCGCTTGAACCCTGGACTCTCCATATGGTAGACAGACGCTCTTATCAGTTGAGCCACGTCCACTTCCATGATTTTCCTTTTGAATTGATCTGTAAAATGAGGAAGATGTTTCAGAGAATAGAAACTTGGTAATTTTGTATCCCTAGAGCTTTAATTAGCATAACCTTAAACTATTGTATTTGAAATAGAAAAGTTTGATGTTTCTAAAAAGTAAAAATATCATCCATAGAAGCATAAATTTTTCTTATCATAGAAATAAATATATTAGCTATTCTCCTATATTAACATCTTAATTTAGAAAAAAAGTAATGCTTCTTTTAGAAAAATCTATCAAGGCATTTAATATTAATTTTGATTGGCTATTATACTTCTTAATATATTGTATAGGATTTCATTAAGAGATGTAATTCTTAAAAACAGAATGAATACATTTCAAAATTAAATAATGCAGAAACTTTAGATGATAAAGCTGGTAAAACTGAGAAACAGTGGTTATATGGTTCAGCAGGAAGGGCATTCTAAAATTTTTGCTGAATTATGAAATAAATTGTAAATGTCTACAGAGCGATAAAGTATTTCATTTGGAGAGAAAAAAAACCTTTAACTCCCTACTGCTTGTTTTCAGTGATATATCAATATCTCCATAATTCTAATGAGTTTTTCTTCTTTGTCCCCGTTTCTTTTAATCCTTGGTATTGCTCAGATTCTTTTCAGGCTTGCTGTCCTTTTGTATGTTTTCTTTTCCTTGGTTTAGTCTCGATTTTATAGCCACTCCTAAATGCTAATGGCTCCCAACTCTGTTTTCCCACTCTGAATTTCCTGTCCTCTAAAGCTCCAACTTGAAAGTCAGAGTGCTGCTCGGTGTGCCGCAGGTGTTTGTAACACCTCATTTCTCAGTCTGGAACATCAGAACCCCTGCATTTGTTCTGTCTCTCTTGTCCTCTCCTTCTCGTAGTCACTTCCCAGTTACCTAAATTGGAAATGTAGGTAGTACCCTAGGCTCTCTCTGTTTCTCAAGCCTCTCGCCACAGAGTCATCAGTCTGTCATAAAGACCTGTTTTGAGTTCGGCCCTTCTCCATGGTCTGAGTCCGCTCCTTTCTTCGCTTCTCTCGCTGAGCCTAGTTGGCCACACTTAGTCAACGAGTTAAAGCTCCAGCTCTGGGTCAGATTCATTTATTAGCTGCTTACCTTGGGCAAGTTACTTAGCCTCTCTGTGCTTTCGGACCTTCGTCTGTAAAATGGGGGGGAAAGTGGTAATATCTATCACATGGGCCTATTGTGAATATTAAATGACTATGTAGGCGGCGGACTTGGCCCAGTGGTTAGGGCGTCTGTCTACCACATGGGAGTTGCGCGGTTTAAACCCCGGGCCTCCTTGACCTGTGTGGAGCTGGCCCATGCACAGTGCTGATGCGCAAAAGGAGTGCCATGGCAAGTAGGGGTGTCCCCCGCGTAGGGGAGCCCCACGCACAAGGAGTGCACCCCGTAAGGAGAGCCACCCAGTGCCAAAGAAAATACAGCCTGCCTAAGAATGGTGCCGCCCACATGGAGAAATGACATAACAAGATGATGCAGCATAAAGAAACACAGATTCCCGTGCCACTGACAACAATAGAAGAGGACAAAAGAAGACGCAGCAAATAGACACAGAGAACAGACAACCAGGGTGGGGGGTAAGGGGAGAGAAATACATACATACATACATAAATCTTTTTTTGAAAAAATGACTATGTCAATGCCTAAGAGTAGTAGTCCCATGGAACACCCCCAAAATATTAATTACTAGTTTTATCAAAATGGCTGCCAGAGCTATCTGAGTGGCTCCTGTTTAAAATTCTTGCACAGTTTTCTATCACTTACAGAATAAAGTACAAATATATCCATAGGATAAATATCTAGAGTTGGAATTTTGATACTGTCAAATTGCCTCCCATAAAGTTTATTTAAAATTATACTCCAGCTGACCAGAAATGAGTGTGCCTATTTCCCCAGTATTCTTACCTACCTCAAATAGTAATGTTCAAATAATCCGTGATAGTCTTAGGTTATAAGATTCTTACTGAGATGACCTAGAAAGTGTTTATCTTAGTTTTCTTTAGGGTTTTATAGTTTGGAAACATAAAATTTATGACAAGTCTCATAGTTCATTAGACTCCAAAGAATATGGAGAAGCACTGGTTTAAAATGAAACTTTGAAATTGGTTTTTTTAACCTTTTTTTTTTTCTTAATTAAAAACACATTTATAGCAATTCATTTGATTTTCATTTTCTTATATCTAGGTGAAATGACAATGGATACCATCTTGGCTCGATTGAAGCTCCTGAATCCAGATGACCTTCGAGAAGAAATCATCAAAGCTGGATTGAAATGTGGACCCATTACCACAACCACAAGGTTCATTTTTGAAAAAAAATTGGCTCAGGCTTTATTGGAACAAAGAGGAGTGCCGACTTCTTCATCTCCTCACCAGCCTGGGGCAGAGGTTACAGCAGCCAGCCAGGAACCAGGGTTTCTGAAATCTGCTGTAGACGGCCACACTGAGCAGGCCGGCTTTTTTGAAGACAAAGATTTTGGTTACAGTGTGGGTGTGAATCCTCCAGAGGAGGAGGCCGTCGCACCCAGGACCTGCTCTGCACCCCCGAGTGCCTCGGCCCGTGTCGGCACTCACAGAGCAGCTGTGACCGCCTCCAAGGAGCCAGCTCTGTTCTACGGAGTGTGCCCAGTGTACGAGGACGCCCCGGCGAGGAACGGTAATGTGACGGGCACTTAGCACTGTTGACGTTTGATGGAGCACCTTCCTCAAGTTTCGGAAAATTGGAGTCCATGATGCATGCTTCACTTAAACTGGCCTGCTACCGTTTGTCAGGAATTTTTAGTTCAATATTACTTACACATCTGAATACAAATTATTATTTTCAACATCAAAGAATTCACAATTTTAAATAATACTTAGATAGTATTGAGGGAAAAATAATGCAAATGCAGTGTTGATTAGGATGCCACACTCTTTTAGGAGTTTCACTTGACACGCTCTGGGGCATTGTGTGAATGTAGAAAGCTGCATGCCCTTTGACCAAGCAATTCCATTTCTAGGACTTTTATCCTAAGGAGGTCTTTGGACCAGTGAACAGAGATTTATATACCAGGGTGCTTATTGTGATACTGTTTGTGATAGTGGAAATTTGTAAGTCCTTAATGCCCAAGAATAGGATATTGGTTAAACATATTAATGGACCCTGAATAAAATGGAATATTCAACCATAAGAATTTTTCCAAGAAGATTTAGTGACACTCAGAAGTGATCATGATGGAATTTTAATTTATTTTTAATTTCATAAAATTTGCTCGATTTAAAAAACTACGTATTATGGCATTTGGCTTTAGAGATAACGTGAATGTCACAGGACACAAGGTGTTGCTCCTCCTCACAGAACCCGGGCTCTTTGCGGTAGTTCTGCGTTCCTGGTGCTGCTGCTGCAGAAGCTGCACGCGTTACAGCAAGCAGCAGTAGGTGACTGTCCGTCTGTCTAGCTTTGTCACTGGAACAGCGTCAGCGCCACCAGCTGTGCCTGGAGCACAGCCCTGGCACACTCCATTTCCACAGTGTGCCATGGCTGTGGGTCCCTTGTTCTTCAGGGTTTCCTTAGTCGTCTTCTAGACGCTAACATCCTGACATGTTTTGGTGTACACAGGCCAGGTATGTTAGGTCTGTGCAGTGGATATATTTATGCTTTTACATTTCTCAGTGGTGTTTTATGAGGGGCACTTAATAGGGGGCTCAGTATGAAGCAAGTCAGAAGACTCAATCTTTTAGGTAGGGAGAAGTAGGATACTAGGCTGTATGTAGAGATGAATTTAGTCTTGTTTAAAAATATCCGTGCCTGGAAGGGGATGCGGCTCAAGCAGTTGAGTACTGGCTTCCCACATACAAGGTCCTGGTTTACATCCCCGACCCTCGGTACCACACACACACACACAAAAATCTGTGCGTGCACAGAGAAACGTCTGTAAGGATACACTACAAAGTGGGAACAGTGGTTATTTATCACTCAGTATACATACCACCTTTTGTTTATCCATTCTTCCTTTGATGGGCACCTGGATTGCTTCTGCCTTGTGGCAGTTGTTAATAATGCCACTGTAAGCTCAGGGTGCAGATAGCTGTTTGGTAGCAATATATATATCCAATGTATATATTGGAGATATATATATATATATATATATATATATACCAAAGAGTAGGATTGCAGGGTCATACAGTAGTTCAGTAACTTTTTGGGTTTTTTGTTTTTTTTTTACTGTTTTCCATGCAACTGCACCATTTCACATTTCCCCAGCAGTGGGATGAGGGCTCCTGTTTCTCCACATTCCCTCCAGTACTTACTTTCCTTTTTTTAACAGTAGCCGTTCTAGGGGGTATGAAGTGGTGTCTCATTGTGATTTGATTTGCACTGGGTGGACACTTATTTTTAAAAACAACCAAAAAAGAGTGAAAATAGATGAGTAAACTCCACCATTTTTGGAAAATTTCATTTAAGTTTTTTGTTCTTGTTGTCTATAAATCTCAGTCAGCCCTCTTCATCATATAGTTCTTTAGTTAGTTGGCTCATGTCTGATTGTAGCTTGCACCAGTCAAGGTGATGGCGAAGCAGTGAAGAGGGGTGACAGCACAAGAGGAGGACTGACCCGTTCACACAAGCAGGCTCCGCGTTCACTCTCCGCCCAGAGGGAAAGCAGGCTGCCCTCGGTGTGCAGCTGGGGGAGGAAGCCCTCGCAGCGCATGCGGTGAAGTGGGCCAGTGGTGTCTGTCTGTGTATTCCTGAGGAGAGAAAATACAATTGAAGAGAATCGAAACTCTCATGTTTGACTTTGTTATTGTTTGTGTTTTGGCTACCTAAGGTCCTTTTTTCTGAGAATAAAAATTTGAAATCTGAACATGGGGAAAAAATGTTAAGCTTATCATTAAGCCCAGGGGCCTTCAGTTGTGAAGTAAGTGGCAGTGGTTTCAGTTATTCATCTTTAATTTTATTCTTCTTTTTCTCATGCAGAAAGGATTCATGTTTATGAAGATAAAAAGGAAGCCTTGCAAGCTGTCAAAATGAACAAAGGAGCTCGATTTAAAGCTTTTCCAAGCAGAGAAGATGCTGAGAAATTTGCTAGAGGAAATGCTGATTATTTCCCTTCTCCAAGCAAAATCTCTTTACCCCTTTCTCCTGTGAAAATAGCACCAGTCTTTAGCAATGGTGGGGTGAAAGGTAAATTATATAGCAGTTTACATCTTGGCATTATCATCACATTTACCCGCAAGTACTTTGTGCCCTCTTTCCTAATACAGCGTTAGCAGGAAGTGTCTTTATGATAAACCCAATTTGCCAGGTAGTAGAGACTCGAGGCCCAGGCTGCAGAACCTCGGTGGGGAATGGGTAGAAAGCTGGTGGGAGGGTGTGGGCTGGGAGGACGAGGGGGCGGATCGGGGCACGTGGCCCTGAGGTGCCCGGAGGCCTGGTGCCTCCACGGGGAGACACTGTCACCCCTTCTCTTCTGGACCAGTTTTCTCCTTCCCCCTGCCCCGCTGTTTGTTAGATCCTTTGTGAGTATTGCAGCCAGAAACCTGGCCGTACCCCTCTACCCACGCTGGAGCCAGGAGTCCTCCTCCTGAGAGGCCCAGGCCTCTTAGATTCATGCAGGTCTAAGTTCTCCCCTCTCCCCACTCCCAATGGTCCTGGCTTGTCTGATGACCTGGCTTGAGTTCCAAGGGGAGTGCAGCCTCTGCCTCCAGGCATCTGGCCTGCTGTTGAGAGCTCCAGCTACCCCCTTCTCTGCTGCCTTACTTGGCCTTGTACAGGTGTTTCTTAGGTGGGAGCCAGAGTGATTACAGCCTGCTGCAGATTTCCCTTTTTTCATGTTTGTGAAGATTCCCACTGAAGACAATCTCTTAATAGATGCTCAAACCTTGTCTCTGCACCAACAGGCCTCTGGGGCATTTTCCTGGGAGAGAGCCCCGTGCGTTTGTGGGTGCAGTCCCTTGGCCACGGCTACCCTTCTTCCTGCCCCCTCCTGGAGCCCCACTTCTTTTTCAGAGACCGTGATGGCTCCTCATTCGTAAAGGCTGTTGCAGCCCAGTTGCACGCAGGTTTATGGCGCTTGGACTTCAGGCTCGGGGCGGGATGTTCTCACCGCAGTCGGAGCACAGGACGCGTTTCGTGTGGCTACATAGTGCCCTTGTTTCTCCCAGGGGAAGTTTTTATCCCCTCAGTATCTAGCACATAGTGTGCGGTGAGAAAATGTTTGTGGAATTAAACGTTCTTAAATTCTGTCTTTTAATAACAGATGGTTTATACTTATCTGAGCCAGAAACAGTAAACAAAGAGCGAGCGAACAGTTATAAAAATCCTCGTACACAGGATCTCACTGCCAAGCTTCGAAAGGCCGTGGAGAAGGGAGAAGAAGAGGTCTTTTCCGATCTTGTCTGGAGCAACCCCCGGTATCTCATTGGCTCCGGGGACAACCCCACCGTTGTACAGGTGAGCCTGTGCTTGGTTTCACGGGCGTCGAAGGAGCCCAGGCGCCATGACCTCGTGCACACAACGTGCTGCCTCTAGCAAAGTGAAACTCCAGATGTGTCGCTTTCCTTCAGGAGGGATGTAGGTACAACGTCATGCATGTTGCTGCCAAAGAGAATCAGGCTTCCATCTGCCAGTTGACGCTGGACACCCTGGAGAATCCCGAGTTCATGGGGCTCATGTACCCAGACGACGACATGAACATGCTGCGCAAGCGCGTGTGCTACATCGTGGACCTTTATCTTAACACTCCCGACAAAGGGGTAGGTGTGCCTGCCTTAATCTCTCTCTTTTTTTTTTCTTAATCTCTTTTTTGAAAGTAGAAGTTATAGCCAGTTTTCTAGTTAGATCACTTGAGCTTCCAGTGTGTTAAGTGTTGGGTTCCCCATAGCGCGTCTGCTCCAGGCACACACAGGACTGGGACGGGGGTGTGTCAGACCCAGAGAGCTGAGAGCTGGCCGGGAGGGGACACGCACACAAGAACGATTTGCTGCTTCTGTCACTATTTGGACGCCTTTTCCCTCTTTTTCTTGCCTGATTGCTCTGGCTAGAACTTCCAGAACAGGGTTGAATAACAGTGACTTCGAGGCATCCTTGTCTTGTTCCTGATGGAGGGAAAGCTTTCAGTCCTTCATCGCTGAGTGGAATGTTAGGTGTGGGCTTTGCATATACGCCTGTATTATCGTGAGAAGTTTCCCTCTGTTCTTGTGTTTTAAGTGTTTTTCTCCGGAAAGCATGCTGGGTGTCTGCATCAGTTGAGACGGGGGTGTGGCCTTCTCCTTCCGTTTGTTGCTGTGGTGTATGTCATGATCGCTTCACTTCTGAGCAGCAGCTCCGTGGCAGGGATCGTCCTGGGTGCTGGTGACTAAATACCTGTTGACAGTACGCGCAAGGTGCCCGGCCCTTAGGCAAGGTGCCCAGAGAGGCGCAAGGGGCGCCCACACGGGTGCTGTGCCTGCCTGGCACACAGGTGTGCACAGGAGTCCCAGCCACTTCCAGTTACAGAAGGAAATGAATGTCTTTCAGGTTTTTGTTTTTGAGACTTGTTTAAACTTAATACCTATTTTGATCTTAAGGCAGTCTTATAAGACAAAAAGTATAAAGAAGTGACCCCTGCACTTTTTTCAGGGGTACGACACACCATTGCATTTTGCTTGTAAGTTTGGGAATGCAGATGTGGTCAACGTACTTTCTTCACACCCTTTGATTGTGAAAAATCCCAGGAACAAATATGACAAGACACCTGAAGATGTAAGTATCTATTTAAAATTCAGTTATTATGTAGTGTTAGAAATGAAAATAAATGAAACTGTAGCCTGAGAGCTGCCATGGGGTCACAAGGAGCTCTGACCGCCCAAGTCCCGCCTGCCTGCCCATTGCCACGCTGAGGAGTCTGGTTGCTGCGTGAATTGCAGCCCCTCCAGAGGTTATGCGTTTGTAGACCCTGGAGGAATGAACAGTGGGTTAGTGGTGGGCTTTTGTTGTTCTAGTTGACACGGGCATATTAGTAGTGTTTACATCATTAAGCAAAGGCACAAAACATGTTTCATTGCACTGCAGTAAGAGGGCAGTTAAAATTTTTATTTTTCAGAACTCATTGATGTTATCTTGGTGTCCTAATATATGATAAAATTTGAACATTCCATGTGTGCATGAGAAGATATATTATCTGACAGTATGTTATGTTTGTATATATCCAAAAGATCTCTATAGATTTTGTTTAGATTTTTTTTAAAGGAGTTGTGAGCTTACAAAACAATCACGCACAAAAAGGATTTAAAAAACAAAACAAAAAAACAATCACGCATAATGTACTGAATTCATGTACTGGGCCCCTCTACCAGGACCTTCCATTATTGTGAACATTTGTTACAGATAATGAAAGAACATCAGGCTATTACCACTATGGTCCATAGTATATACACTTTGTATATTTTTTCCATACACTTTCTATTATTAACAATATTTATTAGTTACATTTGTTATAGTTCATAAGAGAATACTCATAATTTTCCAGTTAACCACAGTCCATCTTCCACCACATGGTTCATGGTGCTATACAGCCCCATACCCTGTACAGTTTAGCCAAGTGTATGCTCGGTGGCTCTCACTTTCATCCCAGAGCTGTGCGGGCATCACCCCTGTAAAGCTTGGAGCTTTTCCTTAGTCCAAAAGAAAAAGTCCCCTACCCACCCACCCCCTCTTACTGACCCTTAGCGTTGAGGTAGTACCTTCCTTGACACTGGTGCAAGAATATCACACGTTGCTGTTAACTGTAGTCCGTAAGTTATATTAATTCTATTTTCCCCAGGCATCTCCATATTCTTACCACCTTGTAATAGTGATGTACATTTGCTCTAGTTCATAGAAGGATATTCTTATATTTGTACTATTAATCGCGATTCTCATCCACTTCTGGGTTCACTGTACTATTCAGTCCCTAGATGATTATTCTCTGGCTTTCTCTCAATTGACAATTTTTTTTTTTTTTTAAAGATTTATTTATTTATTTAATTTCCCCCCCTCCCCTGGTTGTCTGTTCTTGGTGTCTATTTGCTGCGTCTTGTTTCTTTGTCTGCTTTTGTTTCTTTGTCCGCTTCTGTTGTCATCAGCGGCACGGGAAGTGTGGGCGGCGCCATTCCTGGGCAGGCTGCACTTTCTTTTCACGCTGGGCGGCTTTCCTCACGGGCGCACTCCTTGCGCGTGGGGCTCCCCCACGCGGGGGACACCCTTGCGTGGCACGGCACTCCTTGCACGCATCAGCACTGCGCGTGGCCAGCTCCACACGGGTCAAGGAGGCCCGGGGTTTGAACCGCGGACCTCCCATATGGTAGACGGACGCCCTAACCACTGGGCCAAAGTCCGTTTCCCTCAATTGACAATTTACATCCCTAGACCACCCCTTTCGGCCACAATCCCATTTGTAAACCAGCTGTGTTATTTCTACTTACTATAATGTATTACCATCAACTCTATCCATTTCCACACATTTCGGTCAAGCTGATTGAAAATTCTACATCCATCAGCCCCTTTTCCAGTCCTCATCCTGTCTCCTAGTAACCTATAAAACCTATGGTCTAAGTTCTAACTCCATGTGTTTATTCTTCATATTTAGTCATATTAATGAGACTGTACAATGTTTGTCCTTTTGTGTCTGGCTTACTTCACTTAGCATAATGTCCTCAAAGTTCTTCCATGTTCTTATGTGTGCCAGTTTCATTTCTTACAGCAGCACTGTATTCTGTCCTATGTATAACCACATTTTATCCGTCAACTGATGGACACTTGGGTTGTTTCCATCTTGGAACCTCATCTCTTTTTAAAATTTTTACTAGAGCGCATGGGTAATTGTGTTTAAAATTACAGTTAGTTTTCCATAGCCTAGCGGTTGCCGGACTTAGGCAAACTAGGTGGCATCTGGCGAAGGAGGTGCCTCCACTGACCCGGTTCGCTGGGAAGTGGTTGTTCTGAGCGGCCCCCAGCTATTGTCTCATCCTCTCTGCACACTCGGGCTGACTAGGGCTCGCAGAGAGCAGCAGTGGTGGCTGCTGCGCTGGCAGTGCTGCTGCTGATGCGAGCAGCTGCAGTGTGCCCTGGCGTAAGCTGGGCTCCACTCGCGCCTCCAGCTGCTCGGGACAGACCGTCAGGTGGGTCCTGGTGGGAGCCCTGTTTGAGCAAAAGGAGCCTCAGAGAGGGACAGGGTGTTCTGTGCAGTGGAGGAGGCAGTGTGAGAACAGAGGAACTGGTTTACACACACCAGTGGACCTTCCTCCCTGTTAAAGGGAACCCCCCATTGCGTGCTGTCTCTGATGGGGGTTCCCTGACACCCCTTATCATTGCTGTTGTCACAGGAGGAATGTGTAATGCACAAATAAGCAAAAAGAGTCAGCTTGCCCAAAAGCCGCACAGCCCAGAGACCCCATTACTTTGTGTATCTCTAACTCAGCTTGTCCTCAGAGAGATTTTTTAATGTAAAATTCATGACTTTTAAAAGCATTTGACCTGTGTTCGGAATCAGTTACACATGCAGAAAACTTAGTCGTACTCCGTGGATATACTGTACAATTTTAGTTCTTTCACAGGCTGGCAAGAGGTGAAAATTTTGCAGTTCCTTTCTTTCCTCTATTTGAAAGTTACTAATTTTCTTTTATTTCTAAGGTTCTTCTCGCTGCAGTTCTCTAACAGCTGAGAAAGTCGATTCCTGGAGTTGCGTGAACACGACATTTGTGTCCCTACCAGATCCGCTGTCCCCTTCCTCAGCCTCCCCTGCCTGTGTCCCTGTCTCCCACTCCAGGTTTCTGTCAGCAGCTCCACACGGAGAGGAGGGTCCCGGGCAGCAACGCTCACCCCAGGAGCCTGAGCACGCCACGCCTAGCTCTGCTCTGACTAGTTAGCGCGCTTTTGAGCCTTTCTTTTCCATGTAGAAAATTAGAAAGTGTAGAAAGAAATAAAACTCACCCGTGTGTTCTTTTATACCCTATTCCTGTAAGCTTTTACAAAAGCATTTTAAGAAAAGGCTGTACAGTTCCAGCACATTTTTCAGTATGGGTTTTATGAAATCTTCAGCATTAAGGTACTATCCTTATTTTGTTGAATTTAAAACTTCTATAAAATTATTTAAATGATAAGAAAATGAGATAAAATAAGATTTTAGAGTTGATCTACTCTTTTTAAAAATTAGGTAATTTGTGAGAGAAGCAAAAACAAGTCTTTGGAACTGAAGGAGCGAATCAGAGAATATTTAAAGGGTAAGCACTGGGCACGGGTGCCTGCGGCGGGGGTCTCTCCTGGGGCTCGTGGCAAGCGTCTGCACCCAGGCGCTGCTCCTCCGCAGCTGGTCGGGCAGGGGAGGTGGGGGGTGCCTGAGAATGCCGCCAGGCAAGCCCACCAGGGCTGGCGCCGTGCCCCTCGGTGCACTGTTACTCAACAGCCACCCTTGGCGCTGGGGCCAGGCCCCTCGGCAGGGAGAGGCGTTCTTAGCATGGGCTGGCCCCCTGCGGGGCTGTTTTAATATTAGATTGTAGCATTCGAGCCTGTGTGCTTTTTTATTTCAACTAGAATGTATTAGAAATATGGGTCTCTGGAATTCTGTGTTAGAGCTGCAAGGGCTCAGAGCAGCTGATCTGCACCTCGCCTTCTGAGGGCCCCGAACTGCAGGGCGTGACAGAACCCAAGGAGCAAGCGAGGCTGGTTTCAGCACAAGGTCGTGCTTTCCATTACTCACGGCGGGTCCTGGAAGTGCTTTCTCACTTTATTTTTCAGAACCCTTTTGAGCACATAGTATAGATATTTTGTGATCCCTCTTGACTCATGCAAATGGGCCAGAAAAGTTTAAATTTTGAGGCAAAAAATCCCAATTCCTTTACTCATTCTGTGCAGTGTATCTTTCCCTTTATTCCTTTGAACCCTCAGCATTTTGCATGAGTTTTGTTTTCCTTTATAAAGATTTGTTTATTTCTCTCCCCTTCCCTCCCCCACCCCCGTTGTTTGCTCTCTGTGTCCATTTGCTGTGTGTTCTTCTGTGTCCACTTGTATTCTCGGCAGCACCGGGAATATGTATTTCTCTTTGTTGTGTCATTTTGCTGCATCAGCTCTCTGTGTGTGCAGCGCCACTCCTAGGCAGGCTGCGCTTTTTTCACGCTGGGCGGCTCTCCTCACGGGTGCACTCCTTGCACGTGGGGCTCCCCTACGCGGGGGACACCCCTGCATGGCGTGGCACTCCTTGCACATCAGCACTGCGCGTGGGCCAGCTCCACACGGGTCAGGAGGCCCGGGGTTTGAACCCTGCACCTCCCATGTGGTAGGCAGAATGTCTTATCAGTTGAGCCATGTCCACTTCTCATGCATGTGTTTTTAAACCGGTTTATTTTTAATTGTGGGAAAATGCACGTACTATAAAGATCATTTTAATCATTTAAAGTGGACAGTTCCTTGGCACAAAGTGCACTGACACTGACGTGGTGTGACGTGCCATCTCCCCGTCCTGCAGAGGTCGCCGGCTCAGCCCTTCCAGGCTGACCCCTGGGGTAGTCACCCTGCTCAGGGTCGGGCTCACGCAGCTGTCCGGTAGGGAGGGCACAGTGCTTGGCACCTGCTCGGTAGTGTGTAAGTTTTAGGAGTGCGAGGACGGTTGGCCGCCCGCCATTTCTCCCCTAGTTTTCAGTGAGTTTCAGAGGATGGCAGTAAAAATGTCCCTTTTTTGCAACTTTAACCAGAAGTCTGGTTGTTCTACTGAATGAGATTTGCGGTTACTTGAAGTTCTTTGAGCGTCCTCTGTTTGTCCATACTTTTCTTTTCTCTTGGTTTCCATTTCTACCCAAAACCCCATTGTTCTCTCTTTCAAGCAGACTGTCTGGCCCTCACTTTTTTTGTGAATAAAGTTTTACTGGCACACAGTCCTGTCCCAGCAGTGTCCTCCTGCTCGGGTGCCTGGGCTTGCTACTTGGAGGCCCGGCTTGGACCAGGGCAGGGCCCAGGAACATGGAGTTAGTTATTCATAAAACATCCCTAAATAACTAAAGAGATCGTGTGCTCTGTGGAATTCCAAACCACACCATCGGAGGTGCTGTAAAACTTGCCACAGCTTGCCCTCCTGTGAGTTGCTTTAAGAAGTGACTGGGATTTGCCCCTGCAGCATCAGGTTAACAATCTTGGAAGCCGGAGACCTGCGCTTGCTCCCGCTGTGCCCCTTCGTCAGCCGTGACTCAGGCCCGGGTTCACCAGCCCACGGCCACTCCAGGCACCCCGCGAGCCCAGCCTCCGGCACGCATCGCAGCGGGAGCAGAACCCCTTCCTCACTGGTCACGAGGCCTGCTGCAGCCCCTGCACTTGACCCGGCGGCTGACCTGCATGCTGCGGTCCAGCCGAGCCTCCTGCCCCAGCCCCAGCACGTCTCTTCTCCCGCAGGTCACTACTACGTGCCGCTCCTCAGGGCAGAAGACACTTCTCCAGTGATCGGGGAGCTGTGGTCTCCAGACCAGACGGCTGAGGAACCTCTCGTTGGCCGCTTTGCGGGCAGCCCCAGGGACCCCGTGCTGAGCCTGAGGGCCTTTGCAGGGCCCTTGAGCCCGTCCAAGGTGAGCCCTGCACCTGCAGCCCCGCTGGTTCCTCACCACGTCCTGACCCTCACTCCCCTCGCCGAGCCCTTGCTCAGCTCCATCTGTCGCTGACGGGAAGTCACAGCGGGGAGGTCCTGGCAGGGCATTAGTGCTGGTTTATGACCGACAGTCCCTCCTCAGAGTGAGTAATTCCCTGTGATGACTTGCCTGTAATCTTTATTATCTGCAACTGTAGAAAGTCTCCCAAAACAGGTGGCATCAGTTAGGCTTAGATTTAGGTGCATGAATTAAAGTGACTTAAAAAAAAGATGGTGCTTGCTTTTCTGAGGCTGTCGGGATTGGGGGTGGCGGCAGTTGCTCCGGCAGTCACAGGGGTGTAAGATTTTCTGCTCTGCTGTCCTCAGGATGTGGCTTCCAACCTGAGCGACCCTCCCCTGTCCAGCTCGACCCCTCACAGTCCATGCTGTGCCCTGCTGCTCCCCCTCTCCTGGGCGGGGCCGGCAGGCGGCCCGGAGCCTGCTCTTGCCACCAGAGGGGCTGGCAGCCTGGTCCCAGCCACACAGCGCGGGGTGCTTGTGTGGGAAGAGGAGAGTGGACCCTGGGTGGGGCCGGCCATCTCGGTGCTTCTGCCTCTGGTTTTGCCAGGGTCAGGTGCATGATGCATAGCATATCTCAGTCTTTTTTTCTTCATAGGCAGAAGATTTTCGCAAACTTTGGAAAACCCCACCTCGAGAGAAAGCAGGTTTCTACCATAATGTCAGGAAATCTGATCCAGAGAGAGGCATTGAAAGAGTGGGAAGGTATTTAAAGGACCATTATATGAAGGGGGTTATATGCTTGTATATTGATTGATGGCGGGAAACTGGGTTATCTCTGCCTTCAAACAGTAGTTTCTGGGGAGAACTGACTGGTAGGTAGGACTAATTCCTTGCAAGCTTCCTGCATGCCGCAATTTAAATAGCAGAATTATAAATTAAAACATCTTAGTAATTCCACAGCATCTTTCAAAGGATTCTTTGATTTTTTTCTCTAAGTTACTATAAAACTGGGTCTTAGCTTGGAAATAAAGAAGAAAATTAAATATCCCCCCCCCCCCTTGTGATTCAAGTACACAAGAGGGGTTTGGCTGGAAGCTACTTGTAAAAAAAAAAAGAATCCCTGAGAAGTATAAATCTCAGCCATTGAGAAGCTTAACCAGGTGTAATGAAATAAAGCCCCAAAGACTTGCTCCAGGGTCTTTTCCCAAAGCGTTTATACCCAGTTTCCGATGGGCAGCCTCCACGCTCAGGGCCTGGGGAAGAGGAATCACAGCTGCCATGCGCAGCTGCTGCGGAGTTGCACGTCTGCTTGGGCCCGTGCCGCTGCCTTTGCAGCTCTTCTGTCCGTGGTGGGACAGAGCTCCTCTCGGGGGGCGGGGGGGTGGCGCTCAGGAAAGGCGAAGTACCATTACTCTAATCCTAAAGTTATAACCACGTTGCAGATGCTCTGTTGGCACTTCTGTCATAGTGGCCATTTTCTGTGTAATCCTGTGAGATTTTTTCTTTTGTCCTGCTTTCACGAGTGATTATTTTTTCTTATATCTTACAGAGAATTAGCTCATGAGCTGGGGTATCCTTGGGTTGAATACTGGGAGTTCCTGGGCTGTTTCGTTGATCTATCTTCCCAAGAGGGACTACAAAAACTAGAAGAATATCTCACCCAGCAGGAAATGGGCAAAAAGGCACAACAGGAAATGGGAGAAAACGAAGCCCGCCACCAAGATAAGGCTTCAGCCCCTGGTAAGAAACTGTCTGTGTGTCCAGCTGCCGGTAGGCACGTGCTTCTGCTCTGGCCACAGTCGCCAGGAGTGCACTCAGGGAATGGGGTGTTGCGCTGTCATTTTTCTCCATGTCTCGGGGTGTCCATCGCCATCAGCAGCATGGCTCTCAGGTTCTATTTACATTACCCAAAATCAAGAGGAACGCTCTGTGCTGAATTCCATTAGCTTTGAGTCTGAGTTTAGGTTTTCTAATGTTCTTATGTATTTTTCCTAAATATAATTTATATTTGACTACTTCCCGTGTTTTCAGGGAAGAGACTAGGAGGACGTACCAGAGCAGTGGTGCCATTTGTCAGAGTCGGGGCACAGAGGACTCGAGGCACGGAAGCCCTGACTGAGAGGCTGTATTAATCTGGTGATAGGAAACTTAAACGTGACTCATAGAAACATCAGCAACATTAAAAAAGAAGAGTATAAAGCACTCTTACCATAAGTAAGAAAACCAAAAATACTCCAAAAAAGAAATGGGCAAAGGACAAGAAATTCTCCAAGTCTGATCTCCCTAATGAAAGAAAGACATCTTTAAAATTCAGTAGGAGGGGCTGTCTTTTAAAATCCCAGTGTCAGTGAAAACTTCAGGAAAATGGGAGTGAGCGCTCTCCACACGGACACTGCAGCACTGCGACTGGCACAGCCTCGCGGGCGCGCGGCGCAGGTGTGCCTTCACCCCGAGCCGCGGGCAGCCAATGCTGGAACAGCTTGCTTACTTGCTGCTTAGGATTGGTTAAATGATTTTTCTGTTTGTACGCAGACATTAAGAATCATATTTTTAAAGAATAATGAATGATGAGGAAAAATATTTACAGTTGAGGGGGAAAAAAGAAAACTGCGTTATTTATCTTAAGTAGATACATTTTCAGGAAAAAATACTGAGGTGATCATAGTATATCTATTGGGATTTGGGGACCTTGAAAGTGTTTATTTTACAGTTCATGTCCATCCTTTTCTCAATAAGAAGAAAAAAATCTAGTAAAATGAGCAAAAATCATGGACAATGAATCGAAGAAAATAAGCTCAGGAGAAAGGGAGGGGCCTCGGGGGTCCGGCAGTGGTGGGGCCAGGGCCGTGTGGGCCCTGCTGTTCCGGCCAGGCAGGCCCCACTCCTCCTCCTGGATCTGCTGCTGGTGGCTGTCACATGTGTTCAGAATATTTCTTTTCACTGCCCAAAAGGAATAAAAATTTTCGCCATGTGTCATTTTTTGACACTTAACTGTCACCTTCAAAGGGTTTTGTCAGTGTCAGAAATAGAACCAGCCAGGTAAGACCTACCAGTCAAACTAAAGACAGGGGAGGTGGCAAACAAAAGCTGGGTCATGACTGGGGATTTGAATCTGCCAAAAACAGAAATTTGTGCAGATTATAAAAGCCCATAAGGCGTTTATTTTACAGAATAACATCCCTGGAATGATGGGAGGAAAATGAAAGGGGTCCAGATGCACTAAGGTAATAAGAGACAAACCTGAACAAGGGATCCATGAGTCCAAAAAGTAGAACTAGAGAGACCTTAATGTGTCGGGCCAAGAGACACACTTAAGCAACTAAACTTTGAAGAAGTGGGTCTTCTAGTACCGAATGCTCGTAGTAAGGAGGCAGGAGACAAGGGTGA
Source organism: Dasypus novemcinctus (assembly GCF_030445035.2). Classification (NCBI taxonomy): domain Eukaryota; kingdom Metazoa; phylum Chordata; class Mammalia; order Cingulata; family Dasypodidae; genus Dasypus; species Dasypus novemcinctus. The sequence goes on from NC_080691.1 coordinate 6,399,004, forward strand.
AGGCCGAGCGAGGGCTGGAAGAGCTCGAGGCCAACCCTCTGCAGCAGCCCTGTTTAGTCTCTAAAGCAGTCTTGTCCTCCTGAGGTTGGTTTGTTTATTTTTAAGATTTATTTTATTTTTTTAATCCTCCCCACCCCCTCATTGCACTTGCTGTGTCTGTTCATCTTCCTTGTTTCTTTAGGAGGCACGGGAACTGAACCCGGGACCTCCCATGTGGGCGGGAGGCACCTAATCACTTGAACCACCTCCATTCCCCACTTTGTTGTGACTTTCATTATGTTTTTATTCTTGTGTATCTTGTTGCATCAGCTCACTGCATCTGCCCATCACACCGGCTGTCTTGCTTGTTATCTTTAGGAGGCACCGGGACCTCCATTCCCTTCTTTGTTGGTCTCTTATTATGTTTTTCCTCTTGTATCTCTTGTTGTGTCAGCTCGTCACGCCTGCCCGCTGCACCAGCTCACTGTCTTCTTTAGGAGGCACCGGGAACCGAACCTGGGACCTCACATGTGGTAGGCGGGAGCCCTATCGCTTGAGCCACATGCGCTTCCCTCCTCCCTAAGTTTAAATTAACATTAGATAAAAGCATCTTGGTTCCTTAATTGCACAAGCTGCATCCCAGGTGCTCAGTGGCTGCCTGTGACCGGTGCAGACTGAGGGTCCCCGTCCCCGGAGCTCTGGGGACAGTGCTACCTGGGCAGTGGTAAGGGGTCAGCACTTCCCACCCACGACTGCCCAGGCCCTGCAGGGTGATGAGATGCCCCCTCGGTGCCCTGGGCCACGCCACTGCTCCCGGTGCCCTCGCCTCGCGCTCTCTCCATGCTCCTGCCTTCGAGGGAAGAGACTGCTGCTTTGCAAAATCCTGCTTGTCTTTTATTTGAATGCCTTTTCCCAAGGATTAATGCAGGTGGTTTTCTGTCTTGAAATTTGATACCAAGATTTTGGAATAAGAAATGACTTGTTGCTTGGGTCACATGAATTAACAAACGGTACATGAACGCCTGGTTCTGCCATTGCGTTTGCATTTGGGCTCCTGTGGTTCGGTCTCTAAAGGACTTCTCTGTCTTATGCCCAGGTGGTGGTAAAAAGTGCAGTAACTCCATTTCTGTGGGGGCTTTTCTCGACGAAGACGAGGACGTGAGCTTGGAAGAGATTAAAAACAGGCAAAATACAGCTCGAAATAACAGCCAGCCCCCCGTCGGTGCTTTTGGAGACTCCGGATGTGACATCCTTCCTTCAGAGCAGAAGGCAGGCCTCATAGAGGCCCCGGCCTCGGGCCTGGGCAGCGCCCCCCTCAGCAGGAATGGGTTCTGCAGCCCTCTGAAGAGCGGGAGAAGACCGCAGGCCCACGGTGGGCACGGGTCCCCGCTTCCCCCCGTCTCAAGTTTAACTGTCGAATTTGATAAACTGAACTTGCAAAATCTAAGAAGTAGCTTTTGTAAGATGCCAAATAAAAATATCAAAACTAAAGATAGGAGAATTGTCACTTCAGAAATGGACTCCGTAGAAGGTGATTTGTTAGAACCTGCTTCTGCTGCAGAAAAACTTGGAAATAACCAAGTGTGGACAGGAAATGAAATTTCAGCCAAAATTGCTAAAATGTCTCTGGGCCCTGACGGTCCTAGGCACAAGGCCCGACACAACGGGGGTCCTGAGCGCTGGCCTGCACCGGCTTCCCTGGCATCCTTGGAGCCCACAGAGGGTCCCGCTACCCAGCAGCCAGCCTCGAGGCTCTTCCTTTTTGGGTATGAGTATAATGCAGCTAGTGTGCATGTGTAGAGTCTGTGGTTTCTTTTTTCTTTGTTTTGTTTTGTTTTTTTAAAGATTTATTTATTTATTTAATTTCCCCCCCTCCCCTGATTGTCTGTTCTTGGTGTCTATTTGCTGTGTCTTGTTTCTTTGTCCGCTTCTGTTGTCGTCAGCGGCACGGGAAGTGTGGGCGGCGCCATTCCTGGGCAGGCTGCTCTTTCTTTTCACGCTGGGCGGCTTTCCTCACGGGCACACTCCTTGCGCGTGGGGCTCCCCCACGCGGGGGACACCCTTGCGTGGCACGGCACTCCTTGTGCGCATCAGCACTGCGCATGGCCAGCTCCACACGGGTCAAGGAGGCCCAGGGTTTGAACCGCAGGCCTCCCATGTGGTAGACGGACGCCCTAACCACTGGGCCAAAGTCCGTTTCCCTGTGGTTTCTTTTAAAACCTCTTTTCCTTGATTTGCACACTTTGAGACCCTATCTCATTGTTAGTTTGTAGTTTCTAAATATTCCTTCAGAGGTCTTCTAGATGTCCTGTGGCTAAATTTTCAAATTGTGATCAGTCGGCATCCTGCTTTTCCAACTCAACATAAAATCTGTTGCTTGCTGGGGAAATAAATGCCGCTAGAACGCTGGGATGTGTGTATAAGGAAAGACAAACCGTCTTGGGCTTGGTTTCTTTCTCCAGGTAGTGGAAAGCACTCTGCCTTTTGGTTCTTATCACCCTTCGAAAGGTAAAACAAGCAAAACCGTGTTTGAACAGCCTCGTGGGGTCCTGGCGGCCTCTTCTCCCGCTGCTTCCTGTACTTGTCAGCGCAGCGCAGGGCCTTGGCTGCCCCCAGAGCAGCACCAGGGGCACGCCTAGAGGCGCTGTGCCTGCTCAGGGCCGGGCGCACAGGCAGGGCTGATGGATTCGCCATTGTGCGTGCTGGCTTCAAGAGTTAGGAATGCAGTGTGTTTTGGCTCAAAGGTGTCTTGCTTTTTCTCTCGTTCCCTTCATAACACCCTAGAGAAGAGCCGTCCAAGCTGGACCGCGATGTCTTGGCAGCTCTGGAACGTGCCGATGTCGACCCCAGTCACTACCCAGCCGTCCACCAGTGGAGGAGCGCTGTCCTGTCCTACTCGCCATCAGACAGACAGAGGTACTGGGGCGGAGGCGAGCGGGTAGCTAGCTCGGAGTGGTCGGAGCTTGGACGCTCCGCTAGGCTCAAGCCTGCAGCGTTCAGGTGGAAGGAAGGCCCTTGGGAGCTGCTTTCAGGTGTCTGGACTTGGAAGAGAAGCCCGTGGCCCGGGCGTGGACACGCTGCGGGGCCGGGCTCTTGCCCGTGGGCCCCCGGCGCTAACAGCCTCTCTTGGTTTCCTCAGCTGGCCCAGCCCTGCATCGAAAGGGAAATGCCCTTCCCAGCGGCAGGATCCCGGCTCGACTCACGGGTGCGGCTCCGGAAGAAGCAGCCCTGCGGTCGGGGGCCCCGGGAGGCCCGGCCACGGCCCGCACTCCCCTGGCGTGGGCAGCCCCGGGCGCTACAGCCCCGCGCACAGCGCACACCTGCGCAGGCTGGCCCGGCCCGCAGAGCTCGCGGCCCTGTAGGCTGCTCGTCTCCACCTTTAAAAACAAAGGGTAGTAAGTTTATTTCTAAAATGACACGAAAGAATATATTCTGATTTATTCATCCTCATTTCAAGGGCAAAAGAATTTTAGAAAATATAAACATTCTTTATAAAATTTAGATTTTTGATTATTTTGGGAGAAGTTAATGAAAATGAACTCAGATACAAATATTCTGAAAAATGTCAGTGTAACAGTACTGACTCTTTTGGTTACTGATTCTAGGTTTCAAAAGTAACAGAGAAAAGGGGTCCTGATGCAGTTTACCTGAGAATGTTTTGGGGTGCTTTGTCCTTAAGACCAGAAAGTCCCAGCAGCGACTCTGGATGAGGGGCTCTGTCTAGCTGGTTAGTGTTGACGTCCATAAAAAATACGCACTTACTTCAACTCACTTTTTAAAACAAAAGTGAAGTTTTGTGTTGTCTTACCTTTTTTTCTGGGGTTGGTGAGGGACTTTGAATTTCATTTTGATTAGATGGATTTGAAGAGGTAAACAGCAAGCAGTGATTGGATGAAAGCCTTGAGTAGATATTAGTATTTTAGACTTGCAGCAATATTTGTAAATCCTTAATTTTTCTCTTGAAAAAATCTTCTAGTTTGGCAGATAGTCACATAAAATTCCAGTGACCATTAAGGCATTTGTATTTCAGCAGTTGAGTTCAGTCTTCTTGACATAGCTGCCAGTATAGTGAGGGACATGAAAATATCTGTAAATTGTTCTCTACTTTTAAAATTTATTGAGGATTCCCTGAAGATAAATGATATATGGCAGATTTTATGATACACATCCCAGATTTAATAATTAATTCCACTTGGGAATTCTGTTACAAAAGACTGTTAAAATGCAGAAATGAAAGGTGGCTTTTGGGCAGGGCCTGTGCGCGTCCAGTGCGGCCCCGGCGCTGTCCCCCTTGGCGTCTCTGGAGGCCCCTTAGCACCAGTGTGGAGAGCAGCTTCGGCACTGACGGGACATACTAAGGCTGCTTCTCCCCTGGGCGCTCAAAAGTGGCTGCTCACATACCAGCGTATTCTTGTGAACAATTCTAGTGTTTGATTCAAAATGAGCTTTTGCTAACTTCAGTGCCTTCTGTAAATCACTTAATTTTTCAGAACTTGCTTTTTTGAGAATACACAGTGATACTAACTAGGCATAAATGAGATTCTTTCCTTTGTGAAAATTCCCAATTGAAATTTTTGTTTTTTAAGCTTATTTCTTTCACTCAGTGCCAATGGACAGGTCATAAATATCAGAATCAAGATTTAGATTACTAAGACTGAAAAAAGTTACCCAGGATGTTTTCGTTTGCTGTGTAGCAGACAATCTAGGTATAAGAAACAACCCATTTTATTTGTAAAAACAGTGGCATTTTATAAAGGCATATTTATTCTCATAAGAAACAGAATATGGATGTTATAGTCACAGTGACCTGTTTTCTCTAAAACCTGACCACCTTGTCCTGTGTACTGCTGTAAATATTCAGATGTAATTAAATGGTGGTTTTGCCCTACCTTTTCAGACTGCTGTTCCTGTTTTCCGTAGCTTTTGGACTTTAAAAGCGATATGCAAGTGGTTTTTAAAAGTCAGCACTTAGCCTATGAGTGCAATCATCGAATGGATTGGGTATTTTTGTTTCTTCTAAAAACTAAGTGAAGTAAATTATTTTTTAAATCATCTGGTAATAATTTTAGGCTTTCAGAGAAATTTCTCCACCCTCTGCTTGATCTGAATACCCTTTTTGTAAAATCTTAAAGCAGTATTTTGATGACGCAGTACATAATTTGCTAATTTTTGGCCCTTTTCTTCCCTAACAGTTGTGAAACTTTCTGGTATCAGGTTAAACTAGCACAAATTTTGTAACTGCATTTGGAAATGAGAAAGCTTTGCGTGTGTGTGAGTGTGATTAACAGTTGAGTAATTTCTTCCGTTTGAAAGAAGTAATTTGAAAAGTAGAATCTGCCGTGTGAAGCGGGGGTGGAGAGGGGCTCTTAGCCCTAGGTGCTCACCAGCCTCTGCCTTGGGCTGCAGGGAACTTTCTGGGACAGGGAGTCAGCACATTCTAGAAGACCACAAACAGATCTTCTTGGATACTTTTTGTATGTTTCCAGAAACTTTCATGGCTTTCAGAGGAAATCGCTGTTTGTAGGATAGCTCACCTTTTAGGGGGGCGTGATCTCCCATTGCCCTGAGGCAGGCTTTGTGTCTGTTAGAGGCATCTTAACCTGAGTGTTTATAATGGGTACACGTTTTGTATTTGTGCATAAAATCCCATAAGTATTCTCTAGTTTATAAGTTGTACTTGTGTTCCTTTTTGGTCTGTCTCAAAAGATGATGTTATGGGCTAGAAAGTGGCATAGCGCCATTCATAGAACCCTCTGCCGTCAGTTGCCTGCTCTTCTCGTGATTTCTTTTAATATATTTTTAATTTATTTTTAAAAGATTCGTAGACCACACAAAAGGTTACATAAAAAAATATCGGAGGTTCCCATATGCCCCACGCCCCATCCCACTCCTCCCACATCAACAACCTCTTTCGTCATCGTGGCACATCCATTGCATTTGGTGAATATATTTGTAGCACTGCTGCACCGCATGGATAGTGGTTTACATTGTAGTTTACACTCTCCCCCAGTCCACCCAGTGGGCCATGACAGGACATACAATGTCCTGCATCTGTCCCTGCAGCACCACCCAGGACAACTCAAGTCCTGAAAATGCCCCACTTGTGATTTGCGTGCTCCTTTTGTGCAAGCGTCATTTTGGCAAAACCTTAGGTGCTGTTACATCTCTCCCAAACCTGCAGGTGCTTTCCCTCGCAGACGGCTGGACTCCCAGGGTGGGCGCCTGTCCAGCCACCTCCAGGGGCCTGCCCAGACCTCCCACTGCTCGGCCTGCGTCCCTCCCGCCACACTGGACAGTGCTCCTGGGGCCTTTCTCCTTCCCCCGTGCCCCAGGCACCTGCCCCAGCAGCATGCACACGCCCAGGCGGCAGCTGTCAGCCCAGAAATAACAAACCATGCCACAAGACAACAGAGGCATTTATTTGGGGGCTTTAAGTTGCAGTTCAGGGAGCACAGATTCAGGTGGCATTTCCAGGCAAAATTTTTAAAGGAAAAGACAGATAAGTTTTTGTGGATGGTGGGCATTTGGGGCACTTCATTTGTCCTTGGGGTTTTGAGGCTGCTGGAGGCTTTGTTCACTCTAAATAAACTGCCTTGCGCAGCTCAGCCTTCCCGGCTCCATATATTCAGGGTGACACCTGCCTCGGCCCCTCTCCTTCCCAAACGTTTTCTTTCCTGCTCTCCATCCCTCAGGATCAGATGGCCACCCCCCCCACTCACCCCCTAAGCATTTCATCTAGTGAAGGGTGGAACAGAAAGCTTGTTGGGAATTTAAACTAGAAAAGAAAATTAAAAGTTGTGAACTTTTATTTTTTTCAAGAAAATATAGATTATAATTGCTGCTTGTGCTAGTTTTTAGAGAATGAATCAAATGTTGGCTTTTTTGTGTGACTTTTCTGACAAAATCTGAAAGCCCAGTTTGGCATCTTTGACTTCAAATCTCATTTCAGCTGCACAATCATAAAAACGATATATGGGTTTTTTATTTTATTTTAAACTTTCGAGATACTTTCTGACTTCCAGGATAGCTACAAAAATAACACAAACATCATACAAAGATCTCATACCCAGATCCACCAATTTTAGCATTCTGCCACCTGTGCTCTATCATTCTGTCCATCCATCCGTTCTTCCATGTGGAGTGTGGGTGGCATCTACGCCATGCGCCCTGAACCTTAACACTGCCACGGACGCTTCCCAGGAACACGGGTGTTCACTCGTGCAACCACCAGTATTAGTCCAAGGGGTGCTGACGCAGAGTATCAGAACTCATTTGGCTTTGTGTATATATATATTTTAGCATTTTTTCAAAGTTTACTGAAGTATATCACTCAAACAATACATGTATAGTAATAGTTGTGAACCTACACAACAAACATACATAACGTCATACACGACTCTCATACCTCACTCTGCCACTAAAAACTTGCATCGTTGTGAAACATTTTTAATGATTAAAGAACTCCTCAAAGTATTACTAAACTAGTATTTTCCCCCAACCCAGCCTATTATTGTTACTATTTTTATATCATTTATACATGAACACATAAACAATGTATATAGTAAGAATTGTGAACTTACAAGGCAAACACATATCATCATACAGGGGTCCCGTACATCAACCCACCACCAACACCTATGAGACATTTGTTACAAATTATGAAAAAATACTGTCAAAATCTTACCCCTAACTATAGTCCTTACCTTGCATTTGGTGTATTTTCCCTCCCCCCAACCCACCCTATTTTTTAAATGTATTTTTATGACAGAAGTTGTAAACTAATAAAACAATCATGTATGTGCAGAATTCCCAAACAACCCCTCTCCATCAACACATCACACTGTGGTGGGACATTTGTTACAGATCATGAGATAATATAACCCGATTATTACCAGGTCTATAGTGTACATTTGGCACACTCCCCATTATCAACACTGCGTCTTTGGCATAGATGCATGAATATTACAGTATCACTGTTAACCACAGTCCATAATAGGTCACTCCTGCTGTATTTTTCCCATGCTTCTCCACTTTCCCAACACCCTACGGTAGTGATGTACATCTGTTCTAGCTCACAAAGGACACTCTTGCATCTGTACCATCAGCCACAATTCTCATCCACCTCTGGGTTTACTTTGTTATTATTCTGTAGCTTTCTGTCACTTGGCATTTACATCCCTAGACTACCTTTTTCAGCCACATTCCCATTTCTAAACCAGCTGCTACTCACTATAATGTGTTACCATCAACTTTGTACATTTCTACACTTTTACACTAAAGCTAATTAAAACTTCTACATACATTAAACACCAGTAGTCCTCCTCTTAGCTCCTTTAAGAATCTACCACCTACTACCAGGGCGTGAAGATACTTTCCTACATTTTCTTATAGAAGCATTATGGTTCTTGCAATTTAGGTTTTGATCCATTTTGAGTTAACTTTTGGAAAAGGTGTGAGATGGGATCCTCATTTCCTCTTCTGGCTGTGGATGTCCAGTTCCCTCTGCACCATTTGCTGAATGGACTGTGCTGCCTGCGCTGAGTCGGTTTGACAAGCTGGTCAAAAACCACGTGACCGTACACGTGAGGGTCTGTTTCTGAACCATCAGATTTGGTTCCATTCGTCTCTGTCTGTATGTATGCCTGGCCCATGCTGTTTTTACCACTGTAGCTAGATAATATGATTTAAATCCTGCAGTGAGAGTCCTCCAACTTTGCTTTTCCTTTTTAAGATGTTTCTGGCTATTCAGGATCCCTGGCCCTTCCAAATAAATTTGATGATCTTATCTCATTCCTTTAACTGGGCCATAGCTTCCTGTTTCTTGATGTGGATTGTAATTTTTTGTTGGTGTTTTGGCATCTGGCTTCCTAGATGTATTTATTCTGGGTGCAGTTTCTCTCTAGTTTAGAGCTTTCTTGCCTTTTCTTCCCTGCTGGTCGTGTAGGAGGGGTCAAGCATGTAGCTGGTGCTGTGAGCTGTGGAGGCTGAAGCTGCCCCCGTTGCCCCGGGAATTGGTGACGCTTCTCCCACCTTTCCCCTCTGCCAGGGGTGGGGACAGAGCTTCCGCCATGCGTCGTGATCCAAACTGAGAAGGACAAGACTGTCTAGTTGCCTGGAGAGACTGAGGAAGCTCCACAGCCCTTCCTCCCTACCTGGGGCGGGAACAGAGCTGCAGCTGTGGGCAGCAGTCTATGCCGTGGGGTCCAGAATGACCGCAGCTGTCCAGGGAGACTGACACAGCACCAGGCCCCCTCCCTGCCGGGGGGAATGGACCCTCTGGAGTGCCCAGCAGTCCAATCCCCGTGGCCGGATATGCCTGCAGTTGCCCTGAGAGGCTGAGGGAGTGCTGTCCCTTCTGCCCCTTAGGGGTGGGAACGGAACCACCAGCGCTCAACAGCGCAGCCCTGGAGGCTGGACGCACCCGCCGCTGTCTGGAGAGGCTGAGGAGACCCCAGCCCCCTCCTGCCCCATGGGAGGTGGGGGCGGGTCCACCAGTGCCCACAGGCCAGGCTGTGTGGGCCCAAAGCACCTGCAGTTTCCCCGAGAGGCTGGGCAGACACAGTCGTCCTCTCCCCGTGCTGGGGCTGGGGTGGAGCCACAGGTGCCAGCAGTCAGGTGTGTGGCGGCCGAGCGCGCCTGCAGGTGCCCTGAGCGGCTGAGGGAACCCCAGCCCCTCCTGTCCCCTGGGGGGCAGCGGTGGGGATGGACTTGAAGGCTCTCCACACACCAGTTCGTGGGGGCTGACAGCGCCTGCAGTTGCCCAGGGGCCGAGGATGCCCCGCTCCTCTCCTGTCCTGCCGGGGTGCGGGGATGCAGCCGCAGGGCTCCCACTCTTCGGCCTTTGCCGGCGGAGAGCACCTGCAGCTGCCGGAGAGCCTGGCCCCCGGCCTCCTCCCTCGTGGAGGTGAGGCTGGAGCCTAAGCCGGGGCTGCAGGCTGATCCTGGTGGAAGGAAGCCCGCCCTGGGTCCCCGGATTCCAGTCACCTGGCTCCCCATCACGCTGCGACGGAGTCGACATGGCGGCCACTGGCCTCTCTGACCTGGACAGGCTCAAAGTTTAGCTGTTCTGAGGATTATACTTTAGCCCGTCCATTTTACTAGGCACTAGCTGAGGCTGGTGCCACAGCGTGACTTCCTCCCCTGGTTTTTGGGAAATGGAGTTTCCAGCTCCAGCCACACAATAGCTCCTCAGGTGGCCTGCGCCGCGGGCACCAGCCTCCGTGGCGTGGAGGGCTCTACGCACGAATCCTCTCTGCAGGTGGGCATCTCCTCCTCCCGTTCTTCCAAGGACGCTGCAGGATGCTCTTGGGGTCCCCTGGGCCCCCAAACAGGTGCCTTAGATGGCTCCCGGTCTTGCTTACTGCCCTGTGGGACCAGCTGACTCGAGGCCGGTTTACTCTGCCACCGTCTTGGCTTCCTCCCCGTTGCCTTTTTAAAGGGTATTTATTTGGTGTAGAAACTTAGTTATGAGGCCTTACAGAGTTCATCTCAAGGTACCATAAGACACTGTCACCAAAGATGGCAGGGGACGTCTGCGAGGGCTCAGCCAGGCTTTCTCCTTCCTGCGCCCGGTGGGCCCAGCTCCTTTCCGGCTCACTGGGCTGCAGAGGCGCATCCCTTCCCGGGACCTCTGGATCCTCCTCCCCATCTGGAGTGCTCTTCTCGCTTATGCATGTCTGTGTCTCGAGTGGGTGTCCACATGTAGCCCCAAGGGGCAGGCACTCAGACCAAGCCACCCTAGTGACGCGGTCGAATCAAAGCCCTCCTCGTAACGATTTAAGCAGCATCTCTGCTGAGCCTAATACAGTCAAAGGGTATCGCCCCCAGAGGAACAGAGCAATTCAGTCTCTTTTTGGAATTCACAGTCTCACTGCCATGCCTCAAGTGCAGTTTCCAGTTTCTCCATACGTAGGTCCTTTGAGCCTTCTTTCCTCCCATGTTAGATCCCACCAGGACTGTAGGGAAATGAGCTTGATTCTTTTTTTTTTCTTTTTTGAGGTACTGGGGGCTGAACCCAGGATCTCATATGTGGGGTGGGAAGCCAGCGCTCAACCACTGAGCCACACAGGCTTCCCTGAGTTGGTTTTTTCATGTTTTGCTGGTTGGTTGTTTAGGAGACACCAGGGACCAAACCTGGGACTTCCCAGGTGGGAGGCGGTTGCTCAAGTGCTTGGCCACTTCCGCTCCTGATATTCTTTGATATTACTTTGTAGTTTCCACAGGGCTGAAATTTCAGATCCTAAATCTAACAGTCTCATCTGCTTTGATACAACCTAACTTCAAAGGTATTATACCTTCCACCACCCACCGTTATGTAGTGTGGAGTGCACAACCACAGATCATTATCCTTCATCCATTTGTTCACGCACCAGAGAACTCCTTTTCTTCACATGGCTTCTGTCTGTTGTCCAGTGTCCCTTCTTCCAACCTGCAGAGCTCCCTTCAGCATCTTCTGTGGGGACGGCCTGGCTTTTGTTAATCTGGTAGCGTCTCTAATCTCCTTCAATTTTGAGAAACCGTTTGCCGGATATAGAATTCTTGGTGGATCGTTTTTTGTTTTCAGCATTTTAAATATGTCATCCCACTTCCACCTTGCTTTCATGGTTTCTGATGAAAAAAAATGGCACTTAACGGCATGGCGGCATCCTCGACCAGGCGTGGAGCGTCACTCCCGCTTCCGGAACGCTTTCTATCTTGGGCATTCGGGTCTGTTTGGGTTTATCCTGTTTGGAGTTTGTTGAGTGTATCGGATGTGTGTATTCCTTTCTTTTGTTAAATTTAGGAAGTCCTCTGCAACTGTGTCTTTGAATATTGTCTCTGCCCTTTCTTCACCTCCAGGACTCTGCAGTGGGTGGATGATGTACTTGAGGGCGTCTCACCAGCTCCTCAGACTCCACGCTCTCTCTGTTCTTTCTTCCGTCTGCTCCTAAGACTGGATTTCAGGTTCACTGATTGTTCTGCCAGCTCCAATCTACTGTTGAGCCTCTATAGAGAATTTCTCATTTTTGTTACTGTGGTCTTCAACTCTGATAATTTTTTAAACTTTGAAATCATTTTAATTTAAACATCTTGTGAAAAAAAATGAATCAAAAACACACACCATATAGGCAGATTTTTACTCAACGAGCTTCTCAAACCCTCGCTTGTCTACCGGTCCCCAAGATGAAAAACAGATTCTTCCGAAAAGGTGTTCAGCCACCACCAACGATGTAATTTATAGGGGCGTGGATTAGTTTCACAAAGACCCAGTGAATCCCATTATAGTAAATCCTGTCGCTGTTGCCATGGCGATCTTACGGAATTCTTTTGTCAGGTTTCATGCATATCTTAAAACCGGCCGAATTGAGTCCTTTGTAACCGCCACGTGGCCCAGCAGCCTGCCCTGCTTGGACGCCAGCAGCAGAGGGAGCGAGACCCTTGCTCTTCTCTTAGGACTCTGGGCGCGTTTAGGACCTTTTGTATTTATTTTTTAAGTCTCTGCCATATCCCAGGATGGATCCTCCCAAGTGATGGTTTCTAATCTTTGTCTGGGCCATCACTTCCTGTTTCTTTGTATGTTTTCTAACCTTTTGTTGGCACCTGAGCATTGTGAAATTTTAATGTGTTGTCACTGGAATTTAGATTGAGGCATGTTCCTCAAGCTTGTATCCAGCTAGTGTGACAGTGCTTTCCTTGACTGCTAGGAACAAAACAAAACACCGACTGGCCTGTGGGAGCGCGTGGAGCGCGGCTCCTAGTCACGCAGCGAGCCTAGAGGCTCCAGGCCAAGGCCGGCTTCCCTGGTTCGTTCTGCGGTCTTGTCCAGGGCATGTGTGTGGCCCTGGGAATTTACCCATTGACAGTTTCAAGTGTCCCCTCTTCCCTTGGAGAAAGCCTCCTCCTTTTCCTGGGCACTGCATGTCCTACGGCCGTGCTCAGCTCCGTGAGCCGCTTTTGCCGAGCCCTGGGACGAGTCCCTCAGGCCACCACCAGGCAGCCTGGGCCCAGCCCACCTGCTCCTGCAGAACCAGGACCAGGGATCCCCTGGGCCTGTCGGCTGTGAGGGCCGGGCCGGGGCAGCCTGTGCCCCATGCAACCATTCTTGATTCCGTGTTTGCCGCTACTGCAGTCCTTTAAAGAGGTTTTCTGGAGCTTTGAGAAAGACGTTTTGCCAGTTCTTGCTGGCTGCTCAGCGTTTCGGGGGCGCGGGGAGAGTGCCGTCTCGCCCTCTTGATGAGGCAGGGCCCCAGATGGCATCAGCGTTCCACTCAATTTCCCCTGATCCACTGATGCTAAAAACAACAAAATACACCCATTCCCTAGTTTTTCCTTATAGCTTTTCTCGTCTTTAGGTTTTATTGGCTGATAAATCCACATCATCACTCAGTTGTTTGCCACATTGTTTTTAAGGCGGTACCGGGGAATAAACGCAGGACCTTGTAAACATGAACAGCAGGAGCTGAGTCTGCTCCCCACATCGTTTTGAGTCACTTTGTGAAATCCTGTGTTGATTTCAGAAAACTCGCAGACACGAAGGAGAGCGGACGGGGGACTGTCCGGTGGTGTGTGTTTCTTACCATGACGGCTTGGCTGTGCTGGCCAGTTCCCGCTGCCATGGGACCCGTGTGACCAGAACCGGCCAGAACCGTGGCTCCCATGGCCTTAGAGAGGAGGTGTGCCCAGGGCGCCAGCCCAAAGCAAAGGGCTTTTCCTCAAACGGTGAACAAATGGCTTGTGGCGGCCAAACCAGGACATGGCAAGAGCCGTGGACCCGGCTCTGGGCCCTCCAGCGCCACTCGGCCACCTCACGTTGTGGGCAGGCACGGCTGTGCCAGGTCAGCTCCCGTACTGTGGCGCACGATGGCCCTGCAGGGCCCTGTGCTAGGAACAGAAGAGAAGAGAAAGGCCTTGGTCGCCTCCACCCTTAGATAGCGCTGCCCCCTGCCCTGCGGCTCTGGCAGTCATGTGGCTTCTCTGTTCCTTCTGTGACGAGCCAGCGGCACCTCCCAGCCTGTAAGGGTCAAAGGTGACTGCTGCCCATCGGTTTGTGTGGAAATCAGCACAGCCCCCAGAGAATCTGAACCACTTGCTAAGGATTCTACAAAGTGGACTGACGGGATTGCTGTGCTGCTAAAACCATTTGTGAAACGCACTGCCCTGGGCCAGGAGCTCCAGGAGCTGCTCCAGCCGCCGCGCCGCGCGCTCACAGCAGGACACGGGCAGAGTAGGAAGCAGGGAGGTAGACGTTTATTAGGTAATTATTTCTAAAGTTGACAAATGGGTCAGACATTCCAATTAGTTGCACTGATTGCAGAAAATGTTTAACTACTTCATAAAAATTGTATACTGTACTTCCTAAATTACCAATATTTGGGATATGCCTAAATATTTTAATCCCTAAGAATAAAAGATTAGCAATCAATCACCAGAGGCAAACGACGACCTAGTTTTCGCTCTGGGGTATTAAAATGCCTTTTATTAACATGATTTTCCTGTGGCTGAGCCAGTGCTAAAGGCTGGCAAGTCCTGAGTGAGGGGCTGCCCCCAGGGCACGTGTTTTCCTGTGGGAAGAAATGGCTGCTCTAAGGCCTCGGCCCCACGCCTGCCGGGGTGGGGCGCTGGCCTTGGTGTGAGACAGCAGGCGCCCAAGGAGGAAAACTGACAAAAGGACTTTATGAAAAGATGAAATAAAATTAGGTACGGACAAAAACCCAGCCACCGCCACACCGCAGGCGCACGCGGAGCGCCCCAGAGCCGGCGAGGGCGTCTGTGGCCCCCGGGACGGCCCAGCTTCTCTCGGGTAGAAAGACCCCGTTAGAGCAGAGAAGAAGCCACACCTGCGGCAGCAGCCAGGAGAGCCGGGGTCTCAGGCACGCAGCCGCTTCCTGCCCCGCTTCCTGCCCCGCTTCCTGCCCCGCTTCCTGCCGTTCTTACTTGGGAAATAGAAAGTGACCGACGCAGCCCGTGCAGGGCAGGGAGGCCGTCCCCGGCGACATGGAGCGGAGAGCCCGTGCCCGGCTCCGCGTCCTCAGGACCGGGTGATCTTGTCGGGGGGCATGAAGCCCGTGTCCCCGAGGGTGCGCAGGGCCACGGTGCCGCTCGGCCGGATGACCAGGTGCGTGATGCTGCCGTTGTTGAGCGAGAGGCGGAGCCAGCCCTCGGGGGGGAACTGCAGGGCCCTGGAAGCAGAGGGGCGTGAGGCGGGAGCGCAGGTGGGGCCATTGGGGGGTGGGAGCCCGGCCAGGGAAGGAGGAGCTGGGGCAGGCAGAGGGGGCAGGGCACTGCCGGGCTCCTGGGAGGAGGACAGTGCAGAGGGGGGCACTGAGGACGCCGCTTGCCGGAACTCTCCACCCGGGCCAGCAGCTGCTGGGGCCGCAGGGACCCGGGGCCACGGGACCCGCCCTACTCAGATTCTGGCCCCGGGGTGCACACAACTGGCAGCTTTTCCCATGGGACAGAAGACGTGCGTCCCCCAGGGATGGGCAAGAGGGGAGGACCGCAAGCCACTGCTCTCAGCACAGTGCTCGCCGAAGACCAGTATTGCGGCCACTTCCTCTCGAGCCACCAGGAGCCCTCTGGCCACAGGAAGGCAGCTGGGACAACAGGCTGCAGCCGTCGGCCAAACGCCTGCCAAGGTTTTTGCCAACTTAAAGGTCCCTCTTCATGCTGCCTCTTAGTGCCGCCGCGTCGCCCTCCCCTCCTCGGCGCCTGCTGAGTCTCCACGGCCACTGCAGGCTTCCCTCGGCACCTGACCCTGGTCCTCATGAGCAGGGGCCACTGACCACTCGCTCTCCCTCCCACTAACCACTCCATTCGGGTTGGGTAGCCTTGTTCCCAGCTAAAAACATCAGGACAACATGGCCAGCGAGACCTGCGGGCGCCACCCGTCCCGCTGCCCCTCGTGCCCGGCCAGGGGCAGGGCTGTGGGTGGGGGGACGCGTCGAGCGAGGAGCGCAGAGGCAGCCTGTGTGGGCCTGTCCGCCCCCTCCCCTCTCTAGCCACAGGGCTCCACACCGCTGTACGTCTTGCACTCTTGTCTCTCTCAAATACTCAGACCCAACCATGCTGCCCTCCAGCGTGTGGCCACGCAGGGTGGGCCTGGAACATTCCATGGTGCCAGAAAGTAAGGGAGCAGGAGCACGTCCAAAGGACACGGGCCACCTGAGCAGCGCACGACTAACCTAGGAGCGGGCCACAGCCCACAGCACTGCAGCCACCCGAGCTGGATGGGACGCTCCGGCAGGAGCTTCAACTAACAGGCAAGGGTGGGACGGGGGCGACCGCGGCAGGCCAGACCCCCAGGCCGGGGCCGGTCGAGGAGCAGCCGCCTCGCCCAGGAGCGCCCACCCACAGGGGAGGAATGACTGCAGTGGGGGTGCAGCCAGGGAAGAGGCGCCCCCGAGCCCTGGTGGGCGCTGCTGAGAGGGCGGGCGGTCACGAGCACTCGCCGGGGGCTTCCACGGGGGCTTCTCCCAGGGCCCCCAGGGTCACAAGAGACCAGGCAGGAAGAGGACAGCGGAGAAGGGGGACCCTCGGCGCTGCCAGGGCTGCGCCCAGTTCCCACTGCTGTACCACGGCTCTGCGCTCTGTTCGTTCCTGGTACTGCTCTTACCGAGGTGGTCAGTCAAAATCCCTTCAAAACGCAGTCGGAAAGGGCCCGTAGCCCAGGCGGGGCGGAGCGCGGGCTCACCTGCACACGATGTAGCGGATGACGTTGGCGTGGCAGATGAGGATCTCGTAGCTGTCCTGTTCCTGCTTGGCGTCCGCCCGGTGGATGTAGTTCCGGAAAGCGGCCTCAATCCGGGCTCCGTCTTCGTAATACTGCTGAGGGCAGAGCGAGCGTGAACCGACAGACGACGTCGCAGCTCTCGGGGCGCGTCTGCGATCCTCGGGAGCCGAGCTCCGGGCGTGGAGGAAGGTGGCGGCCAGCAGGCAGCCCCCACGGAGGAAACCCACTCACCACAGCGTCCCCCCTCGCGAGCCCGGGCTCACCACAGCGTCCGGCTTCCAGTGGGACACGGGCGGGTCGGGCTCGATGGGCGCGCCTTCCCTGAGCAGGTCTGTGCTGACGCGGCCGACGCCTGGGGACGGGGGGACAGGGGTGCTCAGTGTCAGGCCGGCCCCCGGGGCTGCCGCCAGCCTCCCAGCTGGGCCTCACACAGACGGAAAGCCCGCGGCGGGGACCCACCTGGCAGGTGCTTGCCCACGATGTCCGCCGTTTCCACTGCGCGGGTCATGGAGGAATGCACGATTTTATCGAACTTCAACCCCAAGCTCGCAAGGCGGAGCCCCGTTAGCTCAGCTTGCTCCCGGCCTGGAGAGGAAACACACTCGTCGGCGTCCTGAGACCCTCTAAAGCCCGCGCTGCGCGGCAGGCAGGACGCCATCCTGCGTGGCGGGAAACGAGCTGATCGCGTTTCAACCACTGCAGAGAAACAGAATCTGGTTCCACAGCGACAGAAGAGGCCTCTGGCGGCCCTGGCTACTGACCCACAAATCGGGTCTGCTGTGCCCAGGGGCCCCTCCGGGGCGGGGCCGGCAAGGGGCTGCAGGGACCCCACCCCCTTGGCCGCCCCCCTGCCGCCGGGCCTGGTTGCTGAGGGTGCAGCAGGGCGTGGAATCACTTCCTACCTGGAAAGGGAAGGCTGGAGAAGTGCCTGCGCAGAGGTTTGCTGTGAGGCCCCGTCCAGTCAGTGGACAAACACTCCAACCAGGTTTGAACCTGGGCAGCCCAAGGGCCCCATCTGCTGGCCAGCCAAGGAAGGCACAAAGGGAATGGAACGAGGAAGCAGGTGTGGCTCAGCCATGAGCACCTGCTTCCCAGGTTTGAGGTCCCAGGTTCAAGCCCCACTAACTCCTAAAAAAGTAGTAAGATAGGTTTTCTGGCCAAGAGAGACTTAAAGTGAAGAAGGCAAGACTAGCAGAAAGGATAACCAATACAGCAAAAAGACGAAAATAAGATATAACATATGAAAGCCATGGAATAAAATGGAAATAAATAATTCAGGGACAGTAATATCAATGAATGTGAACAGATTAATAAACTCCCTAATCAAAAGACACAGGCTGACAATGGATAAAAACATGAGCCACCCATATGCTGTCTACAAACCAGACTCAACCAACTGAAAGTGAAAAGCTGGAAAAAGACACTCCATGAAAACAGTAACCAAAAAAAGCAGGGGTAGCTATACTACTAATAGACAAAACATATTTTAAATGCAAAAAAGAGATGCAGAAAACCATTACATGTTAACAAAAGGAACACTCTACCTGGAAGAAATAATAGTTATAAATATCTGTGCACCTAACCAGGGCGCCCTAAAATACATGAGGCAAACTGGCAAAACTGAAGGGAGAAAGAGACATCTCTACACTACTAGTAGGAGACTTTAACACACCACTGACATCATTAAGTAAAACAACCAGAGAGAAG
The DNA here is from genome assembly GCF_030445035.2 of Dasypus novemcinctus. Lineage (NCBI taxonomy): Eukaryota > Metazoa > Chordata > Mammalia > Cingulata > Dasypodidae > Dasypus > Dasypus novemcinctus. The sequence continues at coordinate 6,417,398 of NC_080691.1, forward strand.
GTCAGCAAAGGGAGAAGGGAGCAGCAGATGCGGCTCAAGCAGCTGGGCACCCACCTACCACCTGGGTTTGGATTCTGATGTCTCCTAAAGAAGTCGAGACACAATGGAGAGAAACAATGTGAAATACAAGCAGGAGTGGAGGGGCTCAAGCCGTTGGGCGCCTCCCTTCCACATGGGAGGTCTCAGGTTCGGTGTCTGGTGCCTCCTAAAAAGAAGACAAGCACACAACAGACAGACAGAGAGAACAGATGGCTAGCACAAACAACGAGGGTGGGGGGGGTGGGAAATAAATTTAAAAACTTAAAAAAAAAAAAAAAGGGAACAACTTTAACAACACAATATGAAAAACAAACTACAGCTGACAGGCATATACAGAACGCTGCATCATATCAACAGGTTATACATTCTTCTCAAGGGCTCATGGATCTCTTTGCAGGAAAGACCATATGTTAGGTCACAAAGCAGGTCTCAATAAATACAAAAAGACTGAAATTATACAAAGCACTTCCACAGATCATAATGGAATGAAGCTGGAAATCAGTAAGAGACAGGAAAGGGGAAAATTCACATGTGTAGGCTAAACAATACATTCCTAAACATTCAGTGGGTCAGAGAAAAAACTAAGAGGAATAGTAAATCCCTCAAGATGAATGAAAAGGAGAAAAACTTGTCAAAACTTACGGGAGGGGTGGGGGGTATATGGGAACCTCTTATATGTTTTGAATGTAACATTTTTTGTTTTCTATGTATCTTCAAAAAAAATACTATTTAAAAAGTTGATTGGGGTGGGGGTGGGGAGTGGGGTATATGGGAACCATGTTTTTTAATGTAACATTTTGTGTGATCTATTAACTTTTTAAAAAGATAATTTAAAAAAACAAATTACGGGATATAGCAAAGGCAATGCTGTAAAGAAAATTTATACTCCTCCAAATGCCTGTATTAAAAAAGAAGGGCTAAAATCAAAGACCTAACTGCACACCTGGAAAAACTAGAAAAAGAACATCAAACCAATCCCGAAGCAAGCAGAAGGAAAGAAATAAAGATTAAGTGCAGAAATAAATGAAATTGAGAACAAAAAAAAAAAAAGAGAGAAAATCAACAAAACCAAAAGCTAATTCTTTGAGAAAAATCAGTAAAATTGACAAACCCTGAGCTGGACCAACAAAGACAAAAGAGAGATACAAAGAAGTAAAATCAGAAATGAAAGGGGGGATGTAAGTCTGACCCCACAGAAATAAAAAGGATCATAAGAAGATACTATGAGAATCTGCATGCCAAAGAACTTTATAACCTGGATGAAATGGACAAATCCTAGATAAGCACAAACAACCTACACTGACTCTACAAGAAATACAGAACTCAACAAACCAGTCACATTGAAAGAGACTGAATAAGTCATGACAAATCTCCCAAAAGGGGAGTGGATGTGTCTCAGTGGTTGGGCGCTTACTTCCCATGTACACGATCCTGGGTTCACTCCCCAGCACCTCCTAAAAAAAAAACAAAAAACTCCCCACATTGCTGTCATCACCAGCACATATACTAAAACTGGAACAATACAGAGAAGATTAGCATGACCCTTGAGGAAGGATCCCATGTAAATTCATGAAGTATTCAATATTTTTCAAGAGAAATCAATAAATATCAAGACAAATGAAAATGAGAACAGTATTTCAGAACCTATGGGATGCAAAAGCAGTGCTGAGAGGAAAATGTATAGCCCTTAATGCTAGCATTGGAAGAAAAAAAAAAGACCTAAAATTAACAACTACACAGCTCGAGGAACTAGAAAAAGAACAGCATTATATCCAATGTAGTAAGCAGAAAGAATGAAATAACTAAGATCAGAACAGAAATAAATGAAATTAAGAATTAACAACTTCCCGTGCTGCTGACGACAACAGAAGCGGACAAAGAAACAAGACGCAGCGAATAGACACAGAGAACAGACAACCGGGGGAGGAGGGGAATTAAATAAATAAATAAATCTTAAAAAAAAAGAACTAACAAAACCAAAAGCTGGTTCTTTGAGAAGATCAACAAAAGTGGCGAACCCTTAGCTAGACTGATGAAGAATAAAAGAATATGCAAATAAATACAGAAATTAAAATGGGGACATTACTGACCCCACATAATAAGATTATAAGAGGATACTATGAACACCTGTCTACCAACCAACTAGACAATGTTGATGAAATGGAAAAATTCCTAGGAACAACTTACAATGACTCTAGAATAAATAGAAGACTTCAACAAACCAATCACAAGCAAAGAGACTGAAACAGTCATCAAACAGCTCCCCAAAATGAAAAGCCCAGGACCATATCTTTCCCAGGTGAGTTCTACCAAGCATTCAAAGATTTAAAATCAGTTTTACTCAAACTCTTCCAAAACGTTCAACAAGGAATGCTACCAAGCTCATTCTATGAAGCCAGTATCACCCTAATAGCAAAGCCAGATAAAGATATTTAGAAAAAGTAAAATTACAGACCCATTTCCCTAATGAATACAGATGCAAAAATCCTCAACATAATACTTGCTATTCGAATCCAATAACACATTAAAAGGATTACCCAGCAGAAGGGGCGAGGTGCTTCGGCAGCTGAGCGCTTGCTCCCCACGGACGCGGTCCTGGGATGAATCCTGGTATTATTCATCACGCTTTATCCAAGGCAGGCAAGGGAGGCTCAGCACCAGAAAATCAATCAGTGTAATAGTAAATACAAGAAGAAAAATCATACCATCATTTCAGTTGACGCAGAAAAGGCATCTGACAAAATACAGCATCCTTTTTTGATTAAAAAAAAAAAAAACATTCCAAAGGATAGGAATCAAAAGAAACTTTCTCGACATGACAAACAGCATATATGAAAAACCCACAGCCAACAATGTCCTCAATGGTGAAAGGCTGAAAGCTTCCCCACTGAGATCAGGAACCAGACGAGGAGGCCCACTGCCACTGCTGTGGTCCACTACGGTGCTAGAGGTTCTGGCTACAGGAATCAGGCAAGAAAAAGAAATAAAAGGCATCCAAATTGGAAACGAAGAAGTAAAACTCTGGCTATCCACAGATGATATCCTATACCTAGAAAGTCCTGAAAACTCTACAAAGCTGCTAAAGCTAAGAAAGGAATTTAGCAGAGTGCAGGATACAAGATTAATATGCAAAAATCACTAGTGTTTAGGGAAAAATTCCATTTACAATAGCAATTTTTAAAAAATCAAATATTTAGGAACAAACTTAACTAAAGATACATAGAAAACCTAAATAAATGGAAAGACATTCTGTGTTCACGGATGGGAAGACTAAGTATCATTAAGATGTCAACCTTCCCAAAATGATTTATAGATTCAGTGCAACACCAATCAAAATTCCAATAGCCTTATTTAAAGAAATGGAAAAACCACTTATCAAAGTACTTTGTCTGGTTTCTTTCACTTAGCTTGCTAAGTGAAAATGCTTTCTCTCATAGCAGCATTATTCACTATTGCCAAAAGATGGAAACCACCCTAATGACCATCAACTGACCAACAGATAAACAAACTGCAATATATACACATGATGGAATATTATAGCTGTAAGAAGAAACTAAGTTGTGAAACATGACGAGATGGACGAACCTGTTGAGTGAAGCAAGCTAGATACAAAGAACAAATACTATATGATTGTGTCACTATGAATTAAAGATACTGTGTAAACTAGTGGAGTTAATAACTAGAATATGGGTCACCAGATAATACAAAATGAGGTTAGAATATGGAAAGCTGAGGGTTAACCTGTGCAGAATTGGTAAAAAGGGTTGATAATCTTTGGAAAAGAAAAGGTGAAATCACAACATAGTGTTTGCAACTAGCAGAGTTATGATATGGGGATGACAGTTGTTGAAAGGGGAAGTCTAAGGCCATGTATATTACTAGAAGGAAAGCTGAAAAATGCAACATGGAACTACATAGCAAAGTAAGCCTCATGTGAAATATGAATATGGGTAATACTGCATATATAAAACTTTTTATTTGAAACTGAACAAATGTATGTTAATGTTACAAAATGTTAACACCAGGCAAAAAAAAACAAAACAAAAAACCCAATATGCCACATGAAAGAGACCAAACGCAAGGGACTACATATTGTATGATTCCATTTGTATAAAATGTAAATATAAATCAATATATAAAGATGGGCTTAGATTAGTGGTTATGTAGGACTGCTAAGGGTTGTGGAGTTTTTCTTTTTGAAGTAATGAAAAGGTTCTAAAATTTGTTGTGGAGATGAATGCACAACATTAAGTACACTAAAAGCCACTGATTTTGGATAGATTGTATGGTATGTGAATATATCTCAAACTGCTTTAATTTTTTTTTTGAAGGGTAAGGGGCTCCAAATAGGCAGAAACACCTTAAAAAGGAAGAATGAAGGTGAAGGACTCTCACTTTCATATTACCTAGCTACAGTGATATTAGCATGGTTCAGAAACAGACCCTCACATCTTTGCTCAAGTCATTTTTGACAAGGCTGTCAAACCCACTCAGCTCTGTCAGAACAGTCTATTCAACATATAATACTCAATATCCACATCCACTTGGAGAACTGGATCTCCACATCCACAATAAAGAGGAGCCCTATCTCACACTTTATATAAAACATAAAATGATCAAGACCTAAATATAAGCTACAACCAAAAAACCCAGGAGAAAGTGTAGGGAAACTACTTCAGGACCTGGTGGTAGGTGGTGGTTTCTTAAACTTTACACTGAAAGCAAGAGCAATGAGCCACATATCTGATAAGGGCTTGATTTCCTTATCATACAAAGAGATCCTACATCTCAACAATAAAAGAGCAAGCAATCCAATTTAAAAATGGGCAAAAGACAAACAGACATTTCTCCAAAGAGGAAATACAAATGGCCAAAAAGCACATGAAGAAATGTTCACTATCACTAGCTATTAGGAAAATGCAGATCAAAATAACAAAAAAACAGAAAATAATAAGTGCCAGAGAGGATGTGGAGAAACAGGAGCACTCCTTCACTGCTGGTGGGAGTGAGGGCGGTGCAGCCTCTGGGGGACAGCTGGGCAGTTCCGAGGAAGTCCTATAACTGCCACATGATCCGGCAATCCCTCTGCTAGGAGCATATCCACAACTGAAAACGGGTGCACACAGACATCGGCACACCGATGTTCAGAGCAGCATTACTCAATTTCCAAAGATGGAAACATCCCAAGTGTCCATCAGCTGGTGAATGGATGAACAAAACGTGGTATATACATACGATGGACTACTGTGCTGCTGTAAGAAGAAATGACATTAGGACACATAAATGGCCTTGAGGACATTATCCCAAGTGAAATAAGCCAGACACCGAAGGACAAACTTTGTATGGTCTCACTAACTGGAACTAAATGCAAAGAATAAACACATGGAGTGAAAACCCAGACTAAAGGTTGCTGGGAGATAGGGTGAGGACTGCGAAGGGGTGCTGATGCTTAACGTATGTAGAATTTTCAATTAGCTTGACTGTAAAAGTGTGGAAATGGGTAGAGAAGATGGTAACACATTATAGTGAATATAAGTAACTCTGCTAGTTCATAAATGGGATTCTGGCTGAAAGTGGAGCTTAAGGCCGTAAATGCCCATTGAAAGAAAACTAGAAAATAATCTAGGGACTGAATAACAGTGAACCCAGAAGTGGATGAGGTTAATACAAATACAGGAATGTTCTAAGAACAAATGTACATCACTATTACAAGGTACTAAGACTATGGTGATGCATGGGAAAAAATACAATTAATGTAACTTATGGACTATAGTTAACACCAATATTATATTTTTACATCAGTGTCAAAGAAAGTACTGTATCACGCTAAGGGTCAGTATTAGGGAAGTGTAGAATTTTTTCCTTTAAACTAAGAAAAATGGTCAAAGGTTCACTGAGTCAATGGCTGCACAACTCTGTGATGAAAGTGAGAGTCCCAGAGTGCACACTTTGGGTAGAAGGTACAAGGCCTGGGACAGTGTAACAGTGAGCTGTGCTGGAAGTGGACTGTGGTTAGCAGTACAAACAGGAGAGTTCTCTCGCGAGCTGTAACAAAGGTACCAACAAAGGTACTAATACAGTGTTACTAACAGGGGGAGCATGGAAAAAATATACCAAGTATACACTATGGCCATAGTTAGTGGTGACAGTCTGATTATGTTCTTTCATAATCTGTAACAAATGTTCCACAACAATGTGAGGCTATTGTTTTGTAAGTTTACAACTTCTCTAAGTTTTTTTTTTTAAGTTAATGGGTTTAACATTATTAAAAATAGGTTTGCTATTATATATATGTGTAATTCTTATTACCTCACACACCTAGTGGTGTTCAGGCTATTCTGAAGATTTATTTTTATTTATTTCTGCCCCACCCCATTGTTGTTTGCATTTGCTGTCTGCTCATCGTATTTTCAGGAGGCACTGGGATCCGAACCCGGGACCTCCCATGTAGGCGGGTAGTGCCTAATCACTTGAGCCACCTCCGCTCCCTCTAATATTTTAAGAGGTGGAGTGGACATCACCATCCCAGGGTCCACAGAATGGAGGAATAAAATATGGATTAGAGTGGACTTACTGATATTCTACTATGAAAATATTGTGACTAGTAGAAGAAATTGTAGCATTGAGGTAGAGAAAGGGGCCACAGTAGTTGCTGAGGGCAGGGAGAGGGAAGAAGAGATGTGATGTGGGGGCATTTTTGGGACTTGGAGTTGTCCTAAATGATGTTGCAGGGTCAAATGCTGGACATTATATATCCTGCCATAACCCACTGACTGGACTGAGGGAGACTGTGAACTACAGGGTAAACTATTATCCATGTAGTGTAGCAGTGCCCCAAAATGTGTTCACTGAGTGAGATGAGTGTGCCGCAATGATGGGGAGGTTGCTGGAGTGGGAGGAATGGGGTGGGGGTGGGGTGGGGGGTGTACAGGAACCTCTTATGTTTTTTAATGTAATGTTTTTTGTGATTTATTAACTTTAATTAAAAAACTGTTAAAGAAAAAGAACATAAAATTTTAAAATGTGTCTGTATTAGCCAAAGGGGTGCTGACGCAAAATACCAGAAATTGGTTGGTTTTTATACAGGGTATTTATTTGGGGTAGGAGCTTACAGATACCAGGCCATAAAGCATAAGGTACTTCCCTCACCAAAGTCTATTTCCAACACCCGACGCCTGCGAGGGTTCAGGCTTCCTGGGTTCCTCTCTTTCTGGGCTTGCTCCTCTTTCCTTTGTCGGCTTACTTCCCACGGTTCCAGCTTAAGTCTTCAGCATCAAACTCCAACATCAGAAAATGCTCAACTCTCTGTCTTGGCCTTTTATCTGTGAGTCGCCACTCCACTAAGGGGTGGGGACTCAACGCCCTAATCATAGCTCAATCATGCCCAGGTACAGATCAGATTACAAACATAATCCAGTATCCATTTTTGGAATTCATATCCATATCAAACTGCTACACTCCACCCTCTGAATTCCAAAAAGACATTACAATATTCGAAAAAACCTCACATCAGTAACAATGGAACTACTAAATCATATCACAATCAATTCAAAGAAATATGGTTTGTCCTGGGGCAAAGTCCTGTCTGCTATAGACCTCTGAAACTTACAAAACAATTCATCTACTTCCAAAGCACAAATGGATAAAGAATAAACATTTTCAAAACAATAAGGAGAAATTGGGAGGGAAACCTGAGACCGGAGTCCTCTACAGTTCAGTGAACCAGCAGGGCATCCTCCATTCAATTTCAAAGTCTGCGAGTCATTCTTAAGATGATGGTTTCTTCTCCTTGGGGCCATATGGGGACCCGCCCTCTCCAAAGTCTTGCCCAATGGCCGTTTTCTCATCCAGCATCATCAAGCATCTGGGTGTCCACCAAGCTCCAGACCTCTCCCTCCCAGAGTGTTGGGGTGACTGCCACACCTCACCCAAGCTTTGGGTTAGAGACTTAACCCCCCTAGTACAGTGATGTGAAGACAACATTCCCCCTAACCTTTGGCATACAGGCTCAACCCCCTCAGAGCAATGCGTTGACCACCTGGTCTTCCCTAACCTTTGGGGGACAGGTCCACCCCTCTCAGACCTGTGGGGTGCTGACCTTAACTGCCCTAATCCTTGGGGAATGGGCCCCACACTCTGCACCCTGGGGCAGCAAAACTCTGCCAGCACATCAGGTAGAACATCCACCCTCTTCAACTGCTGGGCAAACTCACCCTCTCTGTGCACATGGGTGGGGCTCCTCTCTTGGCCCAAGGTGATGTCCTAATTCCAGAGCTCAGCTTCCAAGGTTTTCCTCTTAAGCCTGTTTCTCCTTCAATCTCTCCTTTCCATGTCCTTTTTATCCCAGGCTGACAGTCGTTTTGTTCATACAGCTCTCTCAAAAAGTGTGTTGGTTTAGCATGCAGGAAGCAGGGGTCCAAGCCATCAGACAGTAAGACTTTCCACAAGTCTTTCTGACATAACTGCATCTTCAATCCTGATTTACAAGTTCCAAGTTTAGTTAAGTCCCCCAATGGGGCACTTTCATCTGGGAGCTTGGTCTCCAGAGGCTTGGAATTTCCAGAATCAGTTTTTGTTTTCTTTGTGCCCAACAGTTCAACCTTCGGCATATCTCTCTCGTCTAGCATTTTGCTATAAGCTGCAAGCAGAAGCCAAGCTGCATTCTCTGGGTTTACTTTGGAAATTTCTTCAGCTAAATGCCCAGGCTCGCCATTTTCAAACTCTGCCTTCCATACAACACCAGGAGTTAATCTTAACTACGTTCTCTGCAACTTTAAAACACAGATCACCTTTCCTCCAGTTTCCAATAATAGTTCCATCATTTAGCTTTAAGGCATCATAAAAAGTCTCTTTAGCATCCATATTGCTATCAACAGTCTCTTCAGAGTGTTCTAGGCCTTTTCCATTAAGTATCTCACAATTCCTCCCCTTACCCATTTATAAAACCGTTCCAGCATTTCAGTAATTGAAAAAGCGCTTCCCTACTCCTCGGTACCAAATTCTGTATAAGTCAGCCAAAGGGGTGCTGATGCAAAATAACAGAAATTGGTTGGCTTTTATAAAGGGTGTTTGGGGTAGGAGCTTACAGATACCAGGCCATAGAGCAGAAGTTACTTCCCTCACCAAAGTCTATTTGGAGCAAGATGGCTGCCGACGTCTGCAAGGTTCAGGCTTCCTGGGTTCCTGCGTTCCTGGGGCTTGCTTTTCTCTGGCTTCAAGGTTCCTTCTTTCTGGGGCTGGCTTCTCTTTCCTCTGTGAGCTGACTTCCCAGGGCTCCAGCTTAAGTCTTCAGCATCAAACCCCAACACCAGAAAACCCTCAACTCTGTTCTTTGCCATGCCTTTTTCCTGTGAGTCCCCACCCACCAAGGGTGGGTATCTATTTTTGGAATTCATAACCATATTTCTATTGTTCTTTTGTCCTGACCTCCCAAAAACATTCCAATTAACTAATTAAGGTGAGACTGGTTTTCATTGAGTTATCCTATAAATACATACTGTATAAACTTACACTATGTTTTACATATAAATTTTAAGTGCTTTTGAGTTGTACTTAAAAGTTCCAGGGAAGTGGACTTGGCCTAGTGGACAGGGCGTCTGCCTACCACATGGGAGGTCCAAGGTTCAAACCCCGGGCTGGCCCGTGTGCAGTGCTGATGCGCACAAGGAGTGCCCTGCCACGCAGGGGTGTCCCCCACGTAGGGGAGCCCCACGCGCAAGGAGTGCGCCCTGTAAGGAGAGCCGCCCAGCGCGAAGGAAAGTGCAGCCTGCCCAGGAATGGTGCTGCACACACGGAGAGCTGACACAGCAAGATGACGCAATAAAAAGAAACACAGATTCCCGGTCCTTCTGATAAGGATAGAAGTGGTCACAGAAGAACACACAGCGAATGGACACAGAGAGCAGACAACTGGGGGGTGGGAAGGAAGGGAAGAGAAATAAATAAAAAATAAGTCTTTTAAAAAAAAAGTTTCATATATGTGTACAGATGTATATATATATACATATGCCATAAAAAAACACTTTTATTCATAAAACTACTAGAACTGTTACTTTTACTACTTTTAATAATAGTCATAGCTCTTATATTGTGTTCTAAGCATTGTGTGTTACTATTTAGGGGACTCTCTAGATAATTTCTATGTTGTAGTTCATTTCTTTTTGTGACTCTACTTCGGTAACCTAAAAAGGAATCCCTTATCATTTGTAAACATTTTAAGTGTAGAGATACAGCATAGTAATATGCAACTCAAATCATTCTTGTTAATGGGGGGAAAAACCCTCTCAACAAAGAAAGTCCATAAGCAGATGGCGTCTACCAAGCATTTCGAGAAGAATTAACACCAATACCGTTTAAACTTTTCCAAAAAATTGAAGAAGGGAAAGTTACTGTATTAGTCATCCAAAGGGGTGCGGATGCAAAATACCAGAAGTTTGTTGCCTTTTATAAAGGGTATTTATTTGGAGAAGGAGCTTATAGATACCAGGCCATAAAGCATAAGTTACTTCCCTCACCAAAGTCTATTTCCACGTGTTGGAGCAAGATGGCTGCCGACGTCTGTCAGAGTTCAGGCTTCCTGTGTTCCTCTCTTCCCAGGTCTTGCTTCTTTCTGGGTTCAGGATTCCTCTCTTCCAGGGCTGCTTCTCTTTCCTCTGTGTGCTTACTTCCTGGGGCTCCAGCTTCAGACTTCAGCATCAAACTCCAAATCAAAACTCCAATATCAAAACCCTGCAACTCTGTCCTTTGCCATGGACTCAAAACCCCACTGGACATGGCACAATTAAAGCCCTAACCGGGAAACAGACTTTGGCCCAGTGGTTAGGGTGTCCGTCTACCACATGGGAGGTCCGCGGTTCAAGCCCCGGGCCTCCTTGACCCGTGTGGAGCTGGCCCGTGCGCAGTGCTGATGCGCGCAAGGAGCGCCGTGCCACACAGGGGTGTCCCCCGCGTAGGGGAGCCCCACGCGCAAGGAGTGCACCCATAAGGAGAGCCGCCCAGCGCGAAGGAGGGAGCAGCCTGCCGAGGAATGGCGCCGCCCACACTTCCCGTGCCGCTGACGACAACAGAAGCGGACAAAGAAACAAGACGCAGCAAATAGACACAGAAAAAACAAGACAACCGGGGGAGGGGAGGGGAATTAAATAAAATTTAAAAAATAAATCTTTAAAAAAAAAAAAAAGCCCTAACCATAATTTAATCATGCCCAGGTACACACCAGTTAACAAACATAATCCAGTATCGATTTTTGGAATTCATAACCATATTAAACTGCTACACTCCCCTCTTTGAATTCCAAAATGACATTACAATATTCGAAAAAACCTCACATCAGTAACAGTGCAAGTATTAAATCATATCACAATCAATTTAAAGAAATACAGTTTGCCTTGGGGCAAAGTCCCATCTGCTATAGACCTCTGAAACTTACACAACAATTTATCTGCTCCCAGTAGACAAATGGACAAAGACTAAACATTTTCATTACAATAAGGAGAAACGGGGAGGGAAACATGAGTCAAGGGTCCTCTAGAGTTCAGTAAATCTGCAGGGCATCCTCCAATCCATTTCAAGACAATGCTTTCTCCTTGGTGCCTTATGGGGACCCACCCTTTCCGCAATCTTGCCCAACTGCCATTTTCTTGGTTCCACCCTTGTCAAGCATCTGCGTGTCGACCAAGCTCCAGACCTCACCCTCCAAGAGCACCGGGGTGACTGCCACACCTCACCCAAGCTTTGGGTTAGAGTCTTAACACCCTAGTACAGTGAGGTGAAGACAACATTCCCCCTCACCTTTGGCATACAGGCGCAACCCTCTCAGAGCAAGGAGTTGACCACCTGGCCTTCCCTAATCCATGGGCACAGGCCCATCCCTCTCAGACCTATGAGGCATTGACCTCAACCGCCCTAACCCTTGAGGAGTGTGTTTCACCCTCTCTGTACACATGGGTGGGGCTCCGCTCTTGGCCCAAGGTGATGTCTTAATTCCAGAAATCGGCTTCCATGGTTTTCCTTTTAAAGCTGTTTCTCCTTCAATCTCTCCTTTCCATGTCCCTTTTATCCCAGGCTGACAGTGGCCTTTTTCATACAGCTCTCTCAAAAAGTGTGTTGGTTTAGCACGCAGGAAGCAGGGGTCCAAGCCATCAGACAGTAAGACTTTCCACAAGTCTTTCTGACATAACTACATCTTCAATCCTGATTTCCAGGTTCCAAGTTTAGTTAAGTCCCCCAATGGGGCACTTTCATCTGGGAGCTTGATTTCCAGAGGCTTGGAATTTCCAAAATCAGTTTTTGTTTCCTTTGTGCCCAATAGTTCAACCTTCGGCGTATCTCTCTCGTCTAGCGTTTTGCTATAAGCTGCAAGCAGAAGTCAAGCTGCATTCTCCAGATTTACTTTGGAAATTTTCTCAGCTAAATGCCCAGGCTTGCCATTTTCAAATTCTGCATTCCATAAAATACCAGGAGTTAATCTTGCTAAGTTCTCTGCAACTTTAAAACACTTATAAGGCATCACAAAAAGTCTCTTTAGCATCAATATTGCTATCAGCAGTCTCTTCAAAGCGATCTAGGCCTTTTCCAACAAGCATTTCACAATTCCTCCAAAAACTACCCCTTACCCATTTATAAAACCATTCCAGCATTTTGGTAATTGCAAAAGCACTTCCCCACTTCTTAGTACAAAACACATTTTATGAAGCAAACATCACCCTAATACCAAAGACAAATATACTAGGAAAAGAGAAAATTATAGACCAATCTCTTTAATGAATATAGATGAAAATATTCTTAATAAAATACTTGCAAATAGAACCCAACAGCATATCAAAACAATTACACACCATGACCAAGTCAGATTTTTTCCTGGCATGCAAAGGTGGTTCAACACAAGAAAATCAATTAATATAACACACCACTCACATTGAAAACCGAAGGAAAACACACAATCATCTCGATCAATGCAAAAAAGATATGCAACAAAATCCAGCATCCTTTCTTGACAAAAATATTTCAAAAGATAGGAGTTGGAGTACCTCAATATAATAAAAAGCATACATGAAAAACCCACAACCAACATCATACTCAATGGGGAAAGGTTGAAGGCTTTCCCTCTAAGATTGGAAACAAGTCAAGAATGCCCACTGTCACCACTGTTATTCAACATTGTACTAGAAGTTCTAGATAGAGCAATTAGGAAGAGAGGAAGTAAAATTTTCACTATTTGTGGATGACATGATCCTATATTTTAAAAATTCCAAAATGTCTACAACAAAGCTACCTGAGCTAGCAAAGTGGCAGAATACAAAATTAATATGCAAAATCAATAATGAAACAGCGCCCGAGTTTCTGTGCTCCAGTATTCAATCTGGAGAGGAAAACGAAAAAAATTCCAGTTACAATATCAACAGAAAGACTCAAATACCTAGGATAATTATAACCAAAGAAGTACAGGACCTGTATTGAACTACAAAACACTGCTAAAAGAAATCAAAGAAGACTTAAACAAGTGGAGAGATAATCCATGTTCGTGGACTGGAAACTAAATACCATTGTATTAGTCAGCCAAGGGGAGCTGATGCAAAACACCAGAAACCTGCTGGCTGTTATAAAGGGTGTTTATTTGGGGTAGGAGCTTACAGCCACCAGGCCATAAAACATAAGTTCCTTCCCTCACCAAAGTCTATTTCCACATGTTGGAGCAAGATGGCTGCCGACGTCTGTGAGGGCTCAGGCTGCCTGGGCTCCTCTGGGCTCAGCCCTGTTTGCTCAACAAGGGCAGCTGTAGACGATCAGGTGAACAGCTCTGTCTCTTTCCCTGGGGCTCCAGCTTCAGCATCAAACTCCAACATCAAACGCCCTCCTACTCTGTCCTTTGCCACGCCTTTTATCTGTGAGTCCCCACCTCATGGTGGCCCAATCAAAGTCCTAATCATAACTTAACCATGCCCAGGTATAGACCAGATTACAAACATAATCCAATATCTTTTTGGAATTCATAAATCAAACTGCTATAACCATGAAGATGTTAATCCTACCTAAAATGATTTCAATGCAATACTAATCAAAATTCCAACAGCCTGTATCACAGAAATAAAAAAGGCAATTACTAAATTCATTTGGAAGGGAAAATGCATCCAAATAGCCAAAAACATCCTAAAAATGATTGACGTGGGAGGACTTTCACTGCCTAACCTTGACTAACATTAAAAAGTGGTCAAAAGAGCATGGCATCGGCATCAAAACAGACACATCAATCAGTGGAAAAGAACTGAGAATCCAGAAATTGACCCTCACCTCTATGGCCAACTTTTTTATATCAATTTTATTGATATATATTAATAAAACATAGATCCATCCAAAGAGCACAGTCCATCCAGTGTGTACAGTCAAGGATATTTGGTATAATCACACAGCCTCTTCGACAAATGGTGCTGGGAGAACTGGATATCCATAACCAAAAAGAATGAAAGAGGACCCCAATCTCACTCCCTATACTACAAGAATAAACCCAATTTTTATAAACCCAATTTTAAAAAATGGGCAAAAGACTTGAGTAGACATTTGTCCAAAGAAAAGCAAATGGTGAAAAAAAACACGTGAAAAAATGTTCAACATCAATAGTGATTAGGGAAATGATTAGCTGCAGGGAGGTGTCATTTCACACCTATCATCATGGCTGCTGTTTTTTTTTCTCTCCCCCTGCCCCCTCCCCAAGTTGTCTGCTCTTTGTGTCTATTCGCACACGTTCTGTTCTTCTGTGACCGATTCTATCCTTATCAGCGGCACCGGGAATCTGCGTTTCTTTTTGTTGCGTCTTTTTGTGGCGCCACACAGCTCTCCGTGTGGGCGGCGCCATTCCTGGGCAGGCTGCACTTTCTTTCGCGCTGGGCGGCTCTTCTTACGGGGCGCACTCCTTATGCATGGGGCTCCCCTACACAGGGGACATCCCACCGTGGCACAGCACTCCTTGCGTGCATCAGCACTGCGCATGGACCAGCTCCACATGGGTCAAGGAGGCCCGGGGTTTGTACTGCGGACCTCCCATGTGGTAGGCGGATGCCCTAACCACTGGGCCAAGTCTGCTTCCCTAGTATGGCCACTATTGAAAAGACAAAATGACAAGGGTTGGTGGTGGGAATGCAGAATGGTACAGCCACACTGTGGAGGACTGTTTGGCAGTTCCTAAAGACGCTGAATATAGACAGACGTGACCCTGCAATACCACTACTAGGTATATACCCAGAAGAACTGAGAGTAGTGACAGGAACAGACACCCGCACATACCAATGTTCATAGCAATACTATTCAAAACTGCCAAAAGATGGAAACATCCAGGTGTCCATCAACTGATGAGTGGACAAAGAAATTTTGGTGCACTCACACAATGGAATGTCATGCAGCCGTAAGAAGAAATGACATTGTGAAGCATATGACAATATGGAAGAAACTGTAGGACGTTATGTTGCGTGAAGCAAGGCAGACATAAAAGGACAAATACTGTATGACTGCGCTGTTATGAACTAAACATACTATGTAAACTCATGGAGTTAATAACTAGAATATGGGTGCCCAGAAAATAGAATGAGGTTTGAGAATGGAAAGCTGAGGGTTAATCTGCAGTGTTGTTAAAAAGGTTGTTCATAGGAAAGTGGATGTGGCTCAAACAACTGGGCTCCCAGCTACCGTACAGGAGGTCCAGGGTTCGATGCCCAGGGCCTCCTGGTGAAGGCAAGCCAGCCGACGTGGTGAAATGGTCCACACAGAGTGCCAGCCCACACGGGAACACCGCCCAGCACAGAAGTGCCAGCCAACACGGACTGCTTGCGCAGCAAGATGTCGCAACAAGAAACACAGAGGAGAGAAAATAAGAAGACGTAGCACAACAGGGAGTTAAGGTGGTGCAAGAGAGTGATCACCTCTCTCCCACTCTGAAAGGTTCCAAGATCGGTTCCCAGAGCCACCTAATGAGAATACAAGCAGACAGAGAAGAACACACAGTGAAACGGAGAAGGGGGGGAATAAATAACATAATAAAATCTTTTAAAAAAAGGGAGAAGCAGACATGGCTGAGCTGATAGAGCGTCTGTCTACCATATGGGAGGGTCTGGGGTTCGATCCCCAGGGCCTCCTGACCCGTGTGATGAGCTGGCCCATGCCCAGTGCTGCCGTGTACAAGGAGTGCTGTGCCATTCAGGGGTGTCCCCACACAGGGGTGCCCCACACGCAAGGAGTGCACCCCGCAAGGAGAGCCGCCCCGCGTGAAAAAAATGCAGCCCGCCCAGGAGGGGCGCCACACACACGGAGAGCAGACGTATCAAGATGATACAACAAAAGAGACACACTTTCCCGGTGCCGCCAAATAACGCAAGCAGACACAGAAGAACACACAGCAAATGGACAGAGAGCAGACGATGGGGGGAGGGGAGAGAAGTAAATTATCCTCTAAAAAAAACAGTTGTTCATAAATCTCTGGAAATGAAAAGAAAAGGTAAAATCACAACACAGTGTTTGTAACTAGCATTGCTATTATATGCGTATAACAGTGGTTGAAAGGGAAAGTCTAAGGTCATGTATATTACTAGAAGAAAAGCTTAAAAACGTATCATGGGGGAGTGGATGTAGCCGAATGGTTCAGTGCTTGCTTCTCATTTAGGAGGTGCCAGGTTCAATCCCCAGTACCTCCCTGAAATAATAAAAAAGTAACATGGGACTGTGTAGCATAGTGAAACCTCATGTGAAGTGTGAATAAGGATAATGTTGCTATGTAAGACTTTCCAATAATGTTACAAGGTGTTAATATCAGGCAAAAATACAACCAAAACAAACTATGGACAATAGTATATTATTATACTAATAATCTTCCATTAAGGGTCAAAAAAAAAAAAAAGGGAGAAGCAGATGTGGCTCAACTGATAAAAGAGTTCGCCTATCATATGGGAGGACCTGGGTTCGAACCCTGGGACCTCCTAGTGAAAAAGAAGGGAAAGCGTGCCTGCGTGGTGAGCCAGTGCCTGCGTGAGTGCCCGCATGAGTGCCCGCACAGTGAGCCAGCGCCCGCACGAGTGAGTCACGCAGCAAGATGATGACGCATCCAAAGAGAGACAAGGAGAGAGTCAAGGTAAAGTGCAGCAGAAACCAGGAGCTGAGGTGGCGCAGTTGACAGGGAACCTCTCTCCACATCAGGAGTCCCCAGGATCAAATCCCGGTGACCTCTAGAGAAGAGAAGACAACACAGACCACAAAAAAACAGCAGGGTGGAAGGAAGGGAAATATAGTAAATGAAAGAAACTAGTAAAAGGTAGACATATTGCTTAACTCCATCTATACAAAATATAAATACAAACCAATTAGAAAGAGGGAACAGATAGTAGCTATGCAAGGGAAGCAGAGAGATTGAGAAGTGATTATTAAGGGGTAGACCTTTCTTAATTTGTTTTGCTTTTTAAAATTAGTATTGAAATAATGAAAATGCTCTAATAATGACTGAGGTGATGGATGTACAACTATGTGATTATACCAAATACCACTGACTGTACCTCTGGATAGATTGTATGCTTTATTAATATGTATTAATAAAGTTGATTTTAAAAAAAACACTGAAGATTTCAGCATTACTATGTAGAGACTGAATGCTGATATAGATGCTGTTTCTCATATATATTTTTAGTATCTATTTTTAAAAACTGATCAAAATGCCAGTTCGAACTGAATACAGTGACATTCATATATGTCCCATTTTTAAAATACCATTTTATGTACAAGGAGAAGCAGGATCACGTCTATGGAAGAAACAGCTGGCTGGAGGAGAGGCCTGTGTGTCCATTTACCATTCAAACTTTTAAGCATTGCACAATGGAGAACACCCCACCCAAAACAGAAAATTTTTAAAAACATTAAAATTCTACTTCAGAGTGCATTTCCTTTCCCAGGAATTTCTCCTGCAGATGCCGCTGCTCACGGCACGAAGCTGGAGGCCGTCCTGGGAGCGCTGCTTTCCACCAGCCAAGTGGGAACAGGACTGGGCTCGGCCACAGGCAGATAAGGCACCCCCCCACAGACGCCTCTCAGAAGTAACCAAGAAAAAGGACAAATTCCACTTGCTAGGAACTCCGGACGATGATGGAGGTTAGAAGAGGACCCCAGAAACACTGAATTGAATAAGAAAAATAATCTCCAAGATCAAACCGTCTGGGCCCCTCCCCCTCCCGCAGTCCCACGCAGCTCAAGACTCACAGGCAGAAAAGGCTGAAAATGTCCCAACTCTTACGAAAGGCAAAGATTCATGTCCAAAAAGCACAACATAGCTAAGCAGAATAAATCCTAACAGACCAACTCTGAGACACTAATCTGAATGTCAAAGGCCAAAGATAAAGTTTTCTGAAAGCAGCAAGAGAAAAGCAATTCACATACAAGATCATCAGATGGGTAACAAAAAGGGTAAATGCAAAACTCAACAGCACTGTATCCTCAACATACAACTCTACTCTTTAATTCCTGTAAGTCAGAATACAACTGAACAACAAAAAGGCATATTTACTGATAACAGACACAAAATATCAGGAGGTAAAGTGGAACGAAAACAGCATAAAGAGGGGCAACAGAGAGATGGGAGCAGAGAACATGTATGCTGTTGAAGCTAACTTGATATCTTTTCCTTTCTTTTTTTTTTAAGAGTTATTATTTATTCCCCCTGTTGTTTGTGCTCGCTTTGTCTATTCATTGTGTGCTCATCTTTGTTTTAGAGGCGCTGGAACCAAACCCAGGACTTCCCATGTGGGAGGTGGACACTTAATTGCTTGAGCCACCTCCACTCCCTGCTTTGTTGTGTCTCTCATTGTGTTTTCCCCCTTGTGTTTCTTTGTTGCGTGATCTTGTTGCATCAGCTCGCCATGCCAGCTTGTCGCGTCAGCCCACTGTCTTCCTTATGAAGCACCGGGAACCGAACCTAGGACCTCCCGTGTGGTAGGTGGGAACTCAATCACTTCAGCCACATCCGCTTCCTTCTTTTCAATTTAGTAAGCTATAGATGTTAAGTTGTGCAATATAAAACCAAGGGTAAAGAAAGTATTTTAAAAATATACAAAAACAAAAATGAGAACAGGATCAATCAGATACATCAAAAGATCAGCTATACAGAAAAGGAAGTGACAATAAAGTAAAAGAGACAAAACAAGATATGACGTATAAAGACCAAAGGCCGAGATGGCGGCCGAAGCGCTGCCTTCACAGTAGTGACACCCACCGCTAAGGGAAAACCCAGTCAAAAGACACAGGTTGGGAAGCGGATGTGGCTCAACAGGCAGAGCGCTGCCCACCATACAGGAGGCCCGAGGGTGCATGCTCAGGGCCTCCTGGCTCACGTGGTGAGCTGGCCCATGCGCAGTGCTGCTGCGCACAAGGAGTGCTGGCTCACGCGGGGATGGCTTCATGTAAGGGTGCCCCCCGTGCGAGGAGAGCCACCCCACACAGAACCCAGCTCACCCAGGAGTGGTGCTGCACACACGGAGAGCTAACACAGCAAGATGACGCAATGAAGAGAGACACAGATCCCTGGTGCCGTCTGGTGGGAATACAAGCAGACACAGAAGAACACAGAGAGCACAAAACGGGGGGGGGGGCAGGATAAATAAAATAAATCTTAAAAAAAAAAAAAAAAAGACACAGGTTGCCAAATGGATAGAAAACAGCTGAGCTCTGAAATTCAGCAGAGTTGCAACAAGTACTCTCTAGCTCATCAACCTTGTCCAGGACAACTAACAAAAGGACGATGCTGGACAACATCCATCCAAAAAACCAGCATCTTCAACCGCAAGAACGCCAGTTTCCATCCATCTGCCCCATGAGATCGAAGTCCCCTCTCAATCGGAAGCAGAGTGGGCATCACTATTCCAGAATCCTCAAGACTGTGGAAAGAACAAATTTAAGAGGGCTGTGCAACTATAGACTAAAGAAGACTTATTATTCCAGCAATGGAAGAACTTGTATCACTGACATAAAGGCAGTGGCCACCAGAGGTTCTGAGGGAGGAAGACAGAAGAATAAGTACAACACAGGGCATTTCTGGGACACTGGAATTGTCCTGCATGACACTGCCATGACGGATACAGGCCATTATATGTTTTGTCAAAACCTATAAAACTGTCCAGTGCAAAGTACAAACTATAATGTAAACTACAGCCCCTGGTTAGTAGCAATGCTTCAGTATGTGTTTACCAATAGTAACGAATGCACCACACTAATAAAAGATGTTTTTAATGGGGGAAAGTGTGGGAGGGGAAGGGGTTGGGGTATATGGGAATCCCCTAAATATACACACACACTCACACACACATTTTAAGGAGCACCAGGGATTGAACCCAGGACCTTGTACATGGGAAGCAGGCGCTTAGCCACTGAGCTACACTTGCTCCCCGATGAGGTGGTATAGAGGTTTGACATTACTGATGAATTCCAAAAAGAAATATTGGATATTTGTAAACTGATCTTTTCCTCTGGGTGTATTAGACGATATTGAATTCAGAGGTTTGCTTGATTAAGTAATCATGTAAACCTCTTATGCCAGTAGGACGTTGAGTCTCCACCTCTTGGTGGGTGGGGACTCACAGATTAAAAAACATGGCAAAGGACAGAGCTGAGAGTTTTTGATGTTGGAGTTTGATATTGAAGCTGGAGCCCCAGGGAGAGAGACAGAGCCGTTCACCTGACAGTCTACAGCTGACTTTGTGGAGAACACAGAGGAGCTGAGCCCAGAGGAGCCCAGGAAGCCTGAGCCCTGGCAGATGTCGGCAGCCATCTTGCTCCAAAAAGACTTTGGTGAGGGATATAACTTATGCTTTATGGCCTGGTAACTGTAAGCTCCTACCCCAAATAAATACCCTTTATAAAAACCAACCAATTTCTCATATTTTGCATCAGCATGCTTTGGCTGACTAATACAGTTGTTTTTTTCTTTTTTAGGAGGTACTGGTGATTGAACCCAGGACCTCATACATGGGAAGCAGGCGCTCAACCACTTGAGCTACATCCACTCTCCTCCTCTATGTTTTTGATGTAACATTTATGTAATCTAAAGCTTCTTTAAAAAAAAACTGAGGGGAGAAATAAATGCTTCTACAATAATAGTTGGAGACTTCAATATAATAGATAAAACATATAGACAGAAGAATAATAAAGAAACTGTAGACTGTACACATCCAGCACAACCAACAAAAGAAAAAAATAGATAATTGGGACCTCATCAAAATAAAAACTTGCATTAAAAGATATTATCAAGGGAAGAGGACTTGGCCCAGCGGTTAAGGTGTCCGTCTACCACATGGGAGGTCCACGGTTCAAACCCCAGACCTCCTTGACCCGTGTGGAGCTGGCCCATGCACAGTGCTAATGCGCACAAGGAGTACCGTGTCATGCAGGGGAGTCCCCACGCAGGGGAGCCCCACGTGCAAGGAGTGCACCCTGTAAAGAGAGCCGCCCAGAGCGAAAGAAAGTGCAGCCTGCCCAGGAATGGCGCCACACACACGGAGAACTGACACAACGAGATGACGCAACAAAAAGAAACACAGATTCCTGTGCCACTGACAACAACAGAAGTGGACAAAGAAGAACATGCAGCAAATAGACAGAGAACAGACAACTGGGGTGGGGGTGGGGAAGGGGAGAGAAATAAAATAAATAAATCTTTAAAAAAATAAAATAATTGAATTAATTAAAAAAATAAAAATAAAAGATATTATCAACAAAGTGAAAAGACAACCTCAATGGGAGAAAATATTTGGAAACCACCTGATAAGGGTTTAATATCCAGAATACATAAAGAAATTCTACCATTCAACATAAAAAAGTAACCCAGTTAAATAATGGGTAAAAGACTTGATTAGAGCAGGTGGGGGAAACAACAAAGATGACTTGAATAGGCATTTCTCCAAAAAGCATACACAAATGGCTAAAAAGCAAATGAAAAGATGCTCAACATCATTAGCTATTAGGGAAATGCACACAAAAACCACAAGATACCATTTGACAGCCACCAGAATGGCTACTATAAAGAAATAAATTAATTAAAAATGGAAAATTACAAGTGTTGGAGAGGATGTGGAGAAACAGGAACACCCATTCACTGCTGGTAGGAATGTAATATGGTGCAGCCACTTTGGAAGACAGTTTGGCAGTTGCTCAGAAACCTAAATATAGAATTACCATATAATCCAGCTCTCCCACTACTAGGTATATACCCAGAACTGAAAGCAAGGACTCAAACAGACATTTACACACTGATGTTCACAGCAGCATTATTCACAATTGCCAAAAGGAGGATGCAACCCAAGTGTCTACAAGCCAACGAATGGATAAAGCTGGCATCCACACACAGTGGAGTATTATCAGCCATAAAAAGGAACGACGTTCTGATACATATAACAACATGGATGAACCTTGAAACAAGCCAGACACAAAAGGACAAATATTGTCTCATCTCAATGATGTGAAATAACTGACTCTAGAAATGGGTTAACAGGGAATAGACTAGGGATAGTAAGTGGAGAGTTAATACATAAACTGTACAAAAGTTCTGTTTGGGTGGATTGTAAAATTTTGGAAATAGATGGTCATGATGATAGTACAACACTGTGAATGTAATTAACAGCACTAAATTATATACGTGAATATGATTAAAAGGGGAAATTTTAGATCCTATATATGTTACTAGAATGAAAATTAAAAGATAAAACATTGGACTGTATAACACAGCCCTGTAATAAATGACGGACTCTAGTTAATAATACAAGTATAAAAATGTTCTTTCAGGTATTATAACAAATATACCACGCTAATGCAAGGTGTTAATAACAGGGTGGTATATGGGGGGAAAATACAACCTAATGTAAACTATGGACTAACTAATGCAAAGTGTAAATAACGGGCAGTATATGGGAACACTGTTTTTTATGTGATTTTTCTGTAAACCTACAACTTCTCTAACTTAAAAAAAAACCTTAATGCAAATAATAATAATAATAATAAATGAACCTGGAACCTCATATGTGGGAGGCCGGTGCTCAACCACTGAGCTACACCAGCTCCCCTGGTTAGCTTTTAAATAGCTCGACTTCAGCTATCTAAGAGAATCTTATGATGGAGACACTGAACAGAGAGATTGGTGAATCCTGAATAGAAGCATCTTCAGCATATTAAGTGAAAAAAGCAAAAAACAGAGTAGACATGTTATGCTCCCTCTCGAGAGGATAAAGGAAGAACATAACAATGCTCACGTATGCACTGAACTTGATTGTGTGCGGGTAAGAGCATAAGCTTTTTCTAAGTAAAAGGACATTTCAGAAGGCTTGTCCTGTGTCAGACTTGTGCTCCACTGGCAGTTACAGCATCTGAGTGTGGGACACAGATCAAAGGGGGCCCAGGGTCCCCACAGCACCACGAAGGAGAAACATCAGCAGGATGAGAGGCTTGTAGAGCTCGAGCCCACATACCCAGAGCAGTCAGAGTCCGGTCCTTCTCCAGGCAGCCGTCCACATGGTACTGGGAGTGCCTGATGAGAAAGATGTGCCGTGTGGCCTTGGCTTTGCAGTGGTCTAGCCTCGACGCCAGTTCTTCTTCTCCAGATTCCAGGTTCCTTTTCCGCAGGTTGATCAGAGACAGAGGCTCTCGCCTAAAATTGAAATATAAGACTGCTGTGTTACTGTTACCGCTGGTTACAAGATACTGTAGATATTTTTGAATATTTCTGACAAGATGGTATTTCCAAATTGTCAGACTAATTAGGAAGAGCAATTCCAGACTTCAGCAAGCCCAGGGGAGAGGCCAAGGCCGTCAGCGCTCTGCTCTCAGCCACCACAAGGCTCTGCCGCCATCCCCAGGGAGCTGCTCACTCATCTCACAGAATGAATGGCAGGCCTGTTCCAGGCAACACAGTGGTGAATAAACAGACACGC